>NW_027206068.1:79500774-79978274 GCF_024711535.1 Dipodomys merriami
ATGTAAGCAGGACACACTTATTTTCATGGGCCGAGTAAGCAAAGATTCTTCATTCAGGGTTTGGACCAGGGGGGCAGAAATGGCTGTCCAGGTCCACAGCGGCTGGCGTCGATAGGGGCTCAAAGAGATGTGTGTGAAGCCATGAAGCAAGGCTAGAATTCACAACTTTGCTGGTCTGTGTGCCCGCCGTCCAGAGGCGAGGGAGCTTCGGACGCCGATGAGCCGCGGGAACAGGCCGAGGGCCGCATCCTGGTCTCCGCCGAGCTCTGTGCTGGTGGGTTGTTAGTCAGTGGGACTGCCACCCTCCACCTGCGCCTCCCAGGTTCCTGGGGTGGGGGCGCTTCCATGCCACCCGAGGGGGCAGGGTCCCCGCGGGGTAGTAATCAGAACGGCCCTTGGCATCGCGGGGCTGCACAGCAGCTTCTGTCGGCTTAACTGTCCTTCACCAGAGGCTTCTCGACTTGAGCCCCACCTCTCCTCACTCAAGATATGGCTGCGGTCCATGCGTGATGTCATGCCAATTTGTTTCCAGTGACCATGTACGTGTCATGGTAAATGCTGTGGGTAGCAGACAAGGATGCTGTCTGGGACCCTGGAAGACCCCGGCGGGCGAATCCAGGCACCAACCCGCGATATTTTAGAGTGAATACCATGATATCAAGAAACTGCTCTTGGCTGCTTCTGGTCCTAGTAAGGACTGAACACCTGACCATAAGCCACTCAGTTTCCACAGGATGCGACTTTCTTATGAACTAGCTGCTGTATGACCACCAAGTCACAGCTCTGCAAGCACGCTCCACACCCATCGTTAAACAAAAGGCTATCCCAGAAACCGCCCTGGGCCGGTCTCGGGCGCACGCCTGTGCCTGGCGTGTCCCTGTGCTCACCAGAACATCACCGAAGCTCATTTCAGATGTAATAGCAATGTTAAAATTAACAGGTTTAATTCTTCTGGAGGGACGAGGGGACGGTGCTGGGAGTGAATTCAGAGCCTCAGCTGCATTCATCTGTTTCACTCACAGATGCCACTCTACCACCTGAACCACATCTCCACTTCCAGCGTTTTGCTAGTGAGCTGTGGTAAGACTCTTGTGGGTTTGTCTGCCCAGGGCATCTTTGAACTGCAATTCTCAGACCTCAGCCCCTGAGCAGTTAGAAATATGGGCATGAGCTGCCGATACCCCATGACAAGTTTAACTTTTAACAGTAACATGTAAGCTCAGCCATTTAAGCATTTTCAAAGTTCCCCCTCCAAAATCTGAGGGAGCATTTCCATTCCACCACCACACACCACAGCTCACGCCAGTTCTGTCTGCAGGGCTTTCCATGAGTCAGCCACTTGGGAGATACTTCAGAACTCTTTCCCTCAAATGGAAACTAATCTGGAGAAGAATATGGAACATACGTTTCTCTTCAGATTCTTTCCTTTAGATTCTAAATTCAAATACTATAGTATAACGTTAACCTGTTTGCTCCACAGCAAAAAAAAATTCTGTCCTGAAAAGTATATATAACCAATGGTCTTCCAGTTAACAGAACTTCTGTTTCCTTCAAAGTTTACTTTTATCATTTATCAAAATAACCAGTTCAACATGGAGCCCTGCTTTGTTCTACACCGACACGGGCTTGTTTAGCGCCTAGCTTCTACCTCTTCCACACTTTTCTGTTCCGTAAGAAGATGGAATCATTCAAGTCTGGTGTAGGACGGTTGACCCATTACACATTCCGAGAACTTAGGGTAAGACGTTCATCAGTGTGGGAAAAGAAACTACAATGACAGGAAGTCTACGCAATCAGTTCAAACCTCACCTTGCCCCTCTTTCAATATGTATTTACTTCATGAGGCAGCTTTTCTGTTTTCAATAACCACACTCAGAGACACATTCATATGACTGCTTAGAGAGTAAAGGTTACATGGCTATAAAAATAGGAAAAGTGTCATCTCAGAAAACTCATTTAAATATCAAAATCTATTTTGATATTTGTAAGTTTATAAAAAGATTGATTTCTTCAAGCTAATTATGCACTTTCTCTTGACAGGAGCAAGCTAAATCCTATCCACAAAAGTAAAGGTGCTTAATACTACATTTTTCTTTTAAGCTTAGGCTTCAACTTTTCAAGAAACTAATAGCCCAAAATCCAGCATAGTCTTTCTACATGCTTGCTACCTTAAGGTTACAACTTTATAAACTCATCACCAACCATATTCCTTCCTCTATTTTTCCTGGCACTCAATATTGCTGAAGTCTATTTTCCTCTGAACTTGCATGTTCTCAAATAAAAAAATTAAGGTTACTAGTGTACACTAATGTTTTGTAAAAATAATATTGTCATTTAACTTACTTACAGATGACACTTTTATAGCAGAATCTTACAGAAGAGGATAGATATCACGAATCAAACTTTCTTTTAAATTTAAATGACAGAAAACTCAAACTCTGTGAATTGTTTGAAAGTCTAATGAGACATTTCTTGAGCCATTACCATTGACAATCTATAAACCTCTAAATGTTAGAGATGGAACAATGGGCAGAAAATACAAGTATTTCACACGTCTCCCATCTTACAAAAAGTTATCAACTTGTCAAAGCCACTCCCTTCTTACAAACACTGATCTGGTACAAACCAGACCTGTCAGTACAGGACATCACAGTGATACTTCCATTATTAACACTTTATACTTCTATTCTTCCAAGAATGGAAGCAATTTATTTTTTAGCAATTCTTTCATTCCAAATCCTTAAACTCAGAACTTCAGGCACAGAATGTAAGCAAATTGAGGGTGTTCCCCAGCAGACATGCAATAGCACAGCTACGTTATTCTCAAACATGCTCCCTCTCTCTAGATATTCTTTCTTTTATAACCAGTCACTCATTGCCACACTGTTAACAGCCCACATTAGTTGATATTAATTGTGTTTTGTTGTGCCACAAATCTACCTAAGTTTCCTTTAGGTATTTTTTAATATGTGCAAAAGAAAACATCCGCTTCTGATTTCTTTAGGAGTAGTGACCTGTAAGAACATCAACTCCAGTTTTAAGGTTACACTAATTATTGTCAGGCCTACTGAAAAAAGGATAGGGGAGGGGAAATTAAATCGCAGCAAACTTCTTTAGGTCAGGTAAAGCCTATAATTTTGGCTAAGGTATTTAAAAAACAAAACTAATCTCCTCATCCCACATTCTAGAGGTTAATCAATACTAGGAAAAACAAACCTGCTGACCATCAGCCCACTCACTATTGGTAAAGAGGTATATATAACTCAACCATTTAGAGTACAACACTCCCTACCTAAACTGCCACACCAACTCCCAAGGACTAAGAGGTCCTACTCCTGAGAACGCTCAGGACTGAGAAGATGGAGGGAACACAGCACCACGGCTCAAGCCTTCAGACACAAACTGAGCCTCAACAAACACAGGTGCCACAGCACTGGGGCTGACAAGAGGCTGCAATCGCTTCTTTTCACCATATTTCTAGCCTTGCCCTTCGGTGTGGAAACAGGACATCAAACACATCCATCTGAAATTGTGAAGTCAACTGACACCCACATGTTGGGGACGATACCTCTCAACTGTGAACCTAAATACATCTGCCTTCTTCCATCAACCCAGCCATCACTATCTGACTGGCTGGGCCTGGACTTAGCAGGAGTGTGACTGAAGACTGGTGCCAAGCTCACTGGACAACAGCAGGCTTTTCTGGATGTGCTGCAGGTGTAGAATCTGTCCCGGTAGCCACGACAGAAGACCAAACCACACATTCTGTGGCTACATCGGCTTCTTTCCCCAGTCCCGGCCAGCCTCACCCAGAATGCTGGCAAAAAAGTGGCCATGGGAGCCCCAAGTGCCACGGGCTACACTCACCCAGGCTGACACAGCTGCCGGCCCGCCAGCAGACAGAGACCAACGCTGCGCCAGCCAGCGGCTCAGTGCCGGGGCCTTGTCCATCACGGAAGGAGCAGCAGTCTGTCCTTCTGGGAGGAGATACCTGCCCTGCGTGTGGACTTTCCTCTCTGTATGCAATGCCTCTGCCAGAACACATCATGCTTTTATCCACCATAATGTTGCTGCAGATGTTACTTCTACCAAGACTCGCTTCACAGCCAGAGCAATACAGTCATGGCCCAATGCCCACCAAGTTCAGGGGCCACAGCCTGCTCCCCACCATCCTGAAGCCACTGACGTGACAGAACCAGAAGTGGCCTTGGGAAGAGACACCTTGGGAAGGCACAGCCATGGGCCGGCTGGATATAACACCTTCCAGGGCGAGTTCTCCAGAAGGCTGGATCTGTACCTAGTGCATGGCTCTGTGTTCCCTACAGCCAGGGTTCTTGTGTCCAGGAATCGAGGGGAAATGGGAGTTAACCCATTTGCTATTAGCACAGAGACTCACTAGGCACAATGCTCACTTCCTGTCGAGCCCTCATTTGCTCCGTGGGCATCAGGGTTTAGATGTAAAACAGATTCCCGAGACTGTGCCACGCGAGTGCCCCGCCCGTGAGTCACTGCGGAGAAGGTAGATGGCGCTGGTAGAGTAACCGGACTGTCAGAGGAGACACGCACTGCACGAGTTAACAGCCAGGTCCTCCACGAAGCTCCTCCGGAGCTGCTGATGGTTTGTGCCTCAGCTAGGCAGGAAGTCGGAGGACAACGGGAGGGTAGACAGCAGCTGAGGCCGCGGGCCCACAGAGCTTTTCTGGAAGGCTGAGCTGCTCCCCTACTGTCACATGAACACGCCCCTAGACAGATCACAACCGTTGTGTCTCACTCCTCTTCCCTTATCCCTGATCATCTGAGATAAAAAGTCTTAATACCTTTGCTGTGTTTATGTGGTGACCTTCGTAGCCCACGGCTTCAGTGCTCAGGAAGGAGGGACATCAGCTGGGGTAGGGTGAATGCCGGCCACGGACATGCAGGAGGGCAGCGGCACCCCCCCACGGGGCCAGGGCCGCAGCGTCCACCGTGGCCTCCACTCCCCACTGCCTGCCCCGCGAGCTCTAGCAGCTGCAAACGGAGCCCCTGGCAGTTTGGCTCCCCGAGCAAACCCCACCGTCAGCCCGTCTCAAAGACCTGGAGAGCGCTGCTAGGCCAAGCCTTCCTGCAGAACATGCCGGCAGCGGTGAGCATCTCCCAGCGCAGCGAGGAGCGGTCCTCAGGCCTGGCCATGGTTCCTTGGAGCAGCACACAAGTGCTCTGTCGGGTCCCCTGCTCCCAGTGGAGCACGGAGGCTCCAGTCCCAAGCCCCACCCGGCCTTGACCCCTGGACCTTAGTCCTGCTAAGGGCCATGAAGTCCAGGAGAAGAGGAGACAGGATTATCTTATTATCAGGTCATGACGGTGCTGGGCCTCAGGATTTGGTTCCCTTCACCTAAAAATTATATACATAGGAAACAAAATACGAAATTTAAAAATTACTATGTTTAACTATGTCTTCAGTGTCCCTGGGAAGGAAACCGTGTACAGGAATCTTTGTAATAGAATCATAGAACAAAACCAGAAGGACCACAGCTGAGTGAACGTTCTCATCGCTGAACGGCAAATGAGTCAGACCTGATCAGACCAACATGACCACTTTTCCCCGCAGCTTCTGCTGCAGCAGCCTCCGTGTCCCTCACGCCGAGGCAGACAGCGGGCCCGCAAGGCCGGCCAGGACTCCGACCCACGACCACAGGCTGCAAGGGCACCGTCACGCCCCTCCGGCCCCTGGGACCGGCTCACAAAGCACCGGGCCAACCCCGCTGCCTGGCGCCAATGGCCAGCTACCGAGGTCTCCGCCCAGTAGCTCAGGACAGGAGCCACCCCTACCTGCTCGAGACAGCTTCTGCAGGGTGACCCTCAAACGCTGCAAGTCCCCTGGTGACTCCTCATAGCGGAATGTGCGCATCACTGGAGCCTTCTGGCACCTTCCAAACACTCCATCTGTGGGAAGAATACAGAGAAGAGAATGACGAGAACACGCCGACGTGTGCCTGCCCCGTAAGATGCTCTCTTTTATTTTCCAGTCCTGGGGCCTGGGCACAGTCCCTGAGCTTTTTACTCAAGCTAGCACTTTGCGACTTTGAGACATAGCTCCATTTCCCCTTCACATGTTCTAACTAAACAACCAGTGAGGCTTTGAGGAGCAACTTCAGAAGTCCACTGAACAGATTCCGAAAGCCATCATGGAAAACACAAACATGAAGGCACATAGAAAAGAAACATCAGAATTTTTGATCCAGCTCTTCCCTTCCCTCCCAGCCCATCTCTTACGCCTTACATTTTTATAATCATATTTTTACTGTGTGTGTGTGTGTGTGTGTGTGTGTGTGTGTGTGTGTGTGTGTGTGTGTGTCTGCATCACAGCATCACTTCTGGTTTTCTGGTGGTTTATTGGAGATAAGAGTCTCTTGGACTTTCCTGCCTGGGCTGGCTTTGAACCGCGATCCTCAGATCTCAGCCTCCTGAGCAGCTAGGATTACAGGTGTGAGCACTGGCACCCAGCTTAGTCACATTATTTTTTTAATGTAAAACTTATTTCTGACAACTCAGTAACATAAAGGTAGTAACACTCAGGGCCAGTTCTCTAGACCAAACACAGGACACCCAGGAAACATGTGTGTGTGTGTGTGTGTGTGCGCACACACATCTATTTGCAGAGGCTCTGAGGACCAGGGGCCGCAGCCAGGCTCTTCCTGATGGGAGGGCAGTGCAGCAGAGGGCAGGCACTGATGGAGACTGGTTTATTTGGCTCTCTCTCATTTGTCTGCAATGACTGATTTTACTGTCCACATCCTTCAAGCCACACCTCCAATTAATTTGGCCCCTAATTAGTCTTTATTGGGCAAATTGTTCACTTTGAGACGTGCTTCCTAGGGGGGTTCAAACATTCAAATTACCTTCTTTGGCTCACACAAAGGACTAATTCAGGAACCAGGGCCTCCCACACAGGGCGGCCATCTGCAGGCCCCTAGCCAGTAGAAGGGAAATGGTTTCTTTTATTGTTCACAACAATCTCACTGCCAGTGTAGCTGAAGAGAGCCATTCAAATGCAACAAGTTTAATTAACAGAAACACATTTGCCCAGTACCAGGCTGACCCGTAATTGCCGGTCTGTTATTACGTGTATGCTCACCATGGACGGTTCTGCATGTGATTAGCAGAGAGCAGTCTTAAGTGTTGCAAGCATCCTGTGATTTCTATGGGGCTTTGCAAACCTGAAGTATACAGAGGAGAACCTGCCCAGCTGTGTGGAGCCAGCAGACTCCTTCTGCCCATCCCCCCACTAGACCCGCGGTCCTGCCCCTCAGGACCTCTGGGCATGAATGCTGCAGCCCAGACTTGGGGAGAGCACCTGGCCGACGGGCAGCAGGGCCGTGCCCAGCAAGCCTCACCCCTGTCCTTTCTCTTTTGCTCTCATTGAACACAAGGAGCACTCGGCCTTGTGCTGGTTCATTTGTGCTGCAGTGAAGAGGTGAAGCTAGGAAAGGAAAAGGAGCAAGGGGCAGAAGTGAAAGGCATGCTCAAAACGTTTCTACTTTCAAATGAAAACATCTTGAAGGTGCAGTCGTGTGTCCAGGACTTACATGAAGCGTTCATAGAGCCAGCCTCATCCGTTACAAGGGGTGAGGTGGGCCAGGCGTCATGACCAGGCCACGGGACCCTGATGGAAGGAGCAGCCCAGCCCCGGGCGGTGGGAAGCCAGGGCTCCCCGCAGGCCCAGCCCCGGGCGGTGGGAAGCCAGGGGTTCCCACAGGCCCGGCCCCGGCGGTGGGAAGCCAGGGGTCCCCGCAGGCCCGGCCCCGGCGGTGGGAAGCCGGAGCCCCCGAGCTCCCGCAGGCCCGGCCCCGGTTACACCTCTCCTCAGTGCTGGCCCAGGAGGCTTTCACGCTGCACCCGTGGCCTCATCCCCGGCAGAGAGTGCCTGGGGACCCTGGGGACCCCGTTGCTCATCGAGGATGTGCAGTTGTGGCCTGGGCACCACAGACGCCACCCACCTGCTCCCTGAGCATTGTAACCTGAGACCACAGGCCAGCTTGGGGCAAATGCACAGGAAATCCAACATGGCCAAAAACTGCCCTCCCCTGGAAACCCTGCAATCATCTGGGTTTTCATGAAGAAAACTGTCCAAAGACCTTTCTTACTTTGGAACTTTCTAGGTAATTTCTCTCTAGAGGTATATCATTCTTTTTTCTTTCTTTCTTTCTTTTTTTTTTTGGTCCAGTCGTGGGGCCTGAACTCTGGGCCTGGGCGCTGTCCCTCAGCTCTTCAGCTCAAGGCTAGCACTCTACCACTTGAGCCACAGCGCCACTTCCAGCTTTTTTCTTTTTGCTTATGTGGTGCTGGGGAATCGAACCCAGGGCCTCAGGCATGCAAGGCAAGCGCTCTACCACTGAGCCACCTTCCCAGCCCCAGGTATATCATTCTTTAACTCTTATTTATTACATACAATGTCAGATGTTTTGGGCCAATCATTGTGTTTTGTGATCTGAAAGTTGAAACCAGTTGATGAATTTCTTTGCTTCTAGACTAGAAAACAGACTGGAAAAGGGAACCTGAGTCAGCAATGTGCGAGACTCAGAAAGACACACACCCTTTGCTGCACAGTAAACCGTCCACTGCCCAGAGGCCAGAAGGACAGAACTGGAGACAGGAGGAGGCAGGCAGGCATGGCTATCTGATGTAAGCAGAATTAAACAACGGTGTTGAGGAGCCAACGCTGCTCAGAAACATTTTACTAAGAGATCTAGAACAGGGCAGAGAAGTGTCAGGTTCTCCCATTTGGAAGGAAAAATAAAGACTTTTTTGGCTTTTTTAAGAATACAGGAACTGTTTCTTTTGTTTGATGCTGAAACCAACACCATTCCCATAGGCCAGAGTCAGTGTCACTCATGAACAGCCCTGCCCCTGAGCTCCCATAGGCCAAAGTCAGTGTCACTCATGAACAGCCCTGCCCCTGAGCTCCCATAGGCCAAAGTCAGTGTCACTCATGAACAGCCCTGCCCCTGAGCTCTGACACAGCCAGCCTCAGAATCCTGAGGGTCTGTCCCTCATCCAAGAGCAGCATCTCAGTGCGAGTTCTCTCACAGTCTGTGGGACGCACACACATGCACACATGCGCACACACATGCACACACTCGCACACGCACGCACACGCACACACATACACATGCGTGCGCACACACTCACGCATGCACACACTCGCACACACACACGTACGTACACATACACATGCGCGCACACACACGCATGCACACATACACACACGCACACACACGGGCAGATGCTCACACACATCTAGGTGCTGTGTGCACCTTCACAAATGGGCATCCACATGCATGTGCTGACACACACACGTGTGCACACATGAGTGCACAAGCTCTCTCGTGCCTCCATATGTGTGCAGATGCACACATACAGATCTTCACACTCACACAATCTCTACACCAACGCTCCCTTACGCCCTCCAACCCCCCGCCCCGCACCAGGCCCATGCTTCCCAGTGACGCAATTCCTGGGAGGCAGGGACCCTTGCTCAACCTCTTTCATTTCCCACAACTCTAAGGTGATGCCTCACGCCTGTGAGGCACTGGAACTAGATCAGCTGCTATTTTCTTGTTTCCTAAGGGAAGCTGGGGTGCCCGTTGGCTAGGAGCTTAATGTGCTATGACCAGCGTAGGTTTAGACGTCTTCTCTTCCTAGCACTTGACCTCACGCTGAGACCAAACCAAGGGACGGGTAGAGGGGACCCTCCAGGCAGGCCGGCTTGCGTCTGCTCTGAGCCTCTGTCCTCTTCCCCAAGGTCGCTGCCGAGGCTCAGAACGCCGGCTTCGCATGAGTGCTTCCGCCCCCAGCCTTGTCGGAGCAGAAGGCACTGGAAGGCACTGGAAGGCACTCCCAGCAGGGCTGGGCCTCCCAGGGGCCGCCAGGCCCTGGTGCTCAGGGTTGCCAATCCTCCCCTCCTGCAACTACTCAGTCAGTCAGAAAACGGCCCCATCACCAAGGGAAAGCTCCAGGAAGTCTCGTCAGAGTGAACCTGGGGCCCAGCTGTATTTAGGCAAGACACTCAGGCTGGCAAGGAAGGGTGTCCTAGCCAGGGGCTGGGGGCCCATGCCTGGCATCCTAGCTACTCAGGAGGCTGAGATCTGAGGATCACAGTTCAAAGCCAGCCCGGACAGGAAAGGCCATGAGACTCTTATCTCCAATAAACCACCAGGAAACTGGGAAGTGATGCTGTGACTCAAAAGTGTGAGAGTGCTCATCTTGAGCTGAAGAGCTGAGGAACGCAAGTGACCAGGCCCTGAGTTCAAGCCCCACACTGACCAAAAACAAGGAAAAAGAAAAGGAATGGACTGAGAGAAAGACTACAGCTCTAGCTGTGAGTCTGCTGAAAAGCACGCCGAGGATCTGCGCACACGGGACAGCCACAGCCACAGAGGAGCCAGGACCGTCTTCCTGCCCCTGAGAACCTGGACAGAACTGACCGGCCGGCTCCCCTCGGCCGGCGCAGACGGCCCCGGTGCAACAGGCCCCTCCTGACGGGCGAAGCAAGCAGAGCACGAGACAGCGCAATCTTCTTTCCTCCTTTTCCCTAGTCTGCTCATCACAGGCCTTCCACATGTCTTCGTCTCTCTCAAAGACCCACAGGACTTGAAATTAGTCAATTCCAAACTGTCACCGAATGTAGCCTTCTGAAGTGGGCTGCCATCACGCACGGGCCCATACCCTCCCGTCATTGGGTCAAGGGTGTATGCGGGCAAATCGCTTATTGTACAAATACATTAGCTCGGCCCCCCTTGAAACTATAAGATGAAGCTCTTGATTTGTGAGTAAGAAGAAACAAGAAAGGAGCCACCATCACAAAGAGACACTGACAGTAATTGTGGCTAGCACAATAGGCATAACCTAAACTCCCCAGAGAGCAGAATTCTTGGAGGGGCAGGAACGGTGGCACTCATCAGGCTGGGCACAGACCCTGCTTATTCCTCTGTGAGGTCACAGCAACGGCTGTGGCACACACTCAGGTTGCAAAATACTGTGTAAACAACAGACAGAACACAGAACAGCAACAAATAAAAACACCTTGCATTTGGTCTTCACGCATCTCCCTAGGAGAACACAGGAAAAGTGGAGAAGAAGACATTCAGGGAACTTACCCCCAAAGTCACCCCAGAGCAGTGCTTTCTGGGGAGTCTGGTGCTGTGGGCCCTGGGGGCTGGCCATCTACCCCCATACACACACATACTGCAGGCCCGGGGGGCTAGTGGGCCCCCCCCACACACACAGTCGGGCTCTGGGGCTGGCCGTCCCACACACACACACACACACACACACACACACACACACACACATACTGCAGGCCTGGGGGGCTAGTGGCCCCCCCACACACACAGTCGGGCTCTGGGGCTGGCCGTCCCTCACACACACACACACACACACACACACACACACACACACACACAGAGCCTAGTGCTGTGGGCCCTGGGGGCTGGCCATCTCCCCCCCACATACACACACACTCCAGCTGCAGCCCCAGGGGGCTAGTGGGCCCACACACACACACACACACACACACACACACACACACACACAGTTGGGCTCAGGCTGGCTGTCCCTCACACACACGCGCGCGCGTGCGCGCACACACACACACACACACACACACACACACACACACACACTCCAGCTGCAGGCCCTGGGGGCTAGCCGTCCCTCATATATACACACACGATCGGGCTTTGGGACTGGCTGTCCCCCCCACACACACACACGCACACACAGACACACGCACACACGCGCACACGCACGCGCACACACACGGCCGACCCCGCCACCCATGGTGATGGTCCTCCACCCAGCACAGCCCCCTCAGAAGGCCTCAAGCGCGTCCGCTCAGGTGGCGAGTCAGAAGTAAGTGGCAGCAGTGCCCCCTGGTGGCAGCTCGCCTGCAGTACCAGGTCTCTGAGTGGAATGACCCCGGAGCTGAAGATGCCCAGGTGTCTGGGACACCAAAAGCCCTCTGATACATGTTCTCTTGCACACAACACATGTGCACAGCCACACACAAAACACTGGTGCGTGCACACACATTTACATATACAACGATGCACAAGCAGTGCACACGCAACGTCATGGCACAGATCCACGTCCACTCACATATTCGTATGAGACATGCATACATACAAGCTGGATGGGGTGGTCCTCACCTGTAACCTCAACTACTCTAGAGGTGGAGGTGGGAGGGTCATGCCTGAGGCTGGCCCTGACACTGGGAGTGGGCCCAAGTCGTAGAACACCTGCCTAAAAGCAGAGGCACTGAGTTTAAGCCCCAGACACACACACACACACACACACACACACACACACACACACACACACACAGATGACTTCCTTTTAGAAGGGGAGCAATTTAAAAGGTATTTCAAAACAAAATAATGTTAACTATCAAAATTTAAAACTTCCTTGCTTTGGTCAGGAGCTGGTGGCTCACGCCAGTCATCCTAGCTACTCAGGAGGCTGAGATCTGAGGATCACAGTTCAAAGCCAGACCAGGCAGAAAGTCCATGAGATTCTTATCTCCAACAAACCATCAGAAAACAGATAGTGCAGCTGTGGCTCAAAGTGGTAGAGCGCTAGCCTTGAGGGAAAGAGCTGAGGGACAGATCCCAGGTCTGAGTTCAAGCCCCACGACCAACAACTACAGTAACAAGAACAAAATCACAAAACTTTCTTGCATCAAAGGACACCCTCACCAAAATGGAAGGGTAACACAAGAAAGGGAAAAAATATTTGCAAATTTGTCTCTAATAGAAAATGTATGTCTAAACTATATGAGGAACTACTACAACTCAACAAAAAAATAACCCGAATTTAAAATTGACAAAAAGCTTTCCTGGACATTTCTCCAAAGGAGGTAGATAAACAGTCAACACACAGGAAGAGACACTCATCAGTCAGCCTCGGGAAATCACAAGTAAAAACTCATTAAGATGGGCTATCACAAAAAACATAACAACAATAAGCAGAAAACAGCAAGTGTGGGCAAGGATCAAAACCCTGGAGCTCTGTGTCCAGCGTGGCGGCAGTGGGAACCTGGCACCCTGTACAGAAAGCCCACGCGACCCAGCAAGCCCACTTCCGAGAACATTAAGAGGGTGCTACTCCCTGTGGAATCCCAGCTGCCGTCAGCTTGGGGGACGAGTGTAGGGTGAGGGTCTGAGGCTGAATTTCCAATCATCAGACACTCCCGTCATAGCCATGTGCCCATGTTAAGACGAGAAGTTCAGGTCTTACATCTCAGTCAGACGCCTACACCAGAGGACAGCCCCAGCATGCTCCAAAAACCCAAAAGTGTCTCCACTGCAAAGCCACACTCAAGCTATTGGAGCATGCCCGGCAGAGGCCGGGACCACGGCCACCCCAACAGGTGAAAGCCCAGGAACGCTGCCCAGCCCAGGCTGGAGGGGCCGGCACCAAACGGAATCAAGACCACCTCGGGACTTGCAGTGACCAGCACCAAGACTGAGCTCCTATCACAGGAAGCCAAGACACTGAGAACTGACACTACAATCAAAACGGCCACATTGTGTTTGCTGTTAAAGTAATACTGTAACACTGTGTTCTGCTGGAACTTTCCAAAAAAACCCTCTGGAGTTACATGAAATACTGCATAGAAATATAGAAACACAGGCCTTTCTGATGCAAGAAAAGGGAAACATCCCGAAGAGGCCCTGTGACTAGGATGGGGCCCAGGTGGCAGAGGCAGGGGACCTCAGAGCCCAGGGCTTTCCTCTCCTGGCTTCGCTGAGACCCCTTCTTTCCAAACAGGGCGGGCCACGCTGCACAGAGTGGACGGAGGAGACCAGGGAGGAGATTCAGGCAGACAGTCACTGCCATGCGCAGCACCAGTAACGGCGCCATCTCCCAGGGTGGCCTGACCTCCCAGAGCCGTAGGAGGGAGCCCGCCTGCCAGGCCCACGCCCGCAAATGCGCCACGAGTGGCCACTGGCACGTGGTCAGCCGTGTGGCTTCAGTAATACTTGAGGAAATGTGGCACCTGGCCCAGGAGGGGCTCCCTCTCCCTACCGTGAAGAACCAGGAGCTGGACGCCCAGGGCCCGCTCCTCACGGGGGGCCACCAGAACCCCGTCCGTGCCCAGCAACGCACCCCAAAATGGGAGCTGCTAACCAGGAGCTGGACGCCCAGGGCCGGCTCCCTCACGGGGGGGCCATCAGAACCCCGTCCGTGCCCAGCAACGCATCCCAAAACAGGAGCTGCTAACCAGGAGAGCCGCAGGTGATGAGCAGCCATCTAAAATCACAAGGCAAGGGCTGGCTGGAGATGAATGCGGCAGAGATGCAGGGCAGGCTGAGCAACAGGCCTGGGGTAGCTTCTGTCAGGAGCAGGCCAGGCCCCTGTCAGACTCCTCCCCTCAGCCATGTGGTCGACTGAGTCCCGGGTGACAGCAGCACCTGGTGCGGCTCCTTGCCCCCCTGCCACCCAGTATCCACCAGCACAAGGGGAAGGCTCAGGGGACGGTGACCAGCACCGAGGTCCCTCTCGCAGGTCAGGCACACGCATGGGCTCCAACAGACTCTGAGCCTGCCTTCTGTGGGCACTCGGCCCGAGCGAGCGTGCCTCTGGGCAGTTCTGAGGGTCCCTGTAGCCATGGCAACGTGACACACACCACAGGCCTCCCTGGGGTCCCGTCCCGAGGTCCGTCTGGCCCTGGCCTTGCTGAAGTAAGGGGAGCTCCTGGGAAATCTCCCCACAGGGGCCTCCAGGATGAGCAGGCACCCGGCCTCCGTCCGGTGCACGGTGCAGTGTCTGCCTGTCCCGCCCGCTCTGCCAGGTCCAGTGTCCGCCGGCGGAGCGCTGGCTTCTGAGCCGGTTCTTCACGCGTGAGATGGCAGAAGGGGCCTTAGGAACGGCTCCTGCTCCATGCAGAGGGACAGCCACGGGGCCGCCAAATCCACACCCCCAGCCAGACCCAGCACAGAGCTGCCTGCAGCACCCCCTGAGCACACACAGCCCCTAGAGGCAAGGTCGTCAAGCCCAGGGCAGAGGCCTTCTGTGAGGGTGAATGAGTTTCCTGCACAGGTTATTATAAAAGCAATAGCCAGCTAGTGTGGAAAAGAAAGTGCTCAGAGGTGCTCCCTGGCCTCTACCTGAGCGCACGCTTGCAGGCACGGCCACCCGCCCGCCCAGGGGCGCTTGCCGGTGCTGGACGCACGCTCTTCGGAGAGGAGCAGCTAAGGAGGCTGATGTCGGTGACTCGGGGAACAACGCTGGCCGGCAAAAACACCTGCAACTGTGCCTCAAGGATCCTCGTCCTTCCCCAAAAGTTCTCTAAGTGCCATCACTCACGGGCTTCAACCAGCAGACAGAAGTGGCGCGTTCTCCAGGACAAGCCCTGCTTCCCTAGTGCTGGCTCCGTGTGCCCTGCTGCCCAGAGCTGGGGCCTCCGCTCCCACCACGCGTCCCGCCGCTGGGCTGCACGCGGAGAGCGGGCACGCGTCCCGCCGCTGGGCTGCACGCGGAGAGCGGGCACGCGTCCAGCCGCTGGGCTGCACGCGGAGAGCGGGCACGCGTCCCGCCGCTGGGCTGCACGCGGAGAGCGGGCACGCGTGCAGCACGCAGGCCTCCAGCCGCATGCCAGCAGGTCACCTCATGGGTTTCTTACTGAGGAGCATGTGTGCACTGCACTCCGGCCCGTTCCTGAATGCCAGGGTCCTGGGTGGTAAGAGGCTGGCCCTGGGCACGCCAGGTCCCGGTGGCGACTCCAGAGGACGCAGCACCGTGAGCAGTGGCTGGGCCCTGGACAGGCACTCCAGTCCCACGCACTCCCGCAGCCGTGTGCCTGCCGGACATGCTCACCTTGCCAAGCGCCAGGCTGAACCTGAGCCTCCCTAAGCTCGCGTGCAGCCGCACCGCGCACTGTCACATGCACAGAGCACTGCTGGACCCCAGGAGGGAGCCTGGCCCCATCTCTGCAGTGGCGCTATGCTGCCTTGCACAGTCTGTTTCATTCCTCTGTTCCCTAAAATGAAACTACCACATCTTTCTCTTTTTTGCTTTTCTCTTTTTTTTTTTTTTGGTCAGTTGTGGGGTTTGAACTCAGAGCCTGGGCGCTGTCCCTCAGCTCTTCAGCTTAAGGACAGCACTCTACCACTTGAGCCACAGCGCCACTTCTGGTTTACTGGTGGTTCACTGGAGATAAGAGTCTCACAGACTGCTGCTTGGGCTGGCTTTGAACCGAGATCCTCAGATCTCAGCCTCCTGAGTAGCTAGGATTACAGGTGTGAGCCACCGGTGCTGGACCTGCATTCGATATCTCTAAGCTCTTTTCCATTGTGCATGGACTGCATAGAGATGGGCCACGATGGCTGCCTGCGGCCTCCTCAGCCCTTCAACAGCTTGAAACCCTCCCACCTGGGGCACAGGACGGCTAGTGTAAAAGAAGTATAAATATGGGGGCCACACAAGACCCACATTGCTATTGTTAAAAAACTCCTCGGGATTCTAAAACAACCAGAGCTGGGCATGGGGGGGGGGGTGGGGAGGGGAGGGGCAGGACAGCCAGAGCTGGGCACAGGGGGGGAGGGGCAGGACAGCCAGAGCTGGGCACAGGGGGGAGGGGAGGGGGAGGGGCAGGACAGCCAGAGCTGGGCACAGGGGGGGAGGGGCAGGACAGCCAGAGCTGGGCACAGGGGGGAGGGGAGGGGGAGGGGCAGGACAGCCAGAGCTGGGCACAGGGGGGAGGGGAGGGGGAGGGGCAGGACAGCCAGAGCTGGGCACAGGGGGGAGGGGCAGGACAGCCAGAGCTGGGCACGGGGGGAGGGGAGGGGGAGGGGCAGGACAGCCAGAGCTGGGCACAGGGGGGAGGGGAGGGGGAGGGGCAGGACAGCCAGAGCTGGGCACAGGGGGGAGGGGCAGGACAGCCAGAGCTGGGCACAGGGGGGAGGGGAGGGGCAGGACAGCCAGAGCTGGGCACGGGGGGGAGGGGCAGGACAGCCAGAGCTGGGCACAGGGGGGAGGGGAGGGGGAGGGGCAGGACAGCCAGAGCTGGGCACAGGGGGGAGGGGAGGGGGAGGGGCAGGACAGCCAGAGCTGGGCACAGGGGGGAGGGGCAGGACAGCCAGAGCTGGGCACAGGGGGGAGGGGAGGGGCAGGACAGCCAGAGCTGGGCACGGGGGGGAGGGGCAGGACAGCCAGAGCTGGGCACAGGCTGGGGGGGAGGGGCAGGACAGCCAGAGCTGGGCACAGGGGGGAGGGGCAGGACAGCCAGAGCTGGGCACAGGGGGGAGGGGAGGGGCAGGACAGCCAGAGCTGGGCACGGGGGGGAGGGGCAGGACAGCCAGAGCTGGGCACAGGCTGGGGGGGAGGGGCAGGACAGCCAGAGCTGGGCACAGGGGGGAGGGGAGGGGCAGGACAGCCAGAGCTGGGCACGGGGGGGAGGGGCAGGACAGCCAGAGCTGGGCACAGGGGGGAGGGGAGGGGGAGGGGCAGGACAGCCAGAGCTGGGCACAGGGGGGAGGGGAGGGGGAGGGGCAGGACAGCCAGAGCTGGGCACAGGCTGGGGGGGAGGGGCAGGACAGCCAGAGCTGGGCACAGGGGGGAGGGGCAGGACAGCCAGAGCTGGGCACGGGGGGGAGGGGAGGGGCAGGACAGCCAGAGCTGGGCACGGGGGGGAGGGGCAGGACAGCCAGAGCTGGGCACAGGCTGGGGGGGAGGGGCAGGACAGCCAGAGCTGGGCACAGGGGGGAGGGGAGGGGCAGGACAGCCAGAGCTGGGCACAGGGGGGGGAGGGGCAGGACAGCCAGAGCTGGGCACAGGCTGGGGGGGAGGGGCAGGACAGCCAGAGCTGGGCACAGGGGGGAGGGGCAGGACAGCCAGAGCTGGGCACAGGGGGGAGGGGCAGGACAGCCAGAGCTGGGCACGGGGGGGAGGGGAGGGGCAGGACAGCCAGAGCTGGGCACGGGGGGGAGGGGAGGGGCAGGACAGCCAGAGCTGGGCACGGGGGGGAGGGGCAGGACAGCCAGAGCTGGGCACAGGCTGGGGGGGAGGGGCAGGACAGCCAGAGCTGGGCACGGGGGGGAGGGGAGGACAGCCAGAGCTGGGCACAGGGGGGGGAGGGGAGGACAGCCAGAGCTGGGCACAGGGGGGGAGGGGAGGGGCAGGACAGCCAGAGCTGGGCACAGGGGGGGGAGGGGCAGGACAGCCAGAGCTGGGCACAGGGGGGGAGGGGCAGGACAGCCAGAGCTGGGCACAGGGGGGGGAGGGGAGGGGCAGGACAGCCAGAGCTGGGCACAGGGGGGGAGGGGCAGGACAGCCAGAGCTGGGCACAGGCTGGGGGGGAGGGGAGGGGCAGGACAGCCAGAGCTGGGCACAGGGGGGGAGGGGAGGACAGCCAGAGCTGGGCACAGGGGGGAGGGGCAGGACAGCCAGAGCTGGGCACAGGCTGGGGGGGAGGGGCAGGACAGCCAGAGCTGGGCACAGGGGGGAGGGGCAGGACAGCCAGAGCTGGGCACAGGCTGGGGGGGAGGGGCAGGACAGCCAGAGCTGGGCACAGGGGGGAGGGGCAGGACAGCCAGAGCTGGGCACAGGGGGGAGGGGAGGGGCAGGACAGCCAGAGCTGGGCACAGGGGGGAGGGGAGGGGCAGGACAGCCAGAGCTGGGCACAGGCTGGGGGGGAGGGGCAGGACAGCCAGAGCTGGGCACAGGGGGGAGGGGGAGGGGCAGGACAGCCAGAGCTGGGCACAGGGGGGAGGGGCAGGACAGCCAGAGCTGGGCACAGGCTGGGGGGGAGGGGCAGGACAGCCAGAGCTGGGCACGGGGGGGAGGGGAGGGGGAGGGGCAGGACAGCCAGAGCTGGGCACAGGGGGGAGGGGGAGGGGCAGGACAGCCAGAGCTGGGCACAGGGGGGAGGGGGAGGGGCAGGACAGCCAGAGCTGGGCACAGGGGGGAGGGGCAGGACAGCCAGAGCTGGGCACAGGGGGGAGGGGAGGGGCAGGACAGCCAGAGCTGGGCACAGGCTGGGGGGGAGGGGCAGGACAGCCAGAGCTGGGCACAGGGGGGAGGGGGAGGGGCAGGACAGCCAGAGCTGGGCACAGGCTGGGGGGGAGGGGCACTCTGCCACCGTGCCGGATGCCCCAGGCTCCCCCAGCACTGCAACAGTAAGCAAGCAAATAAAGAGTCACTCATGTTTCTTACCTTTTATAAAACCTACTTAACTTGCTATTTCCCTCTTTCTTCTGCACTCTAAGGAGCTCGTCAGCGACTTTAAAGCTCAACCCAGGAACATCATTGACCGCTGTGAGTAGTGCATCTTTCTTCTTTTCTGTACATTTCAGCTTAAAATTCTTTGCAGCTATGGTGTATCTCTGTGGCTTCCTTGTTTTTAGCTTTTTAGGAGAAGAAAGCCAAACATAATTTGAAACTATAAGAGTGAGAAATGCCAGGGCAGGCACACCACAGATGCCCACACAGGTCGGAACTGTGACTGGTGGGATGCTGGTCCCCACGGGCCAGCAAGCTAGCTTCCAGGGGCTTGCGCTTCATTTGAGGAGTCAGAAATACAGGCAAGCATACCCCACAGATTAATAAAACAAAACATCACAAGGGTTCAAGCAAGCCTGAGAGTTTCTAGGAAATAAGCCTCTCTCCACATTTTCTTGGGGAAATCAGAGAAGCTGACTCAGCAGGAGGAAGCTTCTGTGGGCCAACAACCGAACTTCATTGTGGTTACCATGGGAACTAATCTCTCCGCAGTCTCCATGGAAACGGGACCAACGCACTAGTACCATGGTCACCACAGAAACCGTGGAGTACTGCGCACTGTCTAAACCAGATCAACCCAACTTCCCTCTGTTCTGGTCACCGCTGGTTTGGTGGGTAGAGCTGAAGACTGGAGCCTGAGCCAGACCTGATCTCATGTAGCTGTTTGGCCCCTTTGGATTTCAGGGTTTGCTTTTTCTGAAAATAATAGAGGAGAAAAAAAATGACCTAAACATAGCTTTCAGTTCTGCAATTCCACGATCAGGTTCAAACATCAACCACAACTAGCAATCCAGACTTGAGGATGTGAACACAGGGTGTGCCTGTCACCAGCTCCTGGAGCTGCAGGCCAAGGAAGAGTCACTTACAGCTAATCCACACACTGCTCTAGGTGGAAAGGCCTGGCATGGCGGTCTATACTGGTGACCCCAGCACTTGAGGAGTGGAGGTGGAAGGATCACAAGCTCAAGGCAAGCCTAGACTCATGAGAAGACCCTGGGGGCGGGGTGGGGGCGACACAGACAGCGGGGAGAACGAGAATGAACATGAACATCTGCATTAAGGACAGAAATAGGGGGACTGGGAAGGTGGCTCAGTGGTAGAGTATTAGACTCACATGCATGGGGCCCTGGGTTCGATTCCTCAGCGCCACATAAGCAGAAAAAAAACCACAGAAATAGGGAACAGAAGCAGTCGCAGCAGTGAACCAGGCGCCACGGCCCCCGGCTGAGGGACGGATCCCACCTTGGGGTTCCATTCCTGGGGGGGGGGGCTCAGCCACCCCAGACCAGCAGGGCACCGGACCTGCATGTCTGGCCGCGCCTCCCCAGGTCAAGCCTGACCCAGCTGCCCAGGGCCAGCCTGGCGGCCAGCCAGCTCCTTCCTCTCCCCGCGGAGCTCAGCCTGGCCCACTGCTGAGGGCCTGGCCCCTGGTGCGGCTGCGGCTGTACAGATAAGCTGTGGAGTGGAAGGGGCTGCTTATCGGCAGCAGCAGATCTCCATCAGCAGCTCGGCACCGCGTTGCCAAGTAACCAGCTGCTGCTCTTATCAGCCCAGAACGTTCCATCAACTATTCAGGTGAGAATAGAAAAGACTGACGTGAGGGCTGGAGGCAGCTCCAGCGGAACAGGGGCATTGTGTGGACGAGGCGGGCGGGGCGGGGCGCCAGCCGGCACCTTATCCGCAGCTGTCCGTCACCTGCCTCATGGCTTCTCCTTCGCTACCAACTAAAGTGCTCCTGACCCTCTTCCTGGGACCAAGGGAGGACAGCTCCTCACCAGCTTTACTGAGACTCCGCCCTCCTCCTCCCTGCCTCCCTCCCTCCCCCTTCTCTCCTCCCCCTCGGTGGTTTCCGTCCCCTCTCCTTTCCGGTTAGGAAAGGCATGTCAGGCAACAGAGGACCTCACAGAGTTGCGGAGAAGAGCGGGTACCGAGCCATTCCTTGCGGCAGCTCCAGGGCAGGGCTCCGCCGCTCCAGTGTGAGACGCAGGAGGGGCTCCGAAACACCTCCCCTTCCAGCATCACCCCAGCTGTATTGTTGGTCCAGTGGAGAAGCAAGCACAGGCAAGAGAATCAGGAGGCCAGTGGTGTGGTGGGCCATCTGCCTCGGGCCCTGAGCTCGCGCCCATGCTCAGGAGCAAGGAAGAGTGACTCCAGGGGGCTCCAGAGACAGGCCTGGAGAGGAGAGCTCTGCTGGAGCTACCACTACAGTGCACACCTGTGCACACCACGCTGCCGGCACCCTGAAAGCCTAAGCCGCTCAACCAGGGCCCCTGCGGCAGGCCACGCTGGCCCCAGCCTCTGCGCCCCTCTCCTCCCGGACGCCCAGGGCCGCGCCCTCTCTCCTCGTGTATGCAGAGGGCCGCGCCGCTCGTGCGTGATGTTAGGGTGACCTGATGACCTGCCCCACTTGCACACCCCTCCCACACTCAGTACGGGAGAGGGGCTCCCCTCCACTCCAGGACACATACTGGTGCCCTCCCTAGAGCCCTGAGGGACGCAGTCGCTAAGAGCCTCCATGGAGACATGCAGGGAACACAGAGACACTCATGCAACCTCTCCACCCAGCCCAGGCCCCTCAGAGAGACCATGGCCAGGACCCTCAGTTCTTGCACAAGATCCACCTAGCCCCGCTCAGACCTCAGCATCACCCACGGCTCTGGAAAACAGGCGTCTGCAGGGCCTGAGACGCAGAGCTGCATTTTAGGAACTTGGGAACACTCTGCAGGTAGAGACTTGTGACAGTTGTATTCAGTGTGGGTGTACTTAATGTCATGAAACTGTGCACCAAAAGATAATGAGGAGGAGGAGGAGGAGCCAGAGGAGGAGGAAGAACTAGAGGAGGAGGAGGCTGCTTTAGCTAAGTGAAGTCTGTGTGCCTAGCCTGTGCAAAATCCTGTGTTTAATCCCCAGTACTGTGGGGAAAACAGGATGGTAAATTTTATTTTAAACTTCATCACCTCGCTGGCTGACTGCAGGGCTCCATCACCTCACTGGCTGACTGTGGGGCTCCATCACCTCGCTGGCTGACTGTGGGGCTCCATCACCTCGCTGGCTGACTGTGGGGCTCCATCACCTCGCTGGCTGACTGTGGGGCTCCATCACCTCGCTGGCTGACTGACGGGCTCCATCACCTCGCTGGCTGACTGCGGGGCTCCATCACCTCGCTGGCTGACTGTGGGGCTCCATCACCTCACTGTCTGACTGTGGGGCTCCATCACCTCGCTGGCTGACTGCGGGGCTCCATCACCTCGCTGGCTGACTGCGGGGCTCCATCACCTCGCTGGCTGACTGACGGGCTCCATCACCTCGCTGTCTGACTGCAGGGCTCCATCACCTCGCTGGCTGACTGCGGGGCTCCATCACCTCGCTGGCTGACTGTGGGGCTCCATCACCTCGCTGGCTGACTGTGGGGCTCCATCACCTCGCTGGCTGACTGTGGGGCTCCATCACCTCGCTGGCTGACTGACGGGCTCCATCACCTCGCTGGCTGACTGCGGGGCTCCATCACCTCGCTGGCTGACTGTGGGGCTCCATCACCTCGCTGGCTGACTGCGGGGCTCCATCACCTCGCTGGCTGACTGTGGGGCTCCATCACCTCACTGTCTGACTGTGGGGCTCCATCACCTCGCTGGCTGACTGCAGGGCTCCATCACCTCGCTGGCTGACTGCGGGGCTCCATCACCTCGCTGGCTGACTGACGGGCTCCATCACCTCGCTGTCTGACTGCGGGGCTCCATCACCTCGCTGGCTGACTGCGGGGCTCCATCACCTCGCTGGCTGACGGGCCCCTGCTCTGGCCAGCAGGCCACGCTGACCCATCCTGTCAGTATTCAACTGTTGTCACTCAGTTTTATCAAAATCATTCAAACCTAGCAGAGCGGCCTCTGGGTCTGGTCTGGAAATGGCCTGGCCTGGTTTTCAATCAGTTAGGACGGGATGGCTTCTCAGCAGGGGCAGGTGATGTTTCAAGTCATGGTGTCTATAAAGCTCACTTTCATATCTCATTAGCAAGGAGGTCTTTTGGTGAAGCTAATGAACAGTAAGAAAAAGAAAGGCCTTCTTACACAGCCCCGCCAGAGACAGAGCCCGCCCGCCTGGGTGGGCCAGGCTGTTCTCAAATCAGAAGAGGACTGCTCTGAGGACTCAAAAGCGTCAAGTACTGCCATCCAGAGCACCAAGTTCCACACACTCCAGGTCGCGTTTCAAAGACTGAAAACTAATAATAATTTCAATAAAACCAACACAGATCATCTTTAATTACTGTATTGCAACCAGCACTATTTAAAAACCAAGCCTCTGCAAAGTAGCTGACAAACATTAATGAGCAATAGCACACACATGGTATTGTAAATGAAAGGATAATGAAAGCAATTTATTTGAAAATTAAAATATGATTAAGAATGGCATTTCAAGCAAGCATCCAGATGCTAAAGAAAGACCTGATGTGTGACCAGACCCTCATTAACTCAGGAGCCTTACAACACAGCTCTCCTTCTGTGACCGCTTCAAAGAGACACAACCAGCCATCAGATGGAGGGAAGCCAGAGCCAGACCCCCCAGCACCAATACAGCATGTGGACAGCACGCTCACAGACTGGACATTCACAGGCATGTTCTTCAACGTGTCCTTCTGATGGAGACACGGCCACATCCCCTTGCTCGCAAAGGAGCTATATGTATACTTGTCCACCCACACAGAAAAGGGACACATAGATGCGTGTCTTTCCACCACCACCCCCCACCCCAGCAAGCCACACAGAGTAGATGACATCTATAATAAAAGTTCATGATCACATGGACAGGTGTCCACTAAGGCTAAGATGACTATGTGGACGTATGCCCATCTGCTCCCAAGAGGATCACAAGAATGCCTGCTCCCCACTCAGGGAGACCATACGGATGTGCATACACCCACTCCAGGATGGACACGTGGATGCATGCTTACCTCCTCTCAGGATGAACACACAGCTATCCAACCACCGGCTCTGGGGTGAGCACTGTGGCCTTTTTATACATCATTTACTTTATTCACAGGTATTAACTACACACCTACTATGCACCAGCCGTGTGCATCTCCCACCACTTCCTGTTGCATGTGCGCGTGCACGCACGCACACACACACACACACTCACACGCGCACGCACACGCTCCCTTGTGGGAAAGACCAGCATCTCTGACCCACACACTCACTTCACAGTGCTGTGCTCTAGGGTGCCCCGGGCCTCTGCTGGAATTGGATGGCAACGCCTGGTTAACCAGCAGTCTGTCCCTCAAGTTTGTGACTGCCTCCCCCTACGCACCTGAACAAAAGAGGTGCTCAAACTACGTTCAGTGTGAGTGAATGAGCGAATGAAGGCCCACCTCCAAAAGTATCATCACCCTTTTCCTTGGCGGTCTCCATGTAATGAAAACACACCAGTGCCCAGTGACAATGCGTGCCAGCGAGCCCAGAGCCTCTGCCCCAGGCACTGGTGTCTGGATGCTGTTGTCCGAGTCTCTCCAGGGGGGACGTCCTGCCTGGAACCCCCTCTGCCCATGGACTGCCATTCAGGCCCAGACAGTGTGGGCGGCAGAGGAGCTGGGGTTTCTTTTTAACAGTGTCTAACCCTTGTTCATTTACAATGACACCGAGTTCATCGGCTGTGTCAACTCCATCTTCAGATTTCTCTGAAGTCTTGTAGCAGAAGCCAAGATGACCTATCATCCTAAGGGAGGGTGCCAGCAGGGGCCATGGTGGGCGGGAGACCCCACCCCCGCTCCCTGGTCCTCTGCATCGTCCGTCTGAACACACGGACCTCAAGCTCTTCAGTCTCCTGGCCCAAAGAGCTCATTTACGGACAGTGAGCCACTGGATGACACATCTTTCACATCTGTCCACATTCCTGAGCTGTAGAAGCCAGAGGTCCTGAGTCTCTTGGGAACAATTCTTTCATTTACAGACTATTTCATTGGCCATAGGACCTGCACAGGTATTTTAAGAAGTCACAATCTCCTGGTATCACCTGTTTAAGAATTTTGTGGCTCTACCTCTTTGACTTAAACCCCACCCCGGTGTCATACCCCAAATTTCTCTTGGGTAGTGTTTTGAGGATGATCACAGTGGACACCTATCTAGCGACTCCTTGATAAACACACAGACACATGTCCACCTGCTCCAGGACGGCCACAGGGAACTATCTCCTTGCAACCTCAGCATGGCCACATGAATGCATGTCTCTGCATCCGCTCACCAGACAGGGCTGTAAATACTCTAGTTCTTCCTTGCTGCTCAGACCTTCATACCCTCCTACAAGAACTCTGGTCATTTGGTTCCATCTGCAATCTGAGCTCAGAACCAGATATTCAAATACAGGTAGCTATGAAGACAGCCAGTTAACAGAAGACTTCAAAGGCCAAAGAAAACCCTGTCCATCCAGGTAGTTTCAGCAGGTGCTGACCAAGACCCTAAGAAGACTCAGACCTAGTGACCAAACAAGGGGGCTCCTAGCCAAAATGCTCCACAGACATTCACCACATATGGTCTAGAGGGGCTGCCATCCAGACCACAGACCACCTAGATAAACCATCCTCCTGAGCACAGACACTCACCACAGACCACCTAGATAAACCATCCTGTGAGCACAGACACTCACCACTGACTGCCTAGAGAAATCATCCTGTGAGCACAGACACTCACCACTGACTGCCTAGAGGAGCTGCTGTCCCAAGCACACCATTGTATCACGCTATGTAACAGCCTCATCCTGTCCCTGTGAGCACTTCCTGACCCCCATGAAATCATTTTATACACATATGCAGAAGGAAATAGTTCATTTTTCCTCACCTGAATTTAAAGATATGCCATCTTTGGAGTGTGTGTGTGTGTGTGTGTGTGTGTGTAACTTTCTATATATCTGGCCATATGCACACAACCATATGTGTGTACATCTATGCTCCAAATCAAATCATGTCATTTTCAGGAAAATGGATAGAACTGGGGATTTTACATTGCGTTAGATAACCAAGCTCATAGTCTCAGTCATTTGTGAAATCTAGACCTAAGATTTTCAGTGATGATGATGATGACTTGGAAGGAATATAAAAGGGGAACTATTTGGGGAATTAGAGGGCGAAGAGGGGAAAAAGAGAATACTTAAGGGTGAAGAGGATCAAAGTATGTTATGTGTTTGTATGTGTGTGTTTGTGTGTGTGTATATGTGTGAAAACAGCATAATGAAACCCACTGAACATTGTTTGCAAATGGTGGAGAGAAAGAAAGGAAGGAATAGGTATATAATGGAGGGAGTCAAACTTGTTCAAAGTACACTGTGTGCATATATGGAATTATCACGTATCATTCATGGATGCTCACTTTAAAATTAAAAAGTTAAACAAAGGCACTTTAGAACGCTCTCTCCAGAAGTGCCCCTTTGAAGATGAAACACACACACACACACACACCAGCTATGTGAGGTCCAATGCCAGAACAGACTAAATAAAGGAGGAAGCGTCAGCCACTGGCTGCGAACCCTCTCTGGCCAGCAAGCTCATGAAATCACTGCACACTTGTCAGCCATGTCTTGCTCTGCATCCTTAAAGAGAAAGGTCTCCACACACAGACTCCTGGACCAGTGATGCTTTCTAGAATAGCTGCCCTTGCAGGAAGGAACTGCAAACTGACTACACCGCAGAGACCTCCAGGGAGGCCCCGTGCCAGGCGCTGTGCTGAGCTGCCGGCAAGGACAGGTGTCTCTGAGGGACTGTCGTGGTCACAGACAAGGAAGGGCTGGCAGCAGAGGAGGCAAGGAAGTCTGGTCTCCACAGAGGATTCTGAGGTCCGGGAGAAGAGTGTCGCCTGAAGAAAGTGGAGAAGTGCTAGACCGAGGCCGCCGACCACAGGACCACACGCGACAGCCCACACACACGTGTGCACACACGTGCACACACGTGCACACACAGGACTGCGCGCCCGCCCAGACAGCACGCACACTCTTTACCAGACATAACCTCCTGGTGCTGAATGCTTTCTCCCCCTGGGGACTTGGAAGGCTGAAAGGTTAACCCATGACACTCCAGCCAACAGGATTTTGCGAGGCAAATTGATATATATTTAAAGATTCCGACCAGTCACCAATGTACTTGCCACATATAGAGGTTTCTTCAGAACAGTCACCTTAAGTTTGTGTTCTGTTGAATTTCAGCAAGAATGTTTCTTTCTTTGTATATAATGGTAAATCAATTTTTAACTATCTTCCAAGATCTGAGGGTATAATTAAAGAGACAGAGATTCACATGTAAGTTTAACAGAGGCGTTCATATCAAAGCTGGGCGGATGTTCAATTAAACATCAAACTGCACCCATGCATAATCCCCGCCAGGCCCCAAGTCGCTCAAACTTGGCTATCACAGGAGAAGCTAGCGTCTGTGCCCGGTCTGTGCATGGGCCTCACCCCTAGCCAGACGACTCTCACCGCCCACACACAGACAGTCCAGCAAGGCCTGTAACCTGCCTCCGCGTCTGCCCTTCCAGATGCACCTGACAGTGGCTGGACGGATACACAGGCTCCCGACTCCACCTGGGAAGAACCTCAGAACTGCAGCCCCAGCCAGCAGAGGGGTTACCTCCATGGGGGTGAATCAGTGTTTCCCTGCACACGGCCACCTTCCGCACACACGCACACGCGCATGTGTGCACGCATATACACGTTCCCAACCCTGAAAAATGGCCCATGGGGGTATTTCTCCCAACTATCTCAATAAACAGCCTTTGTCCTTCAGACATCATCAGCAAACTTCACATATTCAGAAGTGTGCCGCAAGCCCGGACTTGAGTAGAAAGCCACCCTCTGTTGACTAGGGGGGCGCACTCGCTGGCCTGTCGTGGGGAGCTGGGAAGGCTCGGAACTGTACACAGCGAACTGGCCGTTCTCAACACAGATGCTTCAAGCTCATTACATGATTTCCCTTCCTTTCTGTCTCTTCTCTCCATTCCCTTCATCTTTCTTCCCTTGCTTCCTATCAAAGATGCCATATTTGGCCTGCTTTCTGATAATGAGTTCTGGTCAACCAGTGTCAGAAAAGCATTTGCACCTGTACAAAACAGCCCTGCCCTGACCAATTATCCGTTTGTGGTTGAAGGCCTCTAACCCAGGTGCGCGCGGAGTCATTCTGCGGGGAACGTGTGGACGCCGGTGCACACGGAGCGTTATCGGAAGAGGCTGCAGCGGTTATAAACTGACAGTCCTTGCACATGTGTCTCTCTGTGGCGTGGGATAATGAGGAATCACCATGGCAACCCTTGAGCAACCGCCTCACCTCTCCTTGTTTCCCTGAACACAGTGCGGGGGGCGGCTGCTCTGTCACTTGCTAGGACTTGTCTCCTCCTAGAAGCAGCTGCCGCTCAGCCAGGGTCTCCTTCCTGAATTCTGCTGCACCTCTCATCAGCAGAAGTCTGGCCCCACTGTCATTCGACTGAGGTCTGTCTCCAGGGCTATTTTAAGTGGGAAACCTTGCGAATAACTGAGAAGGTAAAAAGGGTTTCCAGTCATCCACCAGGCAGCTCCTCTCTGACTTCTAGTGCCATGTCTGCAGTCACAGCCCAGGGAGTGGGCAATTTCCGCTGCCTCCCACTCAGGTCTTGAAGATGGTGCTGTGTGGCAGAGGGTGGACCGAGCTGGGCTCAGAGTCAGAGGCACCTGGGGGAGGCCAAGGAAGGACGTTCGGTGGACGAGGGATACAGCTCAGGCACACGTCTAGAGAGAAAACGGCAGGTTTCCGCACCGATGAGCCGGCCTTCCAGGCTAGCCCGCACACACGCAGGGCCACCCTCTGCAGAGGGGCCAGGGGACAGCACAGACAAGACCCCCAGGTGGAAGGACGAGGTTCCTGCCAGGGCTGGCAGGGATGCACAATGTCACCGCTCTCCCGGCCTTTCCCTGGTGCAGTCTGGTGCTCAGAGCTCACGGACCCAGTCGGCCAGGTCAGAAGGAAGAGCACGCAGGGCTCCCTTAGCCTTGAGCAGAAGATGAGCTGCCAGCTCTTGATCACAGCATGCCATCTGCTAAGTTCAGTGTAAGTTTCTCAGGCTGGAGGAATTACTCCGTACCCTTAGGGAACACTATCACAAAGCACCATTCGCGTCTTCCCACAGGTGACCCTTTCCAGCGAGTGGAACTGCCCTCTTGGCCACTTCAGGCGTCAGGCCGAGGGACAGACAGTCCAGCCTCCTCACTGGGAGGCCAACTGGCAGCCGGAGCCACCGAAAGGCAGCTCTGAATGCATTGGGTTCATCTTCACAGGCTCCCGGCCAAATGCACACGGACACGCTTTCTGACCTCACCTGAAGTCAGGCCGTATCCTTGCTGCTGGGTGACGACCTCCAGACTCCGGGAGACTCCCTCCTAGCCAGAGGGAGCCTGGGCAAGGGCGCAAGAAGGCAAATTATCCCAAGAGCAGCCCTGGCTTCAGCGTCAGCCATCGGCTGGGGGAAAGCGATGGAAGGATGCACCAGGCAATCTAACCCCAACTCCCCAGCATTCTGAGCTTGGCATAGCTGCAGTGCGGAACTAGAGCTTGCGGCAGGCGGGCAGGCCTGCGCTAGCCTCACCTTCCCTCCCGGTCCACTGACCGCCGGTCACTCGTTCGGTTAACCCACACTAAGCATCTACTCTGTGCCCAGCCCTGTTCTGGGAAGGTGTAGAGAGGCCGCTGCCTGGAGCTTATCCACGCAAAGAAATCGGACCCATGCACAGATAACGAACACACAACGGATGTGCCCTCTCACGCGGTGCCACCCTGAGAGGGCCTGGCTGACGGAGGAGCAGGGCTCCGCGGTGCGGGTCCCGTGGAGGGGGCCGCAGCGAGGCCAGCCCTGGCGGGAGTCAGCCCTCTCGTCTGAGTCTGGACAACGGGCTGGTGAGGTACTGAATGTGAGTGCCACGCGGGGCTAGCGTCCGTGGCTTTGGGGTTGTCGTCAAGGGCAGGACGCCATCCCCGGCTACCCGAAAACAGAAGGAGATCCGACACCATGTCTGAAGGTGCTGTCTGGGTGTCAGGCGGTGTGGACAAGGCAGGCTGTCACAAGGGGCTGCAGTCAGACCACGCCAGTGGACACGGCCATGCACAGTGTGTGAACTGCAAGAAGCAGAAGTGAGGCCCAGGCTTCCTGAAGAGATCGGGGTCCACCTCTGATGGTGGCAGGATCAAGCTCTGCCCACTTCCACTTGCTGCTGGCAGAATTTAGACCATGGGCCTTGGTCCCACCGCAACCCCAGCCTGCACCCTCCTCAGACCAGCCCGCTTTTGTGCTCAGGGCTGGTGCTCTACCGCTTGAGCCACAGCTCCACTTCCAGCTTTTGGGTGATTTGTTGTAGATACAGCCTCACACGTTCCCTGCCCAGGCAGGCTTCAAACCGCAATGGTCAGATCCCAGCCTCCTGAGCAGTGAGGCCTTGGTCAGATCCCAGCCTCCTGAGCAGTGAGGCCTTGGTCAGATCCCAGCCTCCTGAGCAATGAGGCCTCGGGCCACCAGTGCTCCACAATAAACCTTAATGAAATAAAGTACAATGAGTATACTTCCTAGAAAATATATTTTAAACCAATACACACGCTAGAAAATGCATGGATGGCATACAGCTGCATCCATTTTAACTACATGATGTAAAAATACACTTTGGCTGCAAGGTTCAATTAGTTTGGATTTAAGCCCTAAAATGCAAGTTTGTTAGGATGGAGATTACCTGTGTCATTCTACAACCCTTACTTCAATTAACTGTCACGTCACGGGATGAAAAGTACCAGCTCACAAACCTCCCGCATACTAGAACAGAGCTGAAGTGGATGATTATAGTTTGGCTTCTAAATTAGGAAACAAATACTTCTTATGAAGTAAATTAAAAATAAGATCTGTAAGAGATCCATCAGCATGTAAGAATAATGCTGAAAAGATGTAGCTCTGGGTTTTCCCACAATCCAGCTCTAGCGCGGGCTTTGTGCACAGATGGCCTGCACCGGAGCCTTGATAAATCGTTTGCAAACTTTAACCGTGGTACCAAAGTGGAACGGGGCTGAGTGCAAACCCCTTCTTCTCGTGGCCACGCCTCCTCCTCTACCACGTTTTCATAAACAACTACCGAGGGGGAAGGAGGCCAGAGTCGACAAGTGTGCAAGATCTTCACAGATGCTCCCAGAACGTGGGGGCCGTGGCCGGGAACCGGCCAGGAAGCCCTCGGCCTACCTCCGAGCTCAGCTCGGAGCGGGATGTAGCCTTCAGTTACATCTAGCCAGCTTCTCCTTGTCCTGTTTTACCTCCTTTTCCCTATCACCAGTTGCCAAGCTCACTAACACGTACAAGTACAATTGTACCACAGGCTCTCTGTACCTGACTCATCCAAGTCAGGCAGCTCAGGAGTCACAAAACGGAAAGAACCAGCACCACCGGCAACCGGGGCCGTGAGCCGGAGCAACCAGGCCAAAATAGCAGCTTCATGGAACAGATTTGCCCTCACACGCCACGAGAAGAGAAGCAGGCAAGTGATAGAAGATGGGACAGGGGATGCTAGAAAAGAAGCCTGGGCCGCGGGCTGCCACCCTCACGGACGGCCGGTGAGCTGGCCACCGTCCTTCCTCCAGGCTTGCTTGCCCAGAGCCGCGCCCCGCCCCGCACTCACCGCCGAGAGCCTGGGACGCTCCGCAGTGCCAGCGGCGCCGCTGCGGCCATGCGGGCCGGGCCCGCCTGAGGTCCTGGGCCACGAGGGCCGAGCCCGCCTGAGGACCTGGGCCACGCGGGCCGGGCCGGGCCTGACTGAGGACCTGGGCCACGCGGGCCGGGCCTGACTGAGGACCTGGGCCACGCGGGCCGGGCCGGGCCTGACTGAGGACCTGGGCCACGCGGGCCGGGCCGGGCCTGACTGAGGACCTGGGCCACGCGGGCCGGGCCGGGCCTGACTGAGGACCTGGGCCACGCGAGCCGGGCCGGGCCTGACTGAGGACCTGGGCGCGGGGCATCTTGCACTCGCAGGCCGCCGCCGCTCTGCGCTGGAGGACACACACCCATCAGGCTCTGGGCCGCCATGGAGCAGGCCTTTGCTTCTCACCCTCCCTCCTAACTACCCCCACTTTACCAAGCCCAGTGCCCCACATCCACTTGTTTTTCAAGATGTAGGGAGCAGAGCGGAGAAGGCAACCGTCCCCCAAGCATCCTGAGCATCCCGAGGCTCCAGAAGGCGGGGGTGCGGGCCGGACAGCCGCGGTGCCTGGCCAGGCCTCTAACAAACAGGATCCGGGTAGAAACAGCTCCCGGCTGCAGTTGTGAGTGAACCCCCGCCGTGGATGATGGCTCCACCGGAGGAAGACTCTGCACCCGCAGCTGGGCTCCCTAGCTCTTCCTGAGGCTCAAAGAAATGCCACCTCCTTCCCCCGGGAGCGGGGACGGCACGCGCCCAGCGTCCCCCGGGAGCGGGGACGGCACGCGCCCAGCGTCCCCCGGGAGCGGGGACGGCACGCGCCTGGCGTGCCCCCTGTCATGGGTGTGCTTCCCCGGGGAGTGGCTGGACAGCAGCCTGGAGGCCCGGCGCACCCAAAGTCGAGGAACAGGAGGCACCCCCCCCCCCGGCCCAGCTCACCCCGAGCTGGAATGGGAGGAGGGACGGAGGCTCTGTGCCAGTGTGCACTGCGTGGCCAGTACTGGAGATGGGGAGCACACACTCAGGCTGGCCAGTAGCCTCTGGACTTTGAAAATACAAGAATAGAAGCCACCGCACTCCGGCTCCAGCGCCTTTGCCCCGGCTCTGTCTGCTGATGCGGCAGGAGTGGCCACCGCCGCCACCGCACTGCGCGGCCTCCAGCAGGGGATGGAATCTGTCTCCTTAAGGCTGCCTGAAAGCCTCCTCTCTGGCCAAACTCCCTGCGCTATGATGGCACGCTTGGTGCGACTCCTAGCCTTGGACTTTTCACCGGAACACTAAAACTGGCTTCTACAAGAGAGCTTGGTACGCTCCTAGCTGCTCCTCCACCATCTTCCTCTAGGATAATGGAGCCGATGAGCAGAAACACTCAGAAGCTATGTAGATATGACCATACAAGATGATGCTAAGTAAAATGAACCCCAGGATATGGACACAAGAAGTTTTTCTTTGTTGTTGTTGTTTTTAATGTACTATGTGATTGTTTTTTGCTTGCTTTGTATGTTCTTCCCCCTATGGTATATCTCCTGTTGCTACTGTACTGGATATTGGTAACCTGCATCTTGTACAATTTGGGGAGGGGAAGGGGACTATCAAAACACTGAAAAAAGGACATAGGATGACCCATTGCAACAATGATACTCACAAGACAGTATATTGGAAATGAACTTTACAACTTCGGGGAGGGGGGAGGGAAAGGATAGTGGTAGAACAACAAGGGAAGGGGTAACAAAGCTCGACAAGAAATGTACTCATTGCCTTACTCATGTAACTGTAACCCCTCTGTCCAGCATCTTTACAATAAAATAACTTTTTTAAAAATACAACAGAATTTGGACACAGCTAAGAAAGTACTAAGAAGAAAGTTTATAGCTATGGGTGCCTACATCAAAAAGTTAAAGAAATCTCAAATTAGTATTCTAATGATGCACATCATGCTCCTTATAAAAATAACAAGCTAAAACCAAAACCAGTAGATGGAAAGAAATAATAAACATTAGGTTGGAAGTAAACAAATTAGAGACAAAAAAATCTATACAAAGAATCAGCAAAACTGAAAGTTATTTGAAAGAAACTTAAACAAATTGACAGGTCCTTAGCAAAACCAATCAAATAAATAAAATTAGAGACAAAAAGAGACATCACAACAGATGCAAGCAAAATTTATAATATTATAAAGGAGCTGCAAATGGTTATGCCAATAAGTTGTAGAATATGGTAGAAATGGATGCTTTTCTAGAGAATGTTAATGTACCTGAGCCAAGAAGATATAAACCACTTAAACAGACTCATCACAATTAATGCAATTGAAAAGCCAGCAAAATACCTCCCATCCAAGAAAAGTCCAAGACCTGATGGTTTTACAGCTGAATTTTATGACCTTTAAAGGAGAACTAACACCAATATTCCTCAAAATCTTCAATGAAATAGAAAGGAAGATCACTACCAAATTAATTCTATGAAGCCAGCATTATACTTACCCCAAAATTAGACAGGAAAGCAAGGTCTATAATCTATCTCTTTGATAAAAAAAAATTAAGTAAAATACTGTTGAAACAAATTCAACAATTAACCAAAAAAGTCATATACTGGGAGCAAATGGGATACACCCCAGGGATGCTAAGCTAGATCAACATACGTAAATTGATAAATATAACACTTCAATAGAAAGGATTACATGATCATATTAACAGATGCAGAAAAATCCTTTGACAAGATAAAATCTTTTTATGATAAAATCTCTGGAGAAACTAGGAATACATAGAACAGTCCTCAACATAATAAAGGATGTTTATGACAAACCTACAGTCAACATTATACTTAATGGTGAAAAGCTAAAAAAATTTATTCTAAAATCAGGAATAACATAAGGTTGTCCATTCTCTCCACTGCATTCCAATATAGCACTGTAATTCCTAGCAAGAGAAAGAAGGCAAGAGAAAGACAAATAATAGACAAAAACAGAAAAGAAAGAAGTAAAACTATCCCTATTTGCAGATAACATGATTCTTTACTTAGAAGACCCTATAGAATCCTCCTCCAAGCTACTAGAGCTGATTAAGAACTTTGGCAAAGCAGCAGGATATAAAATCAACCCACAAAAATCAATAACTTTTCTGTATGCCAATAATGAACAGATCAAGAATAAAATCAGGAAAGCAACCCCATTTGTAATCACCTCAAAAAAAAATCAAAAATCACCTAGCAACTAATTTAACCAAGGATATGAAAGACCCCTACAATGAAAACTATAAAAATTTGAAGAAAGAAATCAAAGAAGACATAAGGAAGTGGAAAGACCTTCCATAATCTTGGATTGGTAGAATTAACATACTAAAAAAGGCAATACTGCCCAAAGCGATCTACAAATTCCATGCAATAACCATCAAAATCCCAATACCATTTTTCACTGAGAAAGAGAAAACAATACAAAAATGTATATAACCCCACAAAGGCCATGAATCACAAACGCAATCCTGAGCAGAAAAAGAAATGCTGAAGGTAAAACAATACCAAACTTCAAACTCTACTACAGAGCCATAGTAACAAAAACTAATTGGTACTGTCACAGAAAAAAATCCTGGAGACCAATAGAACAGAATAGAAGACCCAGATATATACCCACAGACTTTTAGCCATCTAGCATTTGATAAGAAAGCCAATATTTAGGCTGGAAGAAAGCCTCTTCAACAAATGGCACTGGATATCCACACGTAGAAAACTGAAACTTGATCCCTATTTATCACCTTGCACCTGTATCAATTCAAAATGGATCAAACACCTCAATGTAAGATTTGAAACCATGAAATGATTACAAAAAGGAGTAGGAGAAACATTGGCACAGGCCGGAACTTTCTGAATAAATACCAGAAGCACAGCAAATCAAAGAAAGACTTGATAAATGGGATTGCATCAAATTAAAAACTTTCTGCAGGGGCTGGGAAGGTGGCTTGGTGGTAGAGCGCTTGCCTTGCATGCATGAGGCCCTGGGTTTGATTCCTCAGCACCTCATAAGCAAAAAGAAAAAAGCTGGAAGTGGCGCTGTGGCTCAAGTAGTAGAGCTTTAGCCTTGAGCTGAAGAGCTGAGGGACAGCACCCAGGCCCAGAGTTCAGGCCCCGCAACCGGACCCAAAAATAAATTAATAAATACATAAAAATAAATAAATAAAAACTTTCTTTATGGCAAAAAAACTATACCCAACAAGCTAAAAAGACAACTTACAGATTGGGAACAGATTTTTGTCAGCTATATATCAGACAACTGCCTAATATGCAGAATATGGGGAGAGCTTAAAAAACTAAACCCTCAAGGAGTCACAACCCAACTAATAAATGGACTAATGAGCTAAATAGAGACTTCCCTGAAGTAAAAAGTGTCCAAAGGACACATGGCCATAAAGGAAATGCCAATCAAAACTCACCTTACCCCTGTCAGAATGGCCATTATCAAGAAAACTGACAATAACAGATGCTGGTGAGTATGTGGCCAAAAGTGAACCCTACTACACTGTTGGTAGAATGTAAACTTGTTCAACCTCTCTGGAAACAGTATGGCGGTTCCTCAAAAAAATTAAACATAAGCCAGGAGCCAATGGCTCACACCTGTAATCCTCTACTCAGGAGGCTGAAATCTGAGGATCACAGTTCAAAGCCAGTCGGGGCAGGAAAGTCCAAGAGACTCTTGTCTCCAATTAACCACCAGAAAACAGGAAAGTGGCACTGTAGCTCAACTGGTAGAGCACTCACCTTGAGCTGAAGAGCTGAGGGACAGCGCCCAGGCCCAGAGTTCAAGCCCCATGACCGACAACAAAAAAATAAACTACCCTCTAATCAAGCAATTCCACTCCTGGGCGTTCATCCAAAAGATCACAAACCAGGACACAGTAAAGCCACCAGCACAACCATGTTCACTGCAGCACTATTCACCACGGTCAATGCATGGAATCAGCCCAGATGCCCTTGAATGGATGAATGGATCAAGACAATGTGGTATACATGTACAATGGAATTTTACTCATCCAGTAGAAAGGAACAAGAATGCACCATTTGCAAAGAAATGGAAGGACCCAGAAAAAATTATGGAAAGTGAAATAAGTCAAGCCTAGAGAGACAAAGGCTATATATTTTCTCTCATATGAGGAAGCTAGAATTTGTTTATAAATATATAAGTAGATGCTTTGGAAGGTATGCAAGTGTACACAAATCTATTAACTGAAACATAGTAGATTCAGGGGAGAACTCAAGCAGTGTAATTCCTTAGAAAGGTCAGCAACATAAACACCAGAAATGGGTACTTGAAGAGATGGGGACAGAGGAAGGGGGTTGATGAATGAAGAGAAGAACCAAGGGAAACGCAGTCCAAACTTCTATGCATATCCTACAGCATGGTTAAAAAGTGACAACTGCGCTGTTAATGGTAAGTCCTTCATATGACTACTTAAAGATAATAACGATAAACAACAACAACAAACGGAGCACTTCTGCCTCATGTGATCTGCCTCCCAGGAACCAGCACGCTGATGTGAGCCGGCTGGACGCTGGCCCACGGCATTGAGGGCTTGCACAGGCTGGCGAGACGAGGGGCAGGGCGTGGTGCTGAGCACGAGCCGCCTGAGGAAGGCAGTAACCAGTCCTCCAGAGGAGGAGGCTGCGCGGACAGGGCCGCGGGGAGCCACCTTCAACCCAGGCACAACGGTTCCCCAGCAGAGAGCTTCCCTCCTTCCCTTCAGCTGATCACAGTGATCAGCTGACCAACGGGGAGGCGCAGGGCCACCATCAGCACTATGGAGGACACACAGAGGCCGTCAAGGAGAGGCTGGTGTTCCAAAAAATAAAGGCTAATCTTGGAGTCCATGGCTGAATAAATGGAGAGAAAAAATTAGACATTCTGGGGCTATCCCAGCTCCTCTGAGGTGGAGAGCAGAGCGCGATTAGTATGTCCAGTATTGTCTGGGCAAGCAAGACCTCCAAGCCGGACGCCGCCTACTGTCCCCAGTGTGGCAGAGCCTGGATCAGAGACACCCGCCCAGAGGTAGCATTCCTCCTGATGCTGCTGTCCTCATGCTGTCTACACCCTGCCTGGTGCCACCCTCAGACGGTGCAGACAAGGGGTCTGGACGCAGCCCAATCCTGAGGTCAGCGTGAGCAATGTGAGGTGGCCACACCACCAAGCTACAGATCCCCCCCACACACACACACACTGCAGTCTAGTGGCTTCTTCTAGCCAAAAATATGAATTTGAAAATCCTGAAAACACCTGTGAAATTTAAACTCTGTGGTTACCAATTAGGAAAAGTAAAATTCACTTAACACACTCTAGCTAACACCATAAAGCAAACTAGAGTTCAGCCTGAGTTCCTGTGGGTGTGTGGAGAGAGCTCCTTTCCAGGAGTTGCTAAATAGCCACCCAGGCTTCAGCCCCACATAAATGATGCACAAACGGCTCCCAGTGTGAGGTGGCGTTTAGACGTCTAGAGCATAAATTGGAGGGCTAAAGCGCTTCCCTCTGACAACAGAAAGGTCTCTGCCCAGGCCTCCATTGCGGCTTCAGCTCAGCCGGGTTTCTTACTTTAGAAAATTTCCATCCTGGAACTGAAATTCCTCAGACGTAATTTTAATCAGATAAAGTTTCTTGTTTTGGAAGCAGTTTCTCATGGCTGTGGGTGATCCTTCCAAATGGTGTAATTACTCCAGTGCGACGAGTTGCACCCAGCTACCTAATACCCACGAAGGTGAAGTCATAATGGGCGCGTGCAGCACATTAGCAAAGCCGGCTCCTCATGGTGGAGCGTCACTCTATTGCCCACTTACCTGTCCCCATTCCCTCCTCCCCCCACCCCACCTCCCACTAACTGCATCACCTCTCCACTGGGGTCCTGAGGCACACTGGCCCCGCCATGGCAAACTGGCTGCCTTGCTCCCAGCCCTTCGTGCAGAGAAAATCCTCCCGGGCCAGGAAGCGCACACGAGGGCACCGTTGTGCAGAGAATCCACTCTTGGGCAGATTCCTCGCCAGCCTGCCTCACTGTTCCAGGAGGAAGCTGGGCGGGTGAGAGGTGGGTGTGGACAGAACCTTCCTCCCTCAGTGCTAGACAGCCGCTCACCTCCATTCCGCGCTTGAGCCCCAAGCACCGACGAGGCCGAGCCACCGCTGTCAGCTGAGTGCCTGGAAACGCCTGTACTACTGGGGAGCTGGGACAGAAAAATAAATGTCCACCTCTCCTCGGATCAGAGCAGGGGGAGGGCAAACGTGGCGGCAGAGACAGGGTTCGTGTCGAGGGCTGCTGGTCCCTAACGGACTCCGGCCCTGAGACCCAAGGCCTCCACACACTGACACCAGGCCGTGGCCAGAATGGGGCCGGCCCTGGGGCCATCGCGAACACCAGGACCCGGCTAACAACGGGCAGCGGGCCACAGTCTGTCCCCACTTCCCACTCAGCCAGCCAGAGTCATCCAGACGTGCTCCAGCGAGCCACCGCGAGGGCTCACCCCACTTCTCCAAGCCCGTCAGGTCCCCGGTCCAGCCTGGTTGTGCTCTTGTACCACAGGTGAGCCAGGTGTCACGCGGCCCTGTTACCTCTAAGTGACCGGCCCCTGCTCTCCGGGCACCTTCAGAGAGCTGGAAGAGAACAGATATCCACCTCAATGCCAAGAGGCTACAGTACCAAAACGCCACCACTAGATGGCAGAAGGGACATCGTAACTGGATCCCAGATGCTGGCCCCTGCTAAAGCTAGGACCGGTTGGCATGGCTAGTTGTCCACACCCACCTGACAAAGCCCAGTGTGCCCCCCTCCCCTCCCCGTGATACCTGCTTGGTATCTGGCCTTACATCGAGGTCTTTGACCCATTTGGAACTGACTGACTCTGGTCCCGGGTGATATGTAAGAATCTGGCTTCGTAAGCCCAGACCCAAAGAAACAGGTTCCACAGTTTCCCTCATTTGTAATCATTAGTATATGTCTAGAACAGTCCTGGCCGAGGATCGCAATAGCTCAATAGCTACGCACATATGACCATATAAAAGGATGCTCCAAGATTATGGAAACGAGAGGGGGTTTTGTTCTGCTTTTTAATGTACTGTGTGAAGTTATTTCTTTTTTCTTTCATTTTTTTCCTTTGGTTTATCCCCTGTTGTCACTGTTTCGTATTTTGGTGCTCTGTGTCTTGTATATACCTGTGTCTGATTTGGGGAAGGGAAGGGGAATAACAAAATGGTGAGACAAAGGATGAAGGGTGAACCAATGCAACAAAGATACTCACAGGACACTATGTTGGAAGGGGTCAGGGGAGGGAAAGTGAGAGAAAAATGGGGAGGGGTGACCATGTTCGACAAGAACTGCACTCATTGTCTGACTTGTGTAACGGTAACCCCTCTGTACATCACCTTTACAATAAAATAAAATGAAACAGTTTTAAAAAGAATCTAGAGGCTGGGAAGGTGGCTCAGCGGTAGAATGCTTGCCTCACATGCATGAGGCCCTGGGTTCGATTCCTCAACACCACATAAGCAGAAAAGGCCGGAAATGGCGCTGTGGCTCAAGTGGTAGAGCGCTATCTTGCTCTGAAGAGCTGAGGGACAGCGCCCAGGCCCAGAGCTCAAGTCCCACAACCGAGAAGGAAGGAAGGAAGGAAGGAAGGAAGGAAGGAAGGAAGGAAGGAAGGAAGGAAGGAAGGAAGGAAGGAAGGAAGGAAGGAGGGAAGGAAGGAAGGAAGGAGGGAAGGAATGAAGGAAGGAAGGAAGGAAGGAAAAGAATCTAGCTTCAGTTTTCTGACATGTATAACCAATTCTTCCTGTACCATTTGTTGAAAAGGCTGTCTTTCTTCCATCCTGTTTTTTGCTCCCTTATCAAATATTAGGTGGCTACATATCTGTGGGTTCATTTCTGGGTCTTCTATTCCATGGTCCTCGGGCCTAATCTTGCGCATATGATCACATAAAATGATGTTTATCCAAATGAACTACAAGAAATGAGAACAAGAGGTTCTTTGTTATTTTGCTTTTTTGCTTTGTTTTGTTTTTTCTCCTTGTCCCTGGTTTTGATTTCTGTACCTTTTGTTTTGCATATAAGTGTATCTGTTTGGGGGAGGGCACGGGAGAGCACAGAAATGGAGGGTGAAGGAACGCAGTAGTGATACTCACTAGACACTATGTTGAAAATGGGCTGTACAATTTGTAGGGGAGAGGATCAGGAAGGAGAAAACTGGGAGAAAATCAGAAAAGAGGTGACACTGTTCAAAAAGAAATGCACTTCTTACCTGACTTTTATAACTGCCACCCTGCTGTACATCACTTTACAATAAAGATAAACAATAAATAAATAAAACCCAAAACCAAATAAATGCTATGAGGACAATTTTTTAAAAAGAAACATAAGGACTCAGCGTGTGGCTAAGGTAGTAGATACATGCCCAATATGTGAGTCCCTGAGCTCAAACCTCAGTACCACCAAAAAGGGCAGTTTTCAAAGCGTTCTTTATAGAGTAATGTGTGTGTTTGCAAGGTGGGCAGGGAGAGAAAGGAGTCTCTCAGTAAGAACTGAGGCTGAGCTGGGAAGATGGCTCAGTGGTAGAGCACTTGCCTTGCATGCCTGAGGCCCTGGGTTCGATTCCTCAGCACCACATAAGCAGAAAAAAAAGCCGGAAGTGGCACTGTGGCTCAAGTGGTAGAGCGCTAGCCTTGAGCTGAAGAGCTGAGGGACAGCGCCCAGGCCCAGAGTTCAGATCCACCACTGGACCCCCCCCCTCAAAAAAAAAAAAAGAGCTGAGGCTGACAAATGCAAAAGAAGCCAAGTTCTGAGGCTGGGGATTTACAGTACTGATGGATTCTCTGGTGAAGGCCCTCTATGCACTGCACAGACTGAAGTAAAGGAAGTTGTCCAACCTTGTAAACACTTGCACAGAATGTGATTATTGCTCACTGCGCATAAACCAACACAAAGTCCACATTATACTCAACGTGTTCCCTTACTCATTATTGACTGTACTGGGAAAAAGTCACATCAAAGCAAGGGTGAGCATCAGCTCAGTTCTGCCCCTGAAGGCCAAGGATCATGTCCTCCTAGAAACGGAAGACAGCCATTCCCCAAAGCAGCAGCCAGAGGGCCAGGGCGCAGGCTGAGACAGCCATTCCCCAAAGCAGCAGCCAGAGGGCCAGGGCGCAGGCTGAGACAGCCATTCCCCAAAGCAGCAGCCAGAGGGCCAGGGCGCAGGCTGAGACAGCCATTCCCCAAAGCAGCAGCCAGAGGGCCAGGGCGCAGGCTGAGACAGCCATTCCCCAAAGCAGCAGCCAGAGGGCCAGGGCGCAGGCTGAGACAGCCATTCCCCAAAGCAGCAGCCAGAGGGCCAGGGCGCAGGCTGAGACAGCCATTCCCCAAAGCAGCAGCCAGAGGGCCAGGGCGCAGGCTGAGACAGCCATTCCCCAAAGCAGCAGCCAGAGGGCCAGGGCGCAGGCTGGGCACCTTCCCCCGCTCCAGGAGAAGCCCCTGAGACCAGCCGCTGCCCCCCCCATGAGAGCCGTGAGTGTCCCGTCTGTGCACAGAACACGTTGGAGATCGTATTTGCTGAAGCAAAGCACAAAGAGGACGTGTACAGTACAAGTCATTTGCTCGCTCGCACACTGTCACACTTATCACAGTACAAGTCATTTGCTCGCTCACACACTGTCACACTTATCACAGTACAAGTCATTTGCTCACTCACACACGGTCACACTTATCACAGTACAAGTCATTTGCTCGCTCACACACTGTCACACTTATCACAGTACAAGTCATTTGCTCACTCACACACGGTCACACTTATTACAGTACAAGTCATTTGCTCACTCACACAGTCACACTTATCATAGTACAAGTCATTTGCTCACTCATGCACTGTCACACTTATCACAGTACAAGTCATTTGCTCCTTGTGCACTGTCACACTTATCACAGTACAAGTCATTTGCTCCTTGTGCACTGTCACACTTATCACAGTACAAGTCATTTGCTCGCTCGTGCACTGTCACACTTATCACAGTACAAGTCATTTGCTCGCTCGCACACTGTCACACTTATCACAGTACAAGTCATTTGCTCGCTCACACACTGTCACACTTATCACAGTACAAGTCATTTGCTCACTCACACACGGTCACACTTATCACAGTACAAGTCATTTGCTCACTCATGCACTCTCACACATCACAGTACAAGTCATTTGCTCACTCACACACTGTCACACTTATTACAGTACAAGTCATTTGCTCACTCACAGTCACACTTAGTACAAGTCATTTGCTCACTCATGCACTGTCACACTTATCACAGTAAAAGTCATTTGCTCCTTGTGCACTGTCACACTTATCACAGTACAAGTCATTTGCTCCTTGTGCACTGTCACACTTATCACAGTACAAGTCATTTGCTCGCTCGTGCACTGTCACACTTATCACAGTACAAGTCATTTGCTCGCTCGCACACTGTCACACTTATCACAGTACAAGTCATTTGCTCGCTCGTGCACTGTCACACTTATCACAGTACAAGTCATTTGCTCGCTCGCACACTGTCACACTTATCACAGTACAAGTCATTTGCTCGCTCACACACTGTCACACTTATCACAGTACAAGTCATTTGCTCACTCACACACGGTCACACTTATTACAGTACAAGTCATTTGCTCACTCACACAGTCACACTTATCATAGTACAAGTCATTTGCTCACTCATGCACTGTCACACTTATCACAGTACAAGTCATTTGCTCCTTGTGCACTGTCACACTTATCACAGTACAAGTCATTTGCTCCTTGTGCACTGTCACACTTATCACAGTACAAGTCATTTGCTCGCTCGTGCACTGTCACACTTATCACAGTACAAGTCATTTGCTCGCTCGCACACTGTCACACTTATCACAGTACAAGTCATTTGCTCGCTCACACACTGTCACACTTATCACAGTACAAGTCATTTGCTCACTCACACACGGTCACACTTATTACAGTACAAGTCATTTGCTCACTCACACAGTCACACTTATCACAGTACAAATCATTTGCTCGCTCATGCACTGTCACACTTATCACAGTACAAGTCATTTGCTTGCTCATGCACTGTCACACTTATCACAGTACAAGTCATTTACTCGCTCATGCACTGTCACACTTATCACAGTACAAGTCATTTGCTCGCTCATGTACTGTCACACTTATCACAGTACAAGTCATTTGCTCGCTCGTGCACTGTCACACTTATCACAGTACAAGTCATTTGCTCGCTCACACACTGTCACACTTATCACTGTACAAGTCATTTGCTCACTCATGCACTGTCACACTTATCACAGTACAAGTCATTTGCTCCTTGTGCACTGTCACACTTATCACAGTACAAGTCATTTGCTCCTTGTGCACTGTCACACTTATCACAGTAGAAGTCATTTGCTTGCTTGTGCACTGTCACACTTATCACAGTACAAGTCATTTGCTCGCTTGTGCACTGTCACACTTATCACAGTACAAGTCATTTGCTCGCTCATGCACTGTCACACTTATCACAGTAAAAGTCATTTGCTCGCTCATACACTGTCACACTTATCACAGTACAAGTCATCTGCTCGCTCATGCACTATCACACTTATCACAGTACAAGTCATTTGCTCGTCATACACTGTCACACTTATCACAGTACAAGTCATTTACTCGCTCATGCACTGTCACACTTATCACAGTTCAAGTCATTAGCTCGCTCACACACTGTCACACTTATCACAGTACAAGTCATTTGCTCCTTGTGCACTGTCACACTTATCACAGTAGAAGTCATTTGCTCACTCACACAGTCACACTTATCACAGTACAAGTCATTTGCTCGCTCATGTACTGTCACACTTATCACAGTACAAGTCATTTGCTCACTCATGCACTGTCACACTTATCACAGTACAAGTCATTTGCTCGCTCATGCACTGTCACACTTATCACAGTACAAATCATTTGCTCACTCATGCACTGTCACACTTATCACAGTACAAGTCATTTGCTCGCTTGTGCACTGTCACACTTATCACAGTACAAGTCATTTACTCGCTCATGCACTGTCACACTTATCACAGTACAAGTCATTTGCTTGCTCATGCACTGTCACACTTATCACAGTACAAGTCATTTGCTCACTCATGCACTGTCACACTTATCACAGTACAAGTCATTTGCTCGCTTGTGCACTGTCACACTTATCACAGTATAAGTCATTTGCTCGCTCATACACTGTCACACTTATCACAGTACAAGTCATTTGCTCCTTGTGCACTGTCACACTTATCACAGTACAAGTCATTTGCTCACTCACACAGTCACACTTATCATAGTACAAGTCATTTGCTCACTCGCACACTGTCACACTTATCACAGTACAAGTCATTTACTCGCTCATGCACTGTCACACTTATCACAGTACAAATCATTTGCTCGCTCATGCACTGTCACACTTATCAAAGTACAAGTCATTTGCTTGCTCATGCACTGTCACACTTATCACAGTACAAGTCATTTACTCGCTCATGCACTGTCACACTTATCACAGTACAAGTCACTTGCTCGCTCATGTACTGTCACACTTATCACAGTACAAGTCATTTGCTCGCTTATGCACTGTCACACTTATCACAGTACAAGTCATTTGCTCGCTCATGCACTGTCACACTTATCACAGTACAAATCATTTGCTCGCTCATGCACTGTCACACTTATCACAGTACAAGTCATTTGCTCACTCATGCACTGTCACACTTATCACAGTACAAGTCATTTGCTCGCTTGTGCACTGTCAAACTTATCACAGTACAAGTCATTTGCTTGCTCATGCACTGTCACACTTATCACAGTACAAGTCATTTGCTCGCTTGTGCACTGTCACACTTATCACAGTACAAGTCATTTGCTCGCTTGCGCACTGTCACACTTATCACAGTACAAATCATTTGCTCGCTCATGCACTGTCACACTTATCACAGTACAAGTCATTTGCTTGCTCATGCACTGTCACACTTATCACAGTACAAGTCATTTACTCGCTCATGCACTGTCACACTTATCACAGTACAAGTCATTTGCTCGCTCATGTACTGTCACACTTATCACAGTACAAGTCATTTGCTCGCTCGTGCACTGTCACACTTATCACAGTACAAGTCATTTGCTCGCTCACACACTGTCACACTTATCACTGTACAAGTCATTTGCTCACTCATGCACTGTCACACTTATCACAGTACAAGTCATTTGCTCCTTGTGCACTGTCACACTTATCACAGTAGAAGTCATTTGCTCACTCACACAGTCACACTTATCACAGTACAAGTCATTTGCTCGCTCATGTACTGTCACACTTATCACAGTACAAGTCATTTGCTCACTCATGCACTGTCACACTTATCACAGTACAAGTCATTTGCTCGCTCATGCACTGTCACACTTATCACAGTACAAATCATTTGCTCACTCATGCACTGTCACACTTATCACAGTACAAGTCATTTGCTCGCTTGTGCACTGTCACACTTATCACAGTACAAGTCATTTACTCGCTCATGCACTGTCACACTTATCACAGTACAAGTCATTTGCTTGCTCATGCACTGTCACACTTATCACAGTACAAGTCATTTGCTCACTCATGCACTGTCACACTTATCACAGTACAAGTCATTTGCTCGCTTGTGCACTGTCACACTTATCACAGTATAAGTCATTTGCTCGCTCATACACTGTCACACTTATCACAGTACAAGTCATTTGCTCCTTGTGCACTGTCACACTTATCACAGTACAAGTCATTTGCTCGTTCATGAACTGTCACACTTATCACAGTACAAGTCATTTGTTCGCTCGCACACTGTCACACTTATCACAGTACAAGTCATTTGCTCCTTGTTCACTGTCACACTTATCACAGTACAAGTCATTTGCTCCTTGTTCACTGTCACACTTATCACAGTACAAGTCATTTGCTCGCTTGTGCACTGTCACACTTATCACAGCTAACAGTGTCCTCTTAGGAGTTTTTTTTTACACTTTACACGCACATAATTTGAAAAGTCTGAGTCGTGTTAGGAAACGCTGCAAACCCCTGGCCCTGAAATCCCACCCAGAGACAAGTGCTTTCAGCACAGCCACTGATTCTCTTCATGTGTCACACATCTGTGTGGGTTTCCAGGAAAGGCTCCAATGTTATCTACGGACTTACTGTGAGAGGGCACATGTCCCTGCCCCCCACCCTCTCCTCCCGCACTCCCATTTCCAGTTTAGCCAGCCCATCATTTTCACCAGATCTGTGCTATATGCTTCCGATACTATGCTTTTGATATGCCATGCCTAGGGAGTATACTGTGATTCGTATTCCTTTCTATATTCCTTGTTTTTTCCTAGGGCTATGAATGTTCTGTACATTTCTTTGCTCAGTGTCAACTGTCTGTCTTTAGTTGACATTGGCTTCCTCCAAGTATTGTTTAAGGCTCCTGTCTAGACTCTTCCCAAGTGCTGGGCTGCCTGCTCATATTTGACCATGATGTTGTGCCCACGGCGTCTGGGTGTCCAGTGAGTGCTGGAGTTCCAGAGGGTAGATGTCAGGACAGACACACTGAGCTTCTTCCTTAGGCAACCTTCAGTCCTAGTCTCCACCCCCCCAAAGAAGACCTTGGAAAAGAAACGCCCATTTACTCATGTCACCAGAGAGCAGGGCCACGGGACAGCGGTGGGAACAGACAGCGCACAGGTTGCGCCCTACACACCTGCATAGCTAAGCAGACCTATCGCGTCATCTGCCAGCCGGCGGTCTGCTAGGGCTGCGGCTCCTCACACCTGCGGGCCACTGCCGGCTCAGGGCAGGCGGGCAGGGAGGCCAAGAAAACGGACCACCACGGCAGACAGAAGCAAACCCTCAAGCGAGCCAGCAGCTCCTTCTCACGGCCAGAAATCAATCTTCAGACTCCCTACCTAACACAACAAAAGGAACAGGCGCGCCCACACAAACTTCATGAATGTGTCCCAAAGTCTAACGGTGTGATGCCTCCCCTCCCTGCCCCGCAGTTCTAGGGCTTCAGCTCTGGCCCTGGGTGCGAGCACTCTACCACTTCAGCCACGGCACCAATTCTGTTTTTTTCTGAGTGGTTTATTGGAGATAAGAGTCTCACAGACTTTCCTGCCCAGGCTGGCTTCAAACCGTGATCCCAGATCTCGGCCTCTTGAGTAGCTGGGATGACAGGCGTGAGCCACGGTGCCCAGCGGATGTTCCTTTCTGAACCCCAAACTGGGCTCCATATAACCAAGGAGATCACGTTTTTATTCTATTTCTTTTTCAATTTATACTTATTGTAAAGGTGGTGTACAGAGGGGTTATGGTTACACAAGTCAGGTAATGGGTACATTTATTTTTTATTTTAATTTCTTGTAACGATGCTGTACAGAGCGGTTACAGTTACATCAGTAAGGTGATGAGTACATTTCTTGTCGAGCATTGTTACCCCTCCTTTGTTTTTCTCTTGCCACCCCTTCCTTCCCCAAAGCTGTAGAGTTCATTTCCAACCTAGTGTCTTGTACGTATCATGTTGCAGTGGGTCGTCCTGTGTCCTTGTTTCAGCATTTTGTTATTCCCCTTCCCCTCCCCAAATTAGACAAAGAGTACATTTATGTTTGAGCAGTGTCACCCCTCCTTCATTTCTCCCAGTTCTCCTCCCAACCCCCCCCCGGAAGTTGTATAGTTCATTTCCAACATGGTGTCCAGTATCACTGCTGGATTGGTCCATGGTTTCTGTGCTTTCCCTTCTCCTCCCCAAATCAGATAAACTTACATACAAGACAAAGGGTACAGAAATTTAAAAAAAAAACAGAAGAAAAATAAGAACTGCAAACAGTACAATAAAAAGCCTCTTGTTTCATTTCTTGGCGTTCCCTTCTGACAAGCATCACTTCATTTGGTCATATGCTCTAGCCGTTGAGCTCTGCGATCCTCTCCTCAGAATATCCGCCTTTGCTCTCACTGCCTGAATGCTTAGACTGCAGATACGACATTTGTAGACAAAAACCATGCTGTCCAATCACTTCTACACCCAATGTGTTCCATTTCTTATATGTGTTTTTACTTTGCTTTATTGCTGTATATTTAACAGATACAATTACTCACCAACCTAAAAGGGAAATCTCTACATAACTCAACAACACTACAGCCATAAATATCAGCAGGATCAGTTTATGGTCATGTCAGTCACCTTCTATGATGGCATGTCCTGATATCATTAGGTTGTAGGGGTCAAGGCAATGCAAATCTAATGAAAACAGTGTATTAACTCCCCAGCTCTTGTTCCAGTTAAGACCACAGTGTCAAGTACTGAGAGACACCACCCTTCTGAGCTCCGTCTTGAGCGATGGTGGTATTCCTCCAGTAGATGTCACTCCTGGGCTACACCCCAGGATTCAAGGTCCCAAGTCCCAGGATTCAAGGTCCCACACCCCAGGATTCAAGGTCCCACACTCCAGGATTCAAGATCCCACACCCCAGGATTCAAGGTCCCAAGTCCCAGGATTCAAGGTCCCAAGTCCCAGGATTCAAGGTCCCACACCCCAGGATTCAAGGTCCCACACCCCAGGATTCAAGGTCCCACACCCCAGGATTCAAGGTCCCACACTCCAGGATTCAAGGTCCCAAGTCCCAGGATTCAAGGTCCCACACCCCAGGATTCAAGGTCCCAAGTCCCAGGATTCAAGGTCCCACACCCCAGGATTCAAGGTCCCACACCCCAGGATTCAAGGTCCCACACCCCAGGATTCAAGGTCCCACACCCCAGGATTCAAGGTCCCACACCCCAGGATTCAAGGTCCCACACCCCAGGATTCAAGGTCCCACACCCTAGGATTCAAGGTCCCACACCCCAGGATTCAAGGTCCCACACCCCAGGATTCAAGGTCCCACACCCCAGGATTCAAGGTCCCACACCCCAGGATTCAAGGTCCCACACCCCAGGATTCAAGGTCCCAAGTCCTAGGATTCAAGGTCCCACACCCCAGGATTCAAGGTCCCAAGTCCCAGGATTCAAGGTCCCAGTCATGCAGACACCATACCCAAGGCCTACTAAAACATCTGCGCACCAGGCTTCACCTGTCAACGAGGACAAAGGTCTTCCCAAGAACCTTCCAGAACCTCCCAGCCACACCATGAGTGACAGCACAGCAGTGGGGAATGGCTGTGAGGCGCTGGCCCAGTAGGCACACAACACGGTGGCCAGCCTCTGAGCTCTGCGCCCGCCTCCAGGCCCACAAGCCTGATCTACCCTGTGATGTGGCATCCCGAGGTTTAACTTCTTATTTGCCAGCACCTAACGGTGTCTAGACTCCTTTCATACTCAAGACAGTAAGGCTTGTGTGGAAAGCCCTAAATTTAGAAGAAAAACACCACTTCCATAATGGTGAATGGCAATTCCACCCATCCAACACAAAGAGGGTGCCTGAGATGCTTGCTGCACACGGGGGCCCCAGGGGCTGCCCTGGAGCACAGCTGGGGACCTGGACTTTGTCCTCAGGTCAGACGTCATCACCACCTGACCTGGACTGTGTGCTGGTGACACCACACAGGCAGACTGAGGAGCCACTCAAAGTGAAAACTAGAAGTCCCCCCGCCCCCCGGTCGAATGACCAGGTCCCTTCAGAGTGGATGGAGCCCGGCATGTATCCCCTCCACCCTCCTCCTCATTTGAAAACATCCAAACAGGAAGGAAACAAACCATGCCTAAACCACGTGCTGAGCTTCCTGGGTGACAGGCGGCATTCTGTTTGTTAAGTAACACTGACATCTAGTGGCCGTCCACGTTGGAGAGAAATGCCATTCTGTCTGCAATGTGAAAAACGTGACGACGGGGCGCAGTCCTGCCTTTCTGTGCAACCTGACGAAGTATTACGTTAATAAAATAATAAGCAGGGGAGCACTGTTTTGCATATTCTGATCTTAAACCAAAATAATGAATGTAATTCTCCTCTTTCTAGGCCAAATTTTCTGAAGGACAGAATTCTGCAGCAGAATGAATGCCCAGCGGATGTTGAACAAGAGGCAGCCCGCAGCACTGCACCTGGGCCGTCAGCCCCCTTCCGACCACGCCGCGCACACGACAGGCCCTCTACCCCGATGCGGTCAATGTGCTCAGAAAGTCTGCATAACAAGAAAAAGTGAGCACAGGTCATCCTCGGTGACTTGACATCGGCAACACTAAGCCATGGAGAAAGAGTTGAGTTCCAACTCCGAGTTCAAATTCAAATTTTGATGAGAGGTCCTCTACCATGAACCCTGGACTTCCTGAGAATACTTCTTGCTTGTTCATTCCTACCGACGTAAAATACAACCCAAAAGTTCTCAATCACTTCACAGGACACAAAGTTAACCTCCATAACTTACCACCACTCCTGCAATAACTTTATTCTCTTAAATACTGGTTTTTCTTCTTTCCACTTTTTATTACCATCAATTAATTGTACAGTGGGGGTCACTGTGGCGTGAAACCACACAGACGTATTCCACCACACTCTCCTTACACCTCCACCCCTTCCAAAACCAGTCTCAAAAAGTTTCACAGATGTATGTGAAGTATTTTGACCATATTCACACCTCCTTCACCCTCCTCCACAGGAGTAGGTGTAGCCCAGACAGAGCCTCTATTTGCATTTCTATCATTCTTGTTTCCAGTTGTCTGAAGGACACATGCATGTACAGTGCTTTAATCAGATGGCCTTTCCCCCTCTCCCTACTAGTCAGTAGCTTCTAGTGAGCTCCATTTTGCTATCTTCATTTACAAATGCAATGTATTTTAATATTGTTCATCCTCTAACATTCTCTTCTCCTCTCTCCCACCCCTCAAACTGTTCCACAAGCCCATATTCTCTTTCTCTCTCTCTCGATACATACATACATATATATGTATATATAAAGCATATATGTTAAGTATGTATGGGGAAAGATCGTGTATGCTTTATATGTGCATATAGATGTAATAGTGTGTATATATGATCCTGTGCATGTTTATACACTATGTTTGTCTTTTAGGTCTAGCATCCACATGTAAGACAAAATAAACAAACTTTGTCCTTTTGAGCCTGGCTACTTTATTGCTCAGCCGCTCAGGAGCTGTGCCCCTCCTCCTTCTGCTTATTCCAAGGACTTCAAGGCAGTCTTGAGTGTGCTTGCCCAGACAGCAGGATTTCTGGACCCGTGCTTGTTTGTTTGATGAAGACGAGCTAATTTCTGAGCCACTCGTCAACCTTTGGGCTATAAGAATTACAGTCCAGGATCTCTTCCTCTCTCGGTAGCACCTTCCCCATCCACAAAGCACAAAACCTGACAGGATGCTGGGGTACCAATGCCATTTTCTGGGGGACATGCAGAGACAGACAGAATCCTATTTCCAGTTCCCCAGGTGTCTGCACACAGCAGCACAAACCCTCTTCTGGGTGACGGAGCTGGTGTTCCCGGCGTGAACTCACAGCCCTCACTGAGGTGTCGCTCTCTCCAAGGCACTTGGTGTCACCAGGCCCAGACTCTAGGCTGGTCCCTATCGAGATCTGAACAAGGTCAGCCTCTCGGCTTGTTTTTCAACTGTGAGATGAAAAAGACAAAAATGCCGATGACAGGGGCTAGAGGCATGGTTCACATGTCTGCCTTGCAAACACAAGATCCTAAATTCACTCCCCAGCACCTAAAAGAAAAGCCAGATGCTGTAAGTAAGCCTAGCTACTCAGGGCTGAGGTCCAAGGACCAAGACTCAAAGCCAGCGGGGCAGACAGATCCTGAAAACTCTCCTTTCAGCAAAGTCATAAGTAGAAGCATGGCTGAATTAATAGAGCACCAGCCCTGAGCAAACAATACCCTATAAGCAGTCAAGGCCCTGAGTTCCAGTTCCAACAGCAAGAAGCCAGTGGCCCCTTTGTTCCTTGTCATGGCGGGGAGTGCGCTCCCTGCTGGTGTCTAAACGGAGCTCAGTGCGTGGCCTGAGCACATGACATCTTTGCAGGCGTCAGTCTGTTCCGGACCTGGGTGGGGGCGTCCCCAGTGCCATGACAGTGCCGGAGAGGTCATGTGACAGCAGCAGCAGCATGGGGTCCAGAGGCTCCCAAAGGGCAGTGTGGACGGAGCACCCGACGACCCCTCAGGTCTGCTCGATGGACAGGTCTCGTCCTCACTCTGCAGATCACACACCCCACCATGACACCCCCCTCACGAGAGAGTCCTGTGGTTCCCCACATGGAGCATGACTCCCCAAACCAGGGAACAAGAAAGCAGGTGCATCGTGAGCAAAATCAAACTATTCTGGCTTCTCACTGCGCCCTGGGGCTTTATTTTCTTTTATGCATTATGAAGGAGCGTCCCGTGGGCGTCACAGTCAGGCTCCGGCCCCCCTTCCCACGTCATGTGGCCTCAGAAGACAGCACCCCCCGGCCCGTTCCAGACCTGTTTTCTCCACACGTTGGAAAGGAGGATTTCTTTAGATACTAAAAATACACGTTTCCCAGACAATACACTTAGTCTTTCTTCTGTCGGAATCAAATAAAACAGGCTTTTATCCAAATTTTCTTTTCGTGATTTGCTTTTCTGAGGTGAGGACTTTTTTTTTTGATCGGTCGTGGGACCTGAACTCTGGGCCTGGGTGCTGTCCCTCAGCTCCTCAGCTCAAGGCTAGCGCTCTACCACTTGAGCCACAGCGCCACTTCCGTTTTCTGAGTGGTTTGTTGGAGATGAGTCTCACGGGCTGGCTTTGAACCGCAGTCCTCAGATCTCAGCCTGAGTAGGCTGATGGCAGGCGTGGCCACCGGTGCCCAGCTGGTGAGGGATCATTTTCACCACATGATGTCTCCACAGAGGCTTCGCTGAGCGGGGAGGGAAGAGCAGTAGGTCTACAGCTCTGGGTCTGCAGGTACGTAAGCTCAGTGGTGGACTATGGATCAGAGGTCATTATCAGAACTCCCTTTCTCGCCAAATCCTTCTGGGAACCCCGAGCCTGTCACGTACCACCGTCATGGCGTTGGAGCTCACTCATCTCGGAGACAGGCAGCTTCCTGGAGGCCACACACCTGGCTGAGCCTCTCTGTGTGGCTCGGGGAACGTCACACAGCCTTCCTCCCCAGCTCCTCGGCTGCCCTGTAACTCAGGCACTGAGGCCACCCTCACGGGGCTGTGAACATACCGTGAGGCCACGCCTGTGCACACCTGGTAGAGACCAGAACCGGCAGCCAGCGCCCAGCACCCAGTAGAGATCAGAACAGGCACCCAGCACCCAGCACCCAGCACCCAGTACCCAGCACCCAGCATGAGAGACCAGAACAGGTACCCAGCACCCAGCACCCAGCACCCAGCACCCAGCATGAGAGACCAGAACAGGTACCCAGCACCCAGCACCCAGCACGCAGTAGAGATCAGAACAGGCACCCAGCACCCAGCACCCAGCATGAGAGACCAGAACAGGTACCCAGCACCCAGCACCCGGCTTGTTGGCCTCTCATCACGCGTGATAAGTAAGAGCAGACTCTGTTTTCTATTTTCAGTCTAATAAACTGGTTAAAGGCCTCTAAGAGAATCGCAATGGCGCAATACCCAAGAGCCTCTTCATCTGTCTACAAACAACGTCCACACTAGAAAGACCTCCAGAGATAGGGAAACAAAGGACTCCTTTCTTAAATCGCATGTTACCTTTTTCTGATGATTCTGTATTCTTTACTATCTATATGGTGCATTCACACGTACATCTGTGGGAAGGTGGGGGAGGGCAGAGAACCAGAGGGAAAAGGATGAAGAGGTATCGCCGTGGCCTGCACTGGACACTGACGAAAGTGAGCGATGCAACTCCTGGGTGGGGACGGGAGGGAGGGAACGGCAGAGAGTGAGCCAACAGATGATTCTACGCAAAAGGAAATGTACTTATTGCCTGACGTTTGTAAAGGCAACCCCACTGCATACCACCTCTAAAACAACAGTAACATAAATTAGAAAAAAGACATCTATGAGAGAGTCTAAGCAGAATGACAAATTTCTGTTTTCTTCAGAATCAATAATAATCCTTCTAAGCCTATACATGTCCTTGATGGAAATTCTAAATTGGAAATCAGTATGAGGGCTCCTCATAAAATTAAAAAGAGAACAAACTTAGGATCCTGCTTACCACTGCTGTGCATACACCAACAGAATGTAACTCAGCATAAATGTAGATGGCTGTATGACCATGGTTATCACTGTACTATTCATGAGTTACAGACCTGGCCTACGTGGCACAAATACACCACGGAGTATTAAGCACAAAAAGGAATGAAAGCATGCCGCTCAAAGGATAAACAGATGGAGCTGGAGATCATCACGTGAAGAAAAATAAACTGGACTTAGCATGATAAATACATGTTCTCTCTCATATGTGGAATTTAGACTTAAAAACAGAAGAAAGACAATTCAGGAGGAGGAATGGATCGGGCAGGGGCAGTGGGGACACAGAAGAGGCACTGGAGGTGGGCTAAGAAAAACTAAAACGGAAAAACACTGCCTATCACAAAATAATCCTTTGTCTTCTGTTTCTAATGAGTCGTATTGAGTTTTGAGGAAAAAAAGACAATTGCACTTCTATGTTACACTTAAATTTCCTACACAGTTCATTCAAATGCAGGCAAAATGTACAGCCCTGTCTTTAAGGAAAGCCCTCAGGAGTCAGACGCGGCCTCTGATTGAGGGCTCCCCCTGCTGGACCGGGGGCCCCGAGGGACTGAGGCTGACCCTAGGCCTTCCCTGATGCACCGGTGGGAGCACAGCAGGGCTCCCGCCGGTCTCCATGGTCACCTCAACGGCGTTTTCCTGAAGAAGGCGTGATGAGAGGACCTCAGGGGTTGAGAGACGTGACTGATGGAAGCCTCTGAGCCTGGGTTATCTAAAACCAGGAAACTGCAGTCCTCTGGGTTCCCGGGACTTCGACATGACGTCCCAAAGCCACAGCACTGAGCCCACCTGAGGACAGGGCCCCAGCTCCCTTTTAACCAGGGCTTCCCTAAAATGCTCGAGGAAAACCAACCCAGGTTCCTTCAGGGCTAAGAGAGTGAGTCGGTGCAAAGCTGAATCGCGGAATAAGACGCTAACCCTAAACAGCCCAAAACAGCCCACGACAGTCACTTCTTGTCACCAACATCAGTCACTCCCTAACCACGAAGTAAACTGACAAGATGTGAGGAGTGCCTTACCAGATCATTTATGTGAGACAAAGGAGCTGGCAGGAAGTTCTCACCTCTAGAGGAAAGAGGCCCGGATCAGTAGGCTGGAGCACCGAAGGCTCAGCACAGGCCCGGGGGCGTCACAGTGGTTAACAATGACTGCCCACTCCTCTCTGAGAGGAAAAGAAATAACCTTAAAATAGAATCTCATCACATCTTCCTGGACCAAATTTCACTACAGTAATTGGGTCTGATAGAAAGAGAATGGCTAGAGAAATTAGGTGCTCTTTGGGCTCAGCTGTAAGTAATACATCAGAATCACCCACTGAGAATCCTCGTTAAGGCTAATCTGGCTGGCTGCACTGCGGATGCATCTCAGAGCGGCCGCAGAGCCTGGCACCAAGGCCCGAAGTCCAGCACCGCTGTCTGCCCCGCACTGCCCCTCACTAGCCCACAGTCCACTCTCCACGGATTCCACCCAACAGCTGAGCTGTGTCAAGGGGGGCGCCTAACCACATCTCAGAGCAGTCTCCACCTACCCCAAATCCATCACACGAACACAACGAACCAACTTGTTGGAAGGAAAATGGTATTGGTCATCCACGTGAGAAGGATGAGAAGAGCATCTCCCCCTGTACTGAGAGCACATGATGAAATTAATGGGGCTGCTCTTGTCATAATTCCGCTTGGCAGGCCTGAGTCCTGTGGTGGTGATAAACCAGTTATTTGCTGGTATGTCCATGGCAGTAATCTCCACCTTATCCCCTTTACACGTTTGTTTTTACTCCTTTTGGCAAAGAAGTTAGAAAGAATTCCATTTTCTGTTCACTTGACTTGTGAACCCAAATACAGACAAAAGTAAAGCACTATTTGAGTCAACTATACCTGGGCCTGACCGCAGTCGTCTAACTAGAGGACTCCTCCCCTCCGTGGGCCTGCACCGGCAGCTGGCCGGAGGAGAACCTGCCCTCGTTCTTTCCTGCTGCACCCGCCAGGGCTGGAAACAACTGGGAGCCCAGCGTGTGAAAGCCAGTGAGCCGGACGCCCTGGCGCCAGCGCTCCACGCCCTCGCCCCTCGGCCTCACCCCAGGGCGGGTGGGGCAGCAAAGCTCCCCCTGCTGACTGCTGGCCCCGGCGCTGCTGCCGCAGCTGCTGGCCGGTGTGTCAACGAGACCCACTTTGCCAATGGTTTTGGCAAAAAGGCCCAGCCAGCTGAAGACAATTACAAGACGAACTTGATGTAAGGGTGAGGTAAACAAGGCACTGACGTGTTCAGCTGAGTCTGTCCCTCCGCCGGGCTGTGAGCTGTGAGCGGGCTCCCGTGCTGCGCGTTCTCTGCGCCTGTGTCCATGTGCGGCCCTCCCCATCAGGACCAGGGGCTTGCCATGTACAGTGGGTAATAAAGGGGGGAAATGACAGGCTGGCACTGGGCAACCTCTTGGCCGCGAGTCAGGCCCACGGCTCAGGGCTGTGGACATTTGAGGGTGCAGTGACCCCCCATGCCTCCACAACCATCTTCCGTGTCGGCACACCCAGGGGCCCTGGGACCCTGGGAAGGCTGCCGCTGGGTGCTGACTGGCCCCAGGAGACTTGGGGTCACCTCTCTCAAGTGCAACTGAGGCATTTGGCTGCTCTGAAAGCAATTTGGGTAGTCTGGATGTGCAGAAGGGATTCAGCATGTAGACCTCCTCAGTGGATGACTCAACTCGATGGCCCCAGAGCACCACTACTGAAGAAAAATTATGCATACTCAGAATGCAGAGCACATACTTGATTCCTTTTCCAATAACACCACCCAACTTCCACTTAAAGGAGAGTCACCTTTAACAAATCTAAAATTCTCATTTCATCACTTAAATTAAGCACATTGCCTTAGTTTTTTTGACATTGTTTGCTTTGGGAAACTATATAGTCACAAAATGAAGGGCAGGTAGCCATCAGCAGAGGCATAATAATTTCAAAACATAACAGAACATGAATCTAACTAAGAGGATACTTAGGAAACAGGGAAAGGGGAAGGGAAAAGAAAAGTAGAGGGTGAATAATTTTGAAATACATTCTAAAAGAATATTGATATAGTTGAAATAGATTGCAAGCATGAAAATATGACTATGAAACCTGCTGAAATTGTTTTCAGAAGGGTGAAGGGAAAATGATACAGGGGGTTAAATTGATTGCAATATATTGTAAACATGTGTGGAAATGTAAGCATGGAATCCCTCTCTAGATAACTAATATCAGCTAATAATAATAAAATGATAACACAGGACTTAGGAGAGTTCTCCATGTCAACTGAGATGAACAATGTACAGGCAGGAATTTTAAATGTGGGGTTTTGACAGACCTCAAATTATACTACAGAGGCATAGCAACAAAAACAGCGGAGTACAGCACAAAACAGACCTAAGATGAATGGGTTGGAATAGAAGACAGCCATCTGACTGTTGAAAAAGGAGTCCATATATACATTGGAGAAAAGACAGAAGAATACATTGGAGAAAAGAAGAATCTCAAATGGTACTGGTAAAACTGGATACCTAGCTCCCACCCCATACTAATTAATCAATGAGGACTAAAGGCCTTAAGGTAAGACCTGAAACTGAAACTACTTTAGGAAAAAAAAGAGAAAACACTAAAATTTGTTAGCATAAGCAGTAACTTCCTAACTAGAACTCCAGCAGCTCGGCAAATGGAAACAAGGATTGGCAAGTGTGATTAATCAAACTACAAAACTTCTGCACAGCAAAGGGTGTAGTCTCCAGGCCGAAGACAGTCTACAGAATGGGAGAAAATCTTCCAACAAGGGACCAATAACCAGAACATATAGGGAACTAAAAGAGCTAACCTGCCAAAGAATCATAGAACCCAATTAAAAAATGGACAAAGGAACTAAACTTCTCAAAAGAAGTACAAATGATCAATAAATACATGGAACAATACATACATCAGCCATAAAAGGAATGCAAGTCAAAATGACATTAAGATTTTCTTTCATTCCACTCAGAACGGCCATCATCAAGAACGCAAACAATAGCAGATGCTGGTAGGGTGTGGGGAAAATGAATCCTAATACTACTGATGGGATTGTAAACTAACGCAACCACTATGGAAATCAGTGTGTAAGTTCCTCAAAAAAAAAAATAGAGCCACTCTCGGACACATATTTGGGGGATACATAGCCCAGCTATCCAAACAACCCTGATACCCTAAACTGATATCTAGATCAAGAAAATGTGGCATATATACACAAAGGAGTATAACTATACTCCTAACAAAGGAGTATAACAGCCATAAAGTTGAATTAAGTTATGTCATTTGCAGGGCAATGACTGGATCTGGAAACCATCCTATTAAGTAGGCTGGCTTCAGAAAGACAAAGGTCACATGCTTTCTCTCATATATGCATGCTAAATCTAAAATACAAGCACAAAATAAACACATCAGGTCATATGTATATATACATACACATGTATGTATGCACAGGTGTATACGTGTATACATATGTACACAGATAGGTCTGATCAATCTGACTGAAGTGCAGTATATGCATGTGTGAGATGCATGGTGAAACCCTTTAAACCATTAACATGCACTTTAACAAAAATGAATAGTAGACAGCATGTTCAAGTTGTTATGGCCAGAGGAAGAAAGTGAATGTTAAGAGGTTGCAACATGTCTTATCTCAAGTGCCTGTACTAGCGGGAAGGGAAAAGAAGCTCGATCCCAGTAAAAATCTTCATGGACATAAGTGAAAATGGAAGAAGGAAAACTTGCCGAGACTAGTTTGGGAAAGGGGAGGAGGGGTAGGGCAGAGAGGGTAGCTGATCAAGATGACTGCACACATAAACGGACTTATTAAAATGACATCCCCTTATACACTATCGCATGCTAATAAAAATGGAGTCTTGAAATTTCTTTTGACTTGTTTCATTTCCCACGTGGTCAAAACTGTAACAAATCAGCAAATAAAGGGTACATGTATAAGTTACATACAGCTGTCCCAACATGGAAATATTACTGATGACTCTGTCTCTGACTCTGACACTCTCTTGCTCTCTCATACACGCGCGCACACACACACACACACACACAATGGCTTATTAATATCTCACTTATCACCCTCTCTTGCTCCTCATTGGTTGACCAGTGAGGAAGTCAGCTTCTTGAGGAAAATCTAAACAAATCCGAGTGGTGTGGTGTCAGCTGGATTTGGCACTGAGAAGGGACTTCACAGAGTACATAAGATGGCCTCCATGAAGGTCTGCATGGGAGTGCCCGCCAGAGGAGGAAGGGGTCTCTCACACACATGGCCGCCAGAGGACCTTCACTGCCCTGGGCTGCCCTGGTTTGGGATCTATGTCCCAAGTGACCTTTCTGAGACCTCCATCTTAAAGGACATCACTAGTGGCAGCCACTGCCCATCCTGTCTCCTTATGGCTTTCTCTTCCCCTACATCTAACTTTTGAAGTGGTTTCCAGATTTAATCCTATATAGTGAGGTTTCCCAAATTCAGGGCATGTCAGAATCATTGATACATTTTACATACACACACACATTCCTGGTCCCCATGTATAGAAAAAGTCTTTACTTGAAGGCCTAGCTTAGGGCCCAGGAATCTGAATTCAGATTCATTCACTAATCAGCCAGGTTTGGCATTATATCAGGTAGCTCTCATTGTGTTGGGCCAACACACTGGATAAATTACCACGTTTGGTTGCACACCACCAGCCCCCATCAACACTGTGTGTTAACTGAGCAACTGCTCAAAGTGCACAGTTCACGTCTTCAAACAGCCACGTGTAGTGAGCTGTGCTTAGGCTGGGTGAGCATGTGGGCCACCAGGCAGGGCTCCTCTCCACACCCTGCACCGGGGAAAGGGCGGTCCCGTCCCACCAGGGCCCAGCCACACACTTCACAGAACTGGACCACCAAGACAGAGTGCAGCAAGAAACACAATACGATCTGACGCTGGAAGCAACATTCACGTGAGGTTACAGAAGAGGTCACTGACCTCGGCACAGGGGCCCCGTGCCCCGTGTGAGGAATCTGTGAACACAACGGGAGCTTACCCAGATCAATGGGGGAAGAGACACTGCCACGTTGAGAGCACACAAGACGCAAAGCTGGGAGCGGTCCAGACCTGGAAAGGGTTCAAAGGCAATGCCCGGAGTCCTAGGAAAGATGACCCCATCATAACTCAGCAGGCACGAGTGGTACCCATCACTGAGACACTGACTCAGGAGTTTGCGAAGCCCGGCGTTACTGTATATACTGCTTTTCATTTCATTTCATTACTGTTTATTTAGGAATAATAAGATTCTCTAAAATATTCTCACAAATATAAAGGGTGCAGCACTGCCGTTTTTCTCATGGGATCCTGGAGGGGCTGTGTGGCTGGAGCTTGCTTTCTCCACTCTCACGCAGTGTGGGTTCCGAAGGTACTGAGCTTTGTGCTCGTCTCTCATCCGTGACTGCTGCGGTGTGCTGTGTTTAAGCACAGCCCGAGACAGACCCGTGGAAGGAAGGTCTCTAGGTAAGGCTGTATCCCACATCCTGCCCGCGTGTGTGGTACGCTGTGCGAGAAGTTCCATGAGAAGCAGTGCAAACTTGAAAATTATTCTTTAACATGAAGCCCTCCCTGTCAAGGCTCCATTGTAAGAAAGGGCGGTATTATGCCCATCATGCATGCTGCAAAAAGCAAGAGCCCTCCCTGTCCTGAGAGCCGACCGGACAGGCCCTCCCTCTCCTCAGAACAGCTAGCGTGAGCAGTCAGGGGCGTCTGCGCTTCCCTTCCCCGAGGTCTGGCTCACACAGGCCTCCTTATTGCACTCCACACCACAGGCCGGTCACACAGACCTCCAACTGTATGTCTGCCTTGAGCACTGAGCGCCAGCAGTCCGCTGCTCCTGCCCAGGCCAACATCCACCGCAGAGTGAGATCCCAGATCCGCCTGGGCACATCACTACTGCACCACGCCAAGGCAGGGAGCCTTCATCTCGAAAAGCAGGCCTGCAAAGGAGCTTTGTGAGGAAACAGAAAACCTAAGTGGTGTTGTGTCAGCCACAAACTGTCGGAGCTCTGCTACCTCCTTTAGTCCCCAGGGCCCATCGTGTGGGAAAGGTGCGCTTGCTCGTCTGACGGAAGCTGCCGGGTCTCCAGATCCCTGTGCTCATCAGCCACGACATGGATCTCTGAAACTCTGTGTCCAAACACTAGGTGATTGGGCACAGCACTGGGAAAGCCCTCCATCTGCTTTTCTTCTGGGCGTGGGCAAATGGACAAACGGTGCCTTTCCCTGGGACTAAGAACACGCCACCCGAAACAGCAGTGACGCGGAGATACCCGCTCTGCTCAGCTCACACACTGCCTCTGGTCTTCTCCCTGGGACTGTCCTATCTGGTTCTCTTCAGAACCCGAAGGTGGAGATTTCCCCTTTTCTGGATGAAGGGGCCTCAGGACAGCATCGGGGGGCAGTGCGCATTCCTGCATCCACACCAGAGCCCAAGAGCTCAGCGTATTTGCAAAGCTTGCTTATGCCTTCAATCAAAAGGCATTTTGAAAATGAGGTTTCATGCACATTATGTATAAACAATTTATACATTTTCCTGAGTTCTTTTCCTTCCCATAGACTGAGCTGCCATGGAGAGGAGTTGTTCAAGCAAGGCTCCCCAAATTAAGTGCACTGATGAAGTGTTTCCCATGTTTCCTCTGTCGCTACGGCAAGATTCACAAGCCAGGACATCCTGTGTAGAAGGTGGTCCAGCACTGTGGGAGGGTCTAACTGCCAGACTTTCTCTGATATCCTTGCCTGAGTATGCGTGTGTGTGTAATCACAGAAACACACACACACACACACACACACACTTAAGTTCCATGAATAGCACTGGGTCTTTAATGCTAACTGGGGTATGACATTGAATTATTTATGCAGAATACATTGAAAAGTAACAGCTATAGTTTCTGACATGTTTTTCTTTATGTAGTTTCTCCAAGTTAGACATGTCAAGAAGCAGCTTTCCTGTTATATGCACCTCAAAAATAAACAGAAAGAAAGAAACGTAACAGATGGCTTGGATTACATTTGAGCAGTGATAAGTAATGGCTTTTAGGACAGCTGGGTAATGTACTCTTTGCTCAAAAACACGTTTGATCTGAAACACAAAACTCTCGTAGTTTCCATGCAAATTCAAGTGAAGCAGGGCAAGTGGTGGTGTGACGCTGTCTTCTCCAACATGCTCCCTGCCGCTTCACAGCCGTGTGTTCCACACACGCCGTGTGTTCCACATGGAAGAAATGAGACAGAACTGAAGTGTTAAGTCTGCAGTTAAAAGTAGTGAGCAAACATTTACAGCATGTACTTATCAATACCTGTGGAAAGATAACTATTGTTAGCCTAAGGTTTGGGTTAAAAAAATTAAGGTGTCTTATCCCTAAGCACTTTGTGATGAGTTCTGAAGCCACAGGTGCAGAGGCTAGAAAGAGGAAGCCTGGCCATTAGCAGTTAGGGCCCCACACTAGTAAACAATCTCTCAGGAATGCTTTGAGCAGGGCGCCAGTGGCTCACACCTAGCCACTCAGGAGGCTGAGATCTGAGGATCACGGGTCAAAACCAGACCAGGCGAGAAAGTCTGTGAGACTCTTATCTCTAATGAACTATTCAGAAAAAGCCAGAAATGGCACTGTGGCTCAAGTGGTAGAGTGCCAGCCTTGAGCACAGAGAGGCTCAGGGATGGCGCCCAGTCCCTGAGCTCAAGCACCAGGACCAGGAAAAAAAAAAAAGCTTTGATAAAATCCACTATTCAAAACTATTTTTGAAGCCAGGCACCTGTAATCCTAGCTACTCAGGAGGCTGAGATCTGAGGATCGCGGTTCAAAGCCAGCCTGGGCAGGAAAGTCCATTAGACTCTCATCTCCAATAAACCACCAGAAAACCAGAAGTGGCTCAAGTGGCAGAGCGCTCGCCTTGAGCTGAAGAGCACAGAGACAGCGCCCAGACCCAGAATTCAAGCCCCACGACCAAAAAAACCCTATTTTTGAATGACAGAAAAGTATTAGAATGTAACTTTGCTGGAGTTCATTACTTTTACAAGCTCACTGAATCTTCCTGAGAAACCAAAAGACCACAGTAAAAAAGGATGCAACTGCAAAACAACAACAAACAGAATCTGCTGGGGAGGCTCCTGCGCTGCAGACACCTCCACCACCGAAAATGAAAGTGAGTCTCTGGCTCTTTAGTAGGCTGAGGCTGAGAAGACCTCGAGAAGGCACAGAGCCGGTTCAGCAAATCCCTTTAGCAGCAGCTTCAAAACACCACCTGATGTTCTGAATCACAAATCTGGACATGGAAGTGAGCCGAAGAACTCCAGAGGCTGCCAGATTCTCACATCAGATGCTCACACTGGCTCTCAAGTGTCTCAGAGCAAGTAAAAGAAAAGGCAGGCAGAAAGGAGGAGACAGAAGAGAAACCTGTTGTTCCACATGAATGGCAAATGCAGCTGAAGGCTACGGCCCAGGGCAGACAGGACAAGCTACTGCACACCTGACTGCTGGTGACCATCCATTCAGACACAGTCACTGCACACCTGACTGCTGGTGACCATCCATTCAGACACGGCCACTGCACACCTGACTGCTGGTGACCATCCATTCAGACACGGCCACTGCACACCTGACTGCTGGTGACCATCCATTCAGACACAGTCACTGCAAAGCTGACTGCTGGTGACCATCCATTCAGACACAGTCACTGCACACCTGACTGCTGCTGACCATCCATTCAGACACGGCCACTGCACACCTGACTGCTGGTGACCATCCATTCAGACACAGTCACTGCACAGCTGACTGCTGGTGACCACCCATTCAGACACAGTCACTGCACACCTGACTGCTGGTGACCATCCATTCAGACACGGCCACTGCACAGCTGACTGCTGGTGACCATCCATTCAGACACGGCCACTGCACACCTGACTGCTGGTGACCATCCATTCAGACACAGTCACTGCACACCTGACTGCTGGTGACCATCCATTCAGACACGGCCACTGCACAGCTGACTGCTGGTGACCATCCATTCAGACACGGCCACTGCACACCTGACTGCTGGTGACCATCCATTCAGACACAGTCACTGCACACCTGACTGCTGGTGACCATCCATTCAGACACGGCCACTGCACACCTGACTGCTGGTGACCATCCATTCAGACGTGGTCACTGCACACCTGACTGCTGGTGACCATCCATTCAGACACAGCCACTGCACACTTGACTGCTGGTGACCATCCATTCAGACACGGTCACTGCACAGCTGACTGCTGGTGACCATCCATTCAGACACGGCCACTGCACACCTGACTGCTGGTGACCATCCATTCAGACACAGTCACTGCACACCTGACTGCTGGTGACTATCCATTCAGACGTGGTCACTGCACAGCTGACTGCTGATGACCATCCATTTAGACACGGTCACTGCACACCTGACTGCTGGTGACCATCCATTCAGACACGGCCACTGCACAGCTGACTGCTGATGACCATCCATTCAGACACGGTCACTGCACAGCTGACTGCTGGTGACCATCCATTCAGACACAGTCACTGCACAGCTGACTGCTGGTGACCATCCATTCAGACACAGTCACTGCACACCTGACTGCTGGTGACCATCCATTCAGACACAGCCACTGCACACCTGACTGCTGGTGACCATCCATTCAGACACGGCCACTGCACAGCTGACTGCTGGTGACCATCCATTCAGACACGGTCACTGCACAGCTGACTGCTGGTGACCATCCATTCAGACGTGGTCACTGCACACCTGACTGCTGGTGACCATCCATTCAGACACAGTCACTGCACACCTGACTGCTGGTGACCATCCATTCAGACACAGCCACTGCACACCTGACTGCTGGTGACCATCCATTCAGACACGGCCACTGCACACCTGACTGCTGGTGACCATCCATTCAGACACGGCCACTGCACAGCTGACTGCTGGTGACCATCCATTCAGACACAGTCACTGCACAGCTGACTGCTGGTGACCATCCATTCAGACACAGTCACTGCACACCTGACTGCTGGTGACCATCCATTCAGACACAGTCACTGCACACCTGACTGCTGGTGACCATCCATTCAGACACGGCCACTGCACAGCTGACTGCTGGTGACCATCCATTCAGACACGGCCACTGCACACCTGACTGCTGGTGACCATCCATTCAGACAAGGCCACTGCACAGCTGACTGCTGGTGACCATCCATTCAGACACAGTCACTGCACAGCTGACTGCTGGTGACCATCCATTCAGACACAGTCACTGCACACCTGACTGCTGGTGACCATCCATTCAGACACGGTCACTGCACACCTGACTGCTGGTGACCATCCATTCAGACACGGCCACTGCACAGCTGACTGCTGGTGACCATCCATTCAGAAACAGTCACTGCACACCTGACTGCTGGTGACCATCCATTCAGACGTGGTCACTGCACAGCTGACTGCTGGTGACCATCCATTCAGACACAGCCACTGCACACCTGACTGCTGGTGACCATCCATTCAGACACAGTCACTGCACACCTGACTGCTGCTGACCATCCATTCAGACACAGCCACTGCACACCTGACTGCTGGTGACCATCCATTCAGACACAGCCACTGCACACCTGACTGCTGGTGACCATCCATTCAGACACAGTCACTGCAAAGTCCTTCAGTTTAACCAGCTGAAACAACCTCAACACCAGAAGTCTGTGATATTTGACCCATGAGGTCGTAGAGCTGAAGAACGCCTCCCAGCACCCTGTGCTACTCCTTTCTGCTCCCCAAACACAAAGCAAGCAAAGGGCAGTGAGTCCCACTGTGCATCCCTGCCAACCAATCTCCTGGATAGCAGCCACTTATCTCAAAGATAGCAAGCTCTTTCTCCATTAGTCAGGACAAAGCAATAAGAAACAGCCTACTTGCTGGGCACTAGTGGTACACCTGTCACCCTAGCTACTCAGGAGGCTGAGATCTGAGGATCGTGGTTGAAAGCCAGCCCAGGCAGGAAAGTCCATGAGACTTATCTCCAATTAACCACCAGAAAACCGGAAGTGGCACTGTGGCTCAAGTGGTAGAGTGCTTGGCTTGAGCTGAAGAGCTCAGGGACAGCGCCCAGGCCCAGAGTTCAGGCCCCACGACCAAAGACAACAAAAAAGAGAAACAGCTTGCAGCAAGGGACCGTCAAAATACAAATTTATCTCCAGCACTGTCACTTTTAAAAGTCAAAGGAAAGAGGTTTGAAGCGAGAGCAACCTGCACAAAGGGATTCTTTGGCCAACAGGCCTGAGACCCACAGGAACCAGAACCACACCCTCTGTGCCTGGCAGAGCTACGGGGCATCTGCACTGCTCTGGCGGGGACACCGGTGGACGGACTCTGACCTCTACCCTCCGCCCGTCTCCCGGCAGCAAGTGACACAGGCCTCCACACAGGGCCCTCGGGCCACATGCTGGATTCCCCCGTGACCCTTGACTATCCCGTACACGATGGACATTTCACCAACTGCGTTTCGCACTTAGCACCAGTTCAACCAGGATGTTCCTAAGTGCAAGAGACGCTGCACCCTGGAGATGAACGGAGACAGAAACCAGCAGACTTCAGGAAGAAACTTCTCACCCACACTGGGATGTTCTCATGAAACACCCAGCCCGCGCTGGGCCCTCGGTCACTCCTGCACAGCACCTGTAGTAGAAGGGCGAACAAGACGCTGGCGGCGGCTGGAAGTCGGAGCAGGGACCTGGCCCCTGGAGTGCAGCACCCGGCGCCCACCGGTCGGGCGCGAGCGGCCTCCTCACGAGTCAGGTGCACACGTGCACGCCTGCAGCCAGGCGTGTGTGCCCGTGACAGCAAGTACTGCTCACACGGACGCCAAGAGGCCTGCAGCCGGGCTAAGAGGACCGTCCGTCCATTCCACTCACGCTGCGCCGTCTCTGCCTTTCACCCAAGGAGAAAGGGAAGCATCACCTTTGAAGCGCTGTTATCTTCCAGACGTGAAACACATCAGCTTTGCATGGCCAGCTGAACTCACTTTCCGCAAGGGCAATGTCCAGAATTGCTGGGGAAAAAGTTCAATTGAAGAGCCCTCTTGCTTCTTAGGTGTGTCTGGCTACACACACTAGCAAGCACCGTGCCGGGACAGGAAACGGTCCCACGAGGCTGGGGCCCTGCGGGTGGTGAGCAGTGGGTCAGCACAGCACCTCTCTCCGGTCCTGCTCATGGGACACACCCCGGCCCTGTGGTCACGCGTGGCACCACCTCTGTGCCCTGGGGCACAGAAGCCTTTTGTGCCCTTCTGCTCTGATACTGGATCCTAGCTGCCACCCTGGCCGGGCTCTAGCGCCTGGTTGTTCGGTCAAACCCCGGAGGTGCTGTGAAGTTACCTTCTAGACAAGCTCGGCTCCTGTCAGGGGCTTAGGCACAGGAGCTCCTCTCCCTTGGGTGGCCCACGGGCCAAGGTCTCACGAGCAAGCCACAACATGCCTGCAGCCAGAAATCTCACACGGCACACTGTGAGGAGTCCTGCGGTACAGGCCTCAGAAAAGACGCTGAAACCCCAGAAGCTCTGGTCAACATGTCAACCTCTGGTACTTTCTAGGCTTCAGTTCTGCTTTGTTTCCATGGTTCTGCTTACCTATAACTGTGTGCTAAAATACTGATGTGGAACTCAACAAATAACCGGAGACTCTTTAAACTGAGGCTGGCCAGAAATGCACTGCCCAGAAATGTTGAACCACTTCCTTTAACCATAAAGTGAAAAAAAAATGTGATTTTAAAAACGGAAAAGCAAGTGTACACCAGAGGTAGTACCAAAGAGTGATACTAGCAGCCATTCTGATGGCCCGGAAACTTCTCCTAGCACTCAGCATGGTGCTTCACACCTGCAATCCCAGCTTTTGGGGAGGCAAAGATCAAGGAGACTGTCTGGCTCTAGGCCAGCACGGGAAAAAGTCATTAAGACCCTTTCTCGGTTAAGAAGCCGAGTATAGTGACGTGCATTTATTATCTCAGCTCCTCCAGCAGCTGTAGATAAGAGGCTCGCAGTCTGATGATAGCTCTACCTGAAAAATAACTAAAGCAAAAGCTGGGCTGGGGGCATGGTTTAAGTAGTGAACACCTGCCTCGTAAGTACAAGGCCCTGAGTTCAAACACCTGGACCACATACCAAAAAATCCTAAAAACCACTTGGGTGGTCTTTTAAAAGGTTTTTGTTGTTGTTCACACACAGAAAACTGCAAAGAAAAATCTAAAATGATTCACAGCCCCACCAATCTGCCAGAAGTGCTGTTAGCACTTTGGTACATTTCCTTACCTAGTTAAGATCACATTACTGGTACAGTTTCACAGCTTCCTTTGCATTTAGCATTCCACCAGAATTCTCTTGCATCCCCAGAAAATCCCTCCGAAATGTTACTTCTGTGGCCTCCCCGCTTCTCGGCACAGAGCCACGGGTTCTGTCCCATGCCTCTGTCATGCACCGCGGGGCCACTTAAGTCAGCCAGTCCCGAGAGTGGACAGCCAGCCACACGCAGCGCCCGCCGGCAGCCAAACTGGGCGGGGCAAGAGCACAACCGATGATAATGCCCTTTCCTGGTTTTGCGGGGGAGGCCAGTGCGCTCACAGATTACCTAGTCATTCCTCTTCAGTCTTTTCTGACCAAGACAGCCAGTTCATAGCAATGGAAATTACAAACTGTTCTGTGTGGTGGCCTACTTGATTGTGGCGCCACCTTCAGCCAGGAAACAGACCCAGGCAACGAGAGAGGGTCGAGTTTTACAAATTCCAGCCAATGAAAAGAATCATTCTGTGACTTGTACCAGCAGAAAGGGAAATCGGGAAAACAATTTCCATTTGTAGTAGCCTCAAAAAAATTTTTTTAGGAAAAAAACCTAACCAAGGAAGCAAAAGACCTCTATAGTGAAAACTATCAAAATGTGAAGAAAGAATTTGAAGATGACCTCAGGAAATGGAAAGACTTCCCATGTTCATGGATAGGTAGAATTAATATTGCGAAAATGGCCAAGCTGCCTAATACGCTCTACAAATTTAATGCAATCCTTGTCAAAATCACAATGACATTCTTCACTGAGAGAGAAAGCAATCCAAAAATTCATATGGACCAACAAAAGACCTCAGAGAGCCAAAGCAATTCTAGGCATAAAAAGCAGTGCTGTTGGTATCACAATCCCAGACCTCAAGCTCTACTCAGAACTATAGTAACAAAAACAGCTTGGTATTGGCACAAAATAGACCTGAGGATCAATGGACAGACGAGGAGACCCAGAGGGAAAACCATCTATTTACAGTCATCTGGTATTTGATAAGCAAGCCAAAGATAGCCTCTTCAATAACTGGTGCTGGGTATACACACGTAGAAAATTAAAAGTGGATCCGTTTGTCACCATGCACTAGTAACAACTCAAAGTGGGTCAAAGACCGGAAACTTTAAAATTACCACAGGAAGGAACAGGAGAGGGCTGGGAAGGTGGCTCAGCGGTAGAGCGCTTGCCTTGCATGCCTGAGGCCCTGGGTTCAATTCCTCAGCACCACACAAGCAAAATCAAAAAAGCCGGAAGTGGCGCTGTGGCTCAAGTGGTAGAGCGCTAGCTTTGAGCTGAAGAGCTGAGGGACAGCGCCCAGGCCCAGAGTTCAGGCCCCACGACCGGACCAAAAACAAAACAAAACAAAAAAGAAGGAACAGGAGAAACACCAGAACTCAGAGGGGCAGGCAGAACTTTTTGAAGAGTCCCAGGGACGCAACAGGGAGGAGAGATTTGACAAATGGGATAGCATAAAAATAAAAAGAAATTCTACACAGCAAAGGGCAAGGTTACTAAACCCAAAACACCAACAGAACATTAGGACATTCTAATATCCAAAACACATAGGGAGCTCAAAAGGTTATCCCCCTTAAAAAATCTAATAAACTACGAATCAGTGTACATATAAAGAAGCATATGATATATGTATATATGAAGCTTAAGAAGCTGAAGACTTCTCAGAAGAAGAATGCAAAATAGACACACAAGAAAAAGTTCAACCCCCTGGCCTAAAGGAAGTGCAAATCAAAGCAACTCTGAGATTCCATCTCACTCCAATTAGATTGGCCAACATCAAGACCTTGAACAGCAACAAATGCTGGTGGGGAGGTGAGGAAAAAGGAATCGTACTGTGCTGTGGGTAGGACAGGTACAACCCCTCAGAAAAGGGGTTTGGAGATTCCTCAAAAAGGAGACAAAAAACTTCCCTACGCACCACTCCTGGACGTATACCCAGATCATTACAAGTCAGGAGTGGGAAAAGATGCTTGCACATCCATGCTCACTGCTACACTGCCCACAACAGCCAAGTGACAGAAACAGTCCAGGTACTCTACAACGGGCGAGCAGAGTCATATAGATTGATATCTACACATCCCTTAGAAAGAATACGATGATGTCATTTGCAGGGAAATGGATGGACCTAGAACAAATCACGCTAAATGAGGTAGGCTAAGCTCAGAGAGACAAATGGTACATGTCTTCTCTCATATGGAAGCTAGATCTAAATATAACTGGACATGGAAGCTAGGCATTCACACGCGGCCAGACCAAAAAGATACCCTAGGGGAGAAACACAAAAGTGTAACTTCTCTGAACTCCAGGAAATGAAAACATGTTTGTGTGTGTGTGTGTGTGTGTGTGTGTGTGTGTGTGTGTGTTGTTACTGTTATTATTGGTGGTGATAGTGAGGTGGTGTTCATTTTTGCTTTGGTTCTTTTTTCCTTCTGTGGGGAAGGAATAAAGGGGGATGGATGCTGTTCAGCACACACTATGTGGAACACGACCTATGTAACTGTGGCAGGGATGGGAGGTGGAGGTGGGGGCAAGCGAAGGAAGGAGTGACACGGTCCAAAGAAAGAAATGTACTCATTACCTGACTTAGGAAATGGTGGCCCCTCTGTACCACACATAATAGAAACAATAAAATTGTAAGAAAAAATGAAAATCTGCGTATGACAGGCACAATAGCCATCTGTGGGTACATCTGTTACCTGTTTCTGCATCTTGTTCAGTATATTTCCAACTGCATGCCACACATAACACAAAAACTATATGGATAGGAGGTTTTTTAGTTCCCCTTTGCTTCTCTGTTTAGAAGCCAGGCTGGAAACAAAGCATCCTGATCCAACCCAGGCGCAAACCAACAAAATGGGTGTCATACGTAAGGAATAGACCTCCAGTCAAAAGCGTCCACAGCTCAATTCTAGTCGCTACCAATTCTCATAGAAATTGCCCAATGTGAGAATTTGATGTGGAAAAGCTCACTTGAATACAACCGCGCTCCGTGTCAGACCGACAATTCTGGGGTGAAGGTAGCAAAGGACATCGCTCAGATGCACCCCTACCCCTTGCTCTCTTTTCATAGGGCCTTTGAGGTAAGAATGACTCTTACACTTTTAAGGGTTACTGAAGGAAGAAGACACAAGCCAGCAAAAGAGGAGGAGGAGGAGGAGGAAAGGAAGAAGAGGTGGTAACAGGAATGACTTTATGTGACCTTCAAAGCCAGGGCAGTCATGAGACCCTTTCAGGAGTTTTCCAAACCCTTTTCTTGGTTCTCTCTGGCTCAATATGTGTAAATATACCGACTATGAGTTAAACACATGTAAAACAGATACATAGACGTGTAAGGCTAAGAAATTATTGTCTTAGCTGAGTGCAGGGCTTCCAACATCTACACACATGCTTCAGAAGCCTGGGAGGGATGAGTACAAAGCAGCACAGACACCCGACAGTCTAGAATGGGCAAAGAACTTCTATCGGATACACACACTCCAGATACTTTGCAGACATCACTGGGTAAAGGCATCTAGTTCTCAACTCTAGATACCTGCCAATCATACCTGAGTAGTGGGAATCCACCTCCCACAAAAATCTTCCCAACTCCTGACAGTCATTTCTGGGTGCAGGCAGTGCACCTGACACAGGCAGTGCACCTGACACAGGTAGTGTGCCTGACACAGATTGTGCACCTGACACTAGGAGTACACCTGACCACGCAATGCACCTGACACAGGCAGTGTGCCTGACACCTGCACTGCACCTGACACCCGCACTGCACCTGACACAGGCAGTGCACCTGACACCCGCACTGCACCTGACACAGGCAGTGCACCTGACACAGGCAGTGCACCTGACACCTGCACTGCACCTGACACCCGCACTGCACCTGACACAGGCAGTGCGCCTGACACAGTGAGTGCACCTGACACAGGCAGTGCGCCTGACACAGGCAGCGCGCCTGACACAGGCAGCGCGCCTGACACAGGCAGTGCACCTGACACAGGCAGTGCGCCTGACACAGGCAGTACACCTGACACAGGCAGTACGCCTGACACAGGCAGTGCGCCTGACACAGGCAGTGCACCTGACACAGGCAGTACACCTGACACAGGCAGTACGCCTGACACAGACAGTATGCCTGACACAGGTAGTGCACCTGACACAGGCAGTGCACCTGACACAGGCAGTACACCTGACACAGGCAGTGCACCTGACACAGGCAGTACGCCTGACACAGACAGTACGCCTGACACAGGCAGTGCACCTGACACAGGTAGTGCACCTGACACAGGCAGTACACCTGACACAGGCAGTGCACCTGACACAGGTAGTACACCTGACACAGGTAGTGCACCTGACACATGCAGTACACCTGACACAGGCAGTGCGACTGACACAGGCAGTGCACCTGACACAGGCAGTGCACCTGACACAGGTAGTACACCTGACACAGGTAGTGCACCTGACACAGGTAGTACACCTGACACAGGCAGTGCGCCTGACACAGGCAGTATGCCTGACACAGGCAGTGCGCCTGACACAGGCAGTGCGCCTGACACAGGTAGTGTGCCTGACACCGGCAGTACACCTGACACAGGCAGTGCACCTGACACAGGCAGTGCACCTGACACAAGTAGTGCACCTGACAAAGGTAGTACACCTGACACAGATAGTGCACCTGACACAGGCAGCATGCCTGACACAGTGCACCTGACACAGGCAGTGCACCTGACACAGGCAGTGCGCCTGACACAGGCAGTACACCTGACACAGGCAGCGCACCTGACACAGGCAGCGCGCCTGACACAGGCAGCGTGCCTGACACAGGCAGCACACCTGACACAAGCAGCGCACCTGACACAGACAGCATGCCTGACACAGTGCACCTGACACAGGCAGTGCGCCTGACACAGTGAGTGCACCTGACACAGGCAGTGCGCCTGACACAGGCAGTACACCTGACACAGGCAGTACGCCTGACACAGGCAGTGCGCCTGACATAGGCAGTGCGCCTGACACAGGCAGAGCACCTAACACAGGCAGTACACCTGACACAGGCAGTACGCCTAACACAGACAGTACGCCTGACACAGGTAGTGCACTTGACACAGGCAGTGCACCTGACACAGGCAGTACACCTGACACAGGCAGTGCACCTGACACAGGCAGTACACCTGACACAGACAGTACGCCTGACACAGGCAGTGCACCTGACACAGGTAGTGCACCTGACACAGGCAGTACACCTGACACAGGCAGTGCACCTGACACAGGTAGTACACCTGACACAGGTAGTGCACCTGACACATGCAGTACACCTGACACAGGCAGTGCGACTGACACAGGCAGTGCACCTGACACAGGCAGTGCACCTGACACAGGTAGTACACCTGACACAGGTAGTGCACCTGACACAGGTAGTACACCTGACACAGGCAGTGCGCCTGACACAGGCAGTATGCCTGACACAGGCAGTGCGCCTGACACAGGCAGTGCGCCTGACACAGGCAGTGCACCTGACACAGGCAGTGCGCCTGACACCGGCAGTACACCTGACACAGGCAGTACACCTGACACAGGCAGTGCACCTGACACAAGTAGTGCACCTGACAAAGGTAGTACACCTGACACATATAGTGCACCTGACACAGGCAGTGCGCCTGACACAGACAGTACACCTGACACAGGTAGTGCGCCTGACACAGGTAGTGTACCTGACACAGGCAGTGCGCCTGACACAGGTAGTGCGCCTGACACAGGCAGTGCACCTGACAGTTCACCTGACACAGGTAGTGCGCCTGACACAGGCAGTGCGCCTGACAGTTCACCTGACACAGGTAGTGCGCCTGACACAGGTAGTGTGCCTGACACAGGTAGTGCACCTGACACAGGCAGTGCGCCTGACACAGGTAGTGCACCTGACACAGGTAGTGTGCCTGACACAGACAGTACACCTGACACAGGTAGTGCGCCTGACACAGGCAACGCACCTGACAAAGGCAGTGCGCCTGACACAGACAGTACACCTGACACAGGTAGTGCACCTGACAGAGGCAGTACACCTGACACATGCAGTGCACCTGACACAGGCAGTACACCTGACACAGGCTGTGCACCTGACACAGGCAGTGCACCTGACACAGGCAGTACACCTGACACAGGCTGTGCACCTGACACAGGCAGTGCACCTGACACAGGCAGTACACCTGACACAGGCAGTGCACCTGACACAGGTAGTGCACCTGACACAGGTAGTGTGCCTGACACAGACAGTACACCTGACACAGGTAGTGCGCCTGACACAGGCAGCGCACCTGACAAAGGCAGTGTGCCTGACACAGACAGTACACCTGACACAGGTAGTGCACGTGACAGAGGCAGTACACCTGACACACGCAGTGCACCTGACACAGGCAGTACACCTGACACAGGCTGTGCACCTGACACAGGCAGTGCACGTGACAGAGGCAGTACACCTGACACACGCAGTGCACCTGACACAGGCAGTACACCTGACACAGGCTGTGCACCTGACACAGGCAGTGCACCTGACACAGACAGTACACCTGACAGAGGTAGTGCGCCTGACACAGGCAGTACACCTGACACAGGCAGTGCGCCTGACACAGACAGTACACCTGACACAGACAGTACGCCTGACACAGGTAGTACACCTGACACAGGTAGTACATCTGACACAGGTAGTGCGCCTGACACAGGCAGTGCACCTGACACAGGCATTACACCTGACACAGGTAGTACACCTGACACAGTTAGTGCACCTGACACAGGTAGTGCGCCTGACACAGGCAGTGCACCTGACACAGGCAGTACACCTGACACAGGTAGTACACCTGACACAGGTAGTGCACCTGACACAGGCAGTACACCTGACACAGGCAGCGCACCTGACACAGGCAGCGCACCTGACACAGGCAGTGCACCTGACACATTCAGTGCACCTGACACAGGCAGTACACCTGACACATTCAGTGCACCTGACACAGGCAGTACACCTGACACAGGCAGTACACCTGACACAGGTAGTGCGCCTGACACAGGCAGTGCACCTGACACAGGCAGCGCACCTGACATAGGCAGTGCACCTGACACATTCAGTGCACCTGACACAGGCAGTACACCTGACATAGGCAGTGCACCTGACATGCAGTACACCTGACACAGGCCGTGCACCTGACACACTCAGTGCACCTGACACAGGCAGTGCACCTGACACAGGCAGTACGCCTGACACAGGCAGTGCGCCTGACACAAGCAGTACACCTGACACAGGTAGTGCGCCTGACACATGCAGTACACCTGACACATGCAGTACACCTGACACAGGCAGTACACCTGACACAGGTAGTGCGCCTGACATGCAGTATACCTGACACAGGCCGTGCACCTGACACACTCAGTGCACCTGACACAGGTAGTGCGCCTGACACAGGCAGTGCGCCTGACACAGGCAGTACACCTGACACAGGCAGTGCGCCTGACACCGGTAGTGCGCCTGACACAGGCAGTGTACCTGACACAGGTAGTACACCTCTTTTCACCCTACAGGCCCTGACACTGCTAAGTGCAGGCCATGCACTGTGTATCACAAACACTCCCACAGAAGTTCCAGAGACTCTGCGGTCAGAACTGCCTAAAGACCATCTACTTCCACATGTGTCTCTCCTCTCACCCAGGGCAGAAGCTGTCTGTCCACTTTTATACACAATGTAGTCATGCGATCATCAAAGCCAGCTAACAGACACTCTTCACTTACCACACACACTCCAGACTCCTCATCACTTACCACACATTCTACACCTGACATCCAATCCTTGGTGGAAGCTGTTCACCTTCCATACATTTTAGATGCCTCATAGTCAGGCTGACTGGAGACAGTCTACCTCACTCACACACACACACACACACACACACACACACACACACACACACACACACACAGTCCTCTCTCACACCCCACAGACACCTGTCACCTAGAGGAGGAGGTGACTGGTAATCCTCACATGTGCTCCGGATGCCATTCAGTCAGAGCGGCCCTGACCCCACCTGCCTCTTCAGACTCACTCCAGACAACAGGCAGACAGAGATTAGTGGAGACCACACACGCCTCTGACACATTCACCAAGTACCTGATATTCATCCCTGGGCAGAGGTCAACCTTCTGGAGTCGGAGCTGGGCAGACAGACATGCACACACCAGACAGCAGACGCGGGTCTGTGGATCTTCACACAGATGTCCAGTCGTCCTCCTACACACGGTGAGGGCAGGCAGAGGCCTTCTGCCTCACACACCCACTCCGGGCTCCTGATGATCAGAACTGTGTGAGAATCCAAATCCTCTAAATGCCTGACAGTCAGAGAAGACACACAGTCCAACTCCATACCCTCACCAGGCACCTCACGGTCATGGCCGAGTAGAAGCCATGAACCCCTAACACTCACGCTGCAGTCCCCTGACAGTTGCAACCAGGCAGAGGTGGTCCAGATCCTCACACACGCACTGCAGACACCTGACAGGGCTAGACTGTCGCAGCAATACGCTTGTACTCACAGGCTTGGGACAATCAGGGACATGGCGTCTCTTTGTAAAGTATCTTTGGGGACACACACCTGTATTCACAGGACTTTGAAGGCTGAAGCAGAAGGACTCAGTCAAGGATAGCCCAGGCTATATAATGAGATCCTGTCTCAAAAAAAATTAAAGGAAAAATGACCCAAAAAACCTGGGTCATCGATCAATGCTTGGTTCTGATCAATGCTTTTATCTTTGATCCACAATAACTTCCCATTTTCCTCCCAGGTCCCAGGACAAACAGATCTGTGGACTCTGGAGGAAAGAGCTGTGCGTGCATAGAACCTGGGTCTCCACCCACACGCCTGCCCCCGTCTCCTGCCCCAGGCTTCTAAGGCCACAGCATCGTCACCGCTGTCTGAGCGCCCGGAACCCAGGATGTTGGTTTGTACAAGTTCACAAACAACCTTAATTTCTTGGTAAAGGAGAAAATTAATCAATAGAGAATTAATGAGATTTTTTTCTCACTAAATCTTTAAGTGCCTTAGGTGCCCACCTGGTCAATAGCAACACAGAGCTTGTTAAATTTAACTACACAGCTGTGCACCTGGCTTCTGCCAGACCCACCTGCCCGGGAGAAGCGGAGGGCGGCCTGCTGGGCGACAGTGACTCCTCGACCACCTTGGAAAACCCCCGCCCCTCCCCCCACGCAAGACTCATTAGAGGCCAGGCACCAGTGGCTGTGCCTGTCATCCTAGCTACTCAGGAGGCTGAGATCTGAGGATCGCGGTTCAAAGCCATCCAGGGCAGGAAAGTCTGTGAGACTCCTATCTCCAATAAACTACTCAGAAAAAGCCTCAAGTGGCTCTGTGGCTCTGTGGCTCTGTGGTAGAGTGCCAGCCTTGAACACAAAGAGACTCAGGGACAGCGCCCAGGCCCTGAGTTCAAGCCCCAGGAGCAGAAGGAAAAAAAAACTCATTAGAGATAGTCGAATGGACTGGAGTTGGCACATGGATCACGAAGGCATTTCTTTAATGTGTAAGGCCCAATGCTGCCCCCATTGCAGGGTCTGAGGGCAGAAAGCAGCCATCAGGGAATGACACCAAGGTGACAGGGGCTTTGGAATGGCTCCACTGTGAGGGCACCAAGACCAGCCCCGCATGTCCACAGACCAGCCCCCGAGTGAGGACACACAGACCAGCCCCCGGGTGAGGGCACACAGACCAGCCCCCGGGTGAGGGCACACAGACCAGCCCCCGGTGAGGACACACAGACCAGCCCCCACGTGAGGACACACAGACCAGCCCCCGGTGAGGACACACAGACCAGCCCCCGGTGAGGACACACAGACCAGCCCCCACGTGAGGACACACAGACCAGCCCCCAGTGAGGACACACAGACCAGCCCCCACGTGAGGACACACAGACCAGCCCCCGGGTGAGGACACACAGACCAGCCCCCACGTGAGGACACACAGACCAGCCCCTGGGTGAGGACACACAGACCAGCCCCCGGGTGAGGACACACAGACCAGCCCCCACATGAGGACACACAGACCAGCCCCTGGGTGAGGACACACAGACCAGCCCTGCGTGTCCAGCTCTGCCGTCTCCCATCACTCCCATAAGTTATTCAAAATTCCAGCCTCTCCTCTACGGAGTCCTAACTGGCAAGTCCAGTCCTAGCGAAGCCAGAGACCACCACACTGGGAGCCTCAGGGGACTGCACTGACCTGTTCTCCCACCCGGCCCGGCCTAGCCCAAACACCAGGACAAGTTGCTGCCCAACACCAACACTGGTTTCCTTTCCTTTTGAAATCAGGTCTGGCATTTCACTTCATGTCCACTCTACTGCAATCAGCCAGGTAAACTGACCTCTGCCCTCCTGAGCCAGTGGGCAAGTGTCCCCCTCATCCACAGAATGCGCGGTCAGCACCAGGGCACACCGGACACCACAGTCAGCACCAGGCACACCGGGTGCCGGTCAGCACCAGGGCACACCGGACGCCGCAGTCAGCACCAGGGAACACCGGGCGCCGGGTCAGCACCAGGGCACAGCGGGCATGGTCAGCACCAGGGCACACTGGGCACGGTCAGCATCTGGGCACACCGGGCACGGTCAGCACCAGGGCACACCCGGCGCCGTGGTCAGCACCAGGGCACACCGGACGCCGCAGTCAGCACCAGGGCACACCGGGCGTCATGGTCAGCACCAGGGCACACCGGGCACGGTCAGCACCAGGGCACACTGGGTGCCGTGGTCAGCACCAGGGCACACCGGATGCCGCGGTCAGCACCAGGGCACACCGGATGCCGCGGTCAGCACCAGGGCACACCGGGCACGGTCAGCACCAGGGCACACCGGGCACGGTCAGCACCAGGGCACACTGGGCGCCGGGTCAGCACAAGGGCACACTGGGTGCCGTGGTCAGCACCAGGGCACACTGGGCGCCGGGTCAGCACCAGGGCACACTGGGCGCCGGGTCAGCACCAGGGCACACCGGGCACGGTCAGCACCAGGGCACACTGGACGCCGCGGTCAGCACCAGGGCACACCAGGCGCCGCGGTCAGCACCAGGGCACACCAGGCACGGTCAGCACCAGGGCACACCAGGCGCCGCGGTCAGCACTAGGGCACACCAGGCACCGCGGTCAGCACCAGGGCACACCGGGCGCCGTGGTCAGCACCAGGGCACACCGGGCGCCGTGGTCAGCACCAGGGCACACCGGGCGCCGCGGTCAGCACCAGGGCACACCGGGCACGGTCAGCACCAGGGCACACCGGGCGTCGTGGTCAGCACCAGGGCACACTGGGCACCGTGGTCAGCACCAGGGCACACTGGGCGCCGTGGTCAGCACCAGGGCACACTGGGCACCGTGGTCAGCACCAGGGCACACTGGGCGCCATGGTCAGCACCAGGGCACACTGGGTGCCGTGGTCAGCACCAGGGCACACTGGGAGCCACGGTCAGCACCAGGGCACACCGGGCGCTGTGGTCAGCACCAGGGCACACTGGGCACCGTGGTCAGCACCAGGGCACACTGGGCGCCGTGGTCAGCACCAGGGCACACTGGGCGCCGTGGTCAGCACCAGGGCACACCGGGCGCCAGTCTCTGCACAGGTCTGGAGCCACAGGCTGTGCAGCTGCTGGGTGGCTCCTTCTGGATGAGGCAGGATGCAGGGGTGTTGTGGAGAGGGACAGTGGGGGGTGAGCACTGTGGGGTCACACAGCAGGGACATGGGGTCAGTGCCATCATCTTCCCTGGAGGACCTCCCTGAACACAGCCTTGTCCGGCTGGGCTCTCCCACAGAGGAGGACGTCCAGCCCAGAAAGCTGGGGCTTCCCGGGGGCCACGCTACAGCCAGGGCTACTCTCTATGGACTGTTTTACAGATGAGGACTGGCAACCGCAGATGTCCCTGGCAGAGGGACTCTGGAGCAAAGGCACACTTGAGAGTCATTTTTAAGAGAAGGCTACTCATATACATCAAAACCGCGCTAGGTTATTTTACTTTGTGTTTTGCATATTTTATGACTGAAAATTAGCTCTTAATGGGGGGACAGTCATTTCACATGACACCCCCCTTTTCCCACAAGAAAGATTGGCTTTTTTTCCTATCCTGCTCTTACCAAATTGCCCTGAAGGGGGAGTCATGGCCTGGGATCTGAGAGGCCGCTGAGAGTCGGGCAGCATCACCAGCAAAGCCGGTGTCAGGACCAGGACGGTGGACAGCTACCCTCCGTCCCCACTGCCCTCACGGAGCTGGCTGTACCACCAAGGAATGGGGTCAAGGGCCAAGGGGCCTGGTATCTGCAGGTGTCACGAGCACAGAGCAGCACTGCCAAGGGCAGATGCACTGAGGGAGCCAGGCCGTCCTGGCGAGAGAAGAGGGCCAGGCACAGCTCCTCCTCCTGGAGGGCCACCGCCCCACTGCGGACCCTCCAGCAGCCCTGGCAGCCCTGGGTCTCCGCCTGGTCACCATGCTGTGCGGGGCAGGGGCAGGGGCCTCCTGACTGAGGCTTTGGCTTGGGGGGTCGGTCCTCTTCCTGCTCTGGGAGTGACTCAGAGCAGACCCACCCTGCATCTGAGGGGACAGTGGCCCCGCTTCCTGGTCTCCCAGAAACAGGTGAGAAAAAGTCCCTGGGCCTCCACAGACAGCACCACAGTCTCAAGGTAACTAAACAAGCCCACTTGGAGATGAGCTCCAGCTGCTAAAACACAGCACTGGGCATTTCAAGATACCACTGAGAAGAGCCCGTGGGACCTGAGGGTCCGCAGAGAGCAGAGGAGGGGACACAGGCACCTTGCCATACCTGGTGGTGCTGAGACTGGAGCTGCCGTCCGCAGAAACTCCTACCCTGGGTCTCTGAGACAGTGACAGACCCCACGGCCTCTGCTCCCCTCTGTGCACACAGTGACAGACCCCACGGCCTCTGCTCCCCTCTGCAGACAGTGACAGTGACAGACCCCACGGCCTCTGCTCCCCTCTGTGCAGACAGTGACAGACCCCACGGCCTCTGCTCCCCTCTGTGCAGTGACAGTGACAGTGACAGACCCCACGGCCTCTGCTCCCCTCTGTGCAGTGACAGTGACAGACCCCACGGCCTCTGCTCCCCTCTGCACACAGTGACAGACCCCACGGCCTCTGCTCCCCTCTGTGCACACAGTGACAGACCCCACGGCCTCTGCTCCCCTCTGTGCAGTGACAGTGACAGACCCCACGGCCTCTGCTCCCCTCTGTGCAGTGACAGTGACAGTGACAGACCCCACGGCCTCTGCTCCCCTCTGTGCACACAGTGACAGACCCCACGGATTCTGCTCCCTCTGCAGACAGTGACAGACCCCACGGCCTCTGCTCCCCTCTGTGCACACAGTGACAGACCCCACGGCCTCTGCTCCCCTCTGTGTAGACAGTGACAGACCCCACGGCCTCTGCTCCCCTCTGCAGACAGTGACAGACCCCACGGCCTCTGCTCCCCTCTGTGCACACAGTGACAGTGACAGACCCCACGGCCTCTGCTCCCCTCTGTGCAGACAGTGACAGACCCCACGGCCTCTGCTCCCCTCTGTGCAGACAGTGACAGTGACAGACCCCACGGCCTCTGCTCCCCTCTGTGCAGACAGTGACAGACCCCACGGCCTCTGCTCCCCTCTGTGCACACAGTGACAGACCCCACGGCCTCTGCTCCCCTCTGTGTAGACAGTGACAGACCCCACGGCCTCTGCTCCCCTCTGCAGACAGTGACAGACCCCACGGCCTCTGCTCCCCTCTGTGCAGACAGTGACAGTGACAGACCCCACGGCCTCTGCTCCCCTCTGTGCAGACAGTGACAGTGACAGACCCCACGGCCTCTGCTCCCCTCTGTGCAGACAGTGACAGTGACAGACCCCACGGCCTCTGCTCCCCTCTGTGCAGACAGTGACAGACCCCACGGCCTCTGCTCCCTCTGTGCAGTGACAGTGACAGACCCCACGGCCTCTGCTCCCCTCTGCAGACAGTGACAGTGACAGACCCCACGGCCTCTGCTCCCCTCTGTGCAGTGACAGACCCCACGGCCTCTGCTCCCCTCTGTGCAGTGACAGACCCCACGGCCTCTGCTCCCCTCTGTGCAGTGACAGACCCCACGGCCTCTGCTCCCCTCTGTGCAGTGACAGTGACAGTGACAGACCCCACGGCCTCTGCTCCCCTCTGTGCAGACAGTGACAGACCCCACGGCCTCTGCTCCCCTCTGTGCAGTGACAGTGACAGACCCCACGGCCTCTGCTCCCCTCTGCAGACAGTGACAGACCCCACGGCCTCTGCTCCCCTCTGTGCACACAGTGACAGTGACAGACCCCACGGCCTCTGCTCCCCTCTGTGCACACAGTGACAGACCCCACGGCCTCTGCTCCCCTCTGTGCAGAAGGGTAGGTTTCAGAACCACAGGACGCTCACGCCCGAGCTGCATCCTGAGAGTTACGAGCCATAAGCTATCAAGAGCCATAGAGGAAGGCCCTGCAGCTGGAGTGGCCAAACCTGCTGAAGAAAATGGTCAGAATTCATCCCATCTTCCAGCCCCTTCCATCCCAGGCTGAATAAGCAAATCATGACTTTGTGAAATTTTGGAGGCAGCTGCCAAGCCTCACTCTGTCTGGCCACCGGGATGTGGTTCTCAGCACAGAAAGAGCTCACAGGACTTCCAGCATCATCCTGTGCCCCTCAGAATCTTTGAAGCCTGCTTTCTCTGGGTCTTGGACACACACCGTCAAGACAAATGGCCATTCCCTACCATCAGGGAGAAAGCAGGCTTGGTGCGCCCAGCCTCTCAGGCACACACCCACAGTAACCAAGCTGTGCGGCCAGAACTTGCCTTCTTTGCCCGGTTCTTTCCAGGCCCATCCACTTCCCCTTCATAAAGACAGCCACTTCCCCATATGCAACGCCCTAGGCATTTTCATCAAACTAACAAATCAGGGCTTCGGAGCCACCATCTGCATTTGTGACTTTTTGACCAAAGACAGCGTCCTGCTATGTAGCCCTTCTGGCCTTCCTGCCTCTGCCTCCAGAAGGCTTCGTTGTAGGTGTGGACCACCACATCCAGTTTTTAAAATGTTTATTGTTGGAGCTGGGAAGGTGGCTCAGTGGTAGAGTGCTTGCCTAGCATGCATGAAGCCTGGGTTCGATTCCTCAGCATCACATACACAGGAAAAGCCAGAACTGGCACAGTGTCTCAAGTGATAGAGTGCTAGCCTTGAGCAAAAGAAGCTCAGGGACAGCGCCCAGGCCCTGAGTTCAAGCCTCAGGACTGGCAATAAAACCACCGTTATTATAAAGGCGATATAGAGAGGGTTCACAGTCAAGTAGAGTGCCTCCCCAGTTTCTCCCTCCCATCTCCACCCACAAGGTATAGTTTATTCTCAACAGAGTGTCCAGTGAATACCAGGCTGCATCTGTTCACCCTCTGTCCCTCCATTCCTTACTTTGTTTTTATAATCATAGGCTCTTTGCGATTTTCCTGACAAACAGGAAAGTGGCTGTCCGATCATCTGGGAGTCAGTGCTAAGGTGAAGTTGCCAGAACCAGAAGCTAGAATCCTGCTATAAAGAAGACAAGTTAGACTAGGGTGCTGGTCACAGGATCACGTTCAAGGTGAATGAAGTCCCTGACTTCCTCCACAAGATACAGGAACTGCTACTGGCATCACACCATCTTTCTAATTTCTCTCACTCACCACACCACTATTTCCTTTCTTCTCTTTCGTCTGAGAGAATTTCAGACTGGAAAGTTGGAACCTGGGGTAGTGTCCGCCCAGACTTGACTTTAGAAGGGCATCACTCAGCCAGCCTCATAAGGAGATGAGCACCACCTCTGTCTTCCCCAGGGTCTGACATCCAAATCCCCTTCCCAGATTTGAACCTGGATGGAAAGGGCACAGGCTGCACACAGTTACAGTCACACTGCAGCGCTGTCCCCAAATCTGAACAGAACCATCACTGAACATCCAGCACCATCTGAAAAGAAGACAGAGCTACAGAGCTGAGGGAGGAATAGCGGAGATCAAGGCGGGAGTCAGTCACTGCTCCGTGGGTAGGTCTCTGGGCCTCATCTCTGAGTTCCAAAGACTGCAGTGTGCACCGGTCCAGTTCACCCCTCTGACACTGCATGTGGAAACGCAAAGGCTGGATACCTTTGGGACCCAGGCTCTCAGCCCCACTCTGCACCTGACGGCCTCGGGTGACTTCTGAGGGAAGTCCTTGTCTGCTGAACAACAGGACATATTTGCTGTGCATCTGCCCAAGTAGTGGCCCTCAGAGGGCAGTGAGGTTCTTAACACGGCCAGCATACTAGCCTTCCACCATTCGTGATGCATCCAAAGACAGAAGAAATAAAAGATGTCTGTCTCAGTATCTCTGCTATCACCAGGGATAAAGAGACACGGACCAGCACAACTCCGTAGGAGCCACGGTGCCATCTGAGTGGGCAGAGGCCCTCCGCCCATGCCATCGGATTACAGTCACACGGCCTGGGGCACTCAAGCCTCGCTATCTCTACTCGGTGGTGTGTTCCGTGTTATTGCTGTGGGACAACCTCACTGCGTGCTAGGAAGGTGTAAACAGTGCCACTCATGAACTGGCCTGTGATGTCTCCTCATGTGTGCAGTTCTGCTGAGTGAGCGCCGAAGCTGAAACCTCAGGGCTGGAAACCTCATCTTGAGCATTTCAGGACGGCTCCCGGCAGATGGCCACATTCTTCCTAGTACTTGAGGGCTACATGTTCACACGTTCCTGGGCTTGCCTGTGTAGTAGGCCGCTCACTGGATTAGCATGCTTTTCAACTGACTTCAAAATCAGGCTGAGCACCATTTCATACATTTTTCAGTCATTTGAATGTCCTTCTTAGAGGTTTCTATCTGGATGCACTGCAGATGTTCCCTTGGTGTTTTTCCCTCCAGAGTTCATATATTTGAATATGAGGTCTTCAAAGTTGTATTTTGGATACAGTTTCTCCCGTCCCAGTGCCTGTCTTTCAATTCTAGAGTCCTTTGTTGTGAAGAGGTATTGTTGATTCAAGTGACTGAAATCCACTGCCCGCTTCAGTTAGAGCTTTCTGTGTCCTGCCTAAAATCTTCCTCTGTCCATTACGACTGAACCAATCACAACATGGTGAAAATTGATGTATTCTCATCTAAAACTTAAGGGAAGGTGGGTTGATTTCTAACACAACTCATTTCTGATAGGAGTTCCGGCTCTCCTGCCCCTCACTTTCCCGCCCCCAGTCACGGTTCCTCTTGTTCCTCAGGATGATCCAATCGGAGGGATAGTAGGAACGCTTCTGTTTTCTCTGACGGTGTTCAAAGAACCACTTTAATCTTGATACATTAACCTATACTTTTACATAGTCATCATGTAATTTCCCAGGTGTGGCACTGCTCATTTAAAACAATGTGAATTTAATTTTTTTTAGTCATTGGACTTTCCGTCTTGCTTTAAAAAATTAATTCCCAACAGGGAGAGAATGAGGGAAGGAGTGAAACTGTTCAAAAGGAAATGTACTCGCTATCTGACATGTAACTGTAACCCCTCTGTACACCTTTACAATAAAAACTTTAATTAATTAATTAATTCCCATGAAGCGGCTCACAAATATAATTCTAGCTGTCTCGGAAGCAAAGACTGGATATTGGGGTTCAAAGCCAGCCCCGGCATAAAAGTGTGAGGGACTCTATCTCAACCAGTGGCAGGTGCATGGTGCAGGAGTGGTTCTGGGGTGAGGTCCTGAGTTCACCCCAGCAAACTTCAATTCCTTCTCAAATTATTAAAAAATTCTCTCCAAGTTTTCTCCTAGTGCTTGTAAGTTCTACTATATTTTTAAGACTTTGAGCCATATGGACTTTATTTTGGGGGAAGAAGGCTGGGAGGGGTGCCGCTATGTATTTTCCAAATGTCTGGCCAGTTGTCCCCAAATTGCTTCTGAGTGATATATCTTTCCCCCGCTGATTTAAAATGCTGTCATTACCATAGACCAAATCCCCATATGCACGGGCTCTGTTTCGGAGCTTTCTATTCCCCTTCAGTCTGGCTGTCTCTCCTGCACTGAGAGAGACACAGCATCCAGCCTCTGAACACAACTTTGCTTTTTCTTAACTTTCCTCTTGAGTTTTTTGTCCATTTTCAACACGGACTTTGTTTAATTTACAAAAAAGTGTAAACGGGCTGTGACCCGTTCTATGTGCAGGCTCACCCACAGACCACAACCAGGCCCTCCAGTCTGGAGTCAGTATCTTTCCAGCCCTCCGTCTCCCTCCTATCTGTCATGAAGACGGCAAACCCGGTCCAGAGGGCTCCTCCTCTGCTCTCCGTCCCGACTCCACCAGGACTCAAACCATCCACCGTGTTCCGTTGGCAACGCGTCCCCTCCATTTTCATGGTAGCTGCAAACATCATCCCTTCACTATACTTTCAGAGAGACACTTTGTGGGTGTAGAGCTTAGCTTGGCTGTTACTCCCAGCACGGTACAGATGCTACTCCATTGTTTTCTGGCTGCTGAATTCTCAACTAGAGCAGTAGTCCTGTGCATTAGAACCCTCTGGAACCCGGTGACTTGAACAGCAGCCACATGGGACTCCTCAGGAGTCTTTGAGGAGGATGAGGGGATGAAGGGCCTACAGGACACCACGTGCCATTCTAGAAGCTGTGGGAAGCCACCCTAGCCCCTGCTGTCCCAGCCCTGCCTGGCGGGAGCAAAGGCAGGCAGCAAAGGCGCAGGCAGCAAGGGCACGGCCTCCACACCACCACGGACAGGGGAGAGCAGAGGCAGAAGCAGAGCGGCCTGCTCCCACGCAGCCTCCCACCGCTGGGTCACAAGTCGCTCTGTGCAGAGCACCCCAGTCAATCACTGTATTTCCTTGTGGTCAGGATTCACCGTGCTCCCTGAATCTCTGACAACTGTTTTATTCGTCTCAGCTCTCCACCGGCTGCTCCTGCCCCACCCGCCTCTCCTCTCCTCCGTGGCCTTCAGTCGTGCCTGTCAGACTTCCTTTCGCCCAGCCCAGGAGTCGCGTTGCCCCACCTTGTCTGCTCTCTGTGCCTCACTTAGCATCTGCTCTCGTTCCCCAATCCTCACTCCTAAAGGTCGAATTGGCTGCGAGACCCATTGATCCAGTCCCAAATTCAGGGGGAGTGATTTCAGTACTAGAATTGCCCTGTGGTTCTTTGCAGAATTCTCTTCCACTTTCCTACTCCTGAATCCACTGATTCTCATTATTCCAGGGTCAAGATCCGGGAGCCTTGCTGCTGCAGGCCCTCCTCTTCTGGCGTGCTGCCTCTTCTGACACACCGCTTGCCATGCACTCTAACGTCTGAATGCATGCTGGATATTCATTCTTTCCCCATAAATGACCAGTCCTCAGATTTTGGCAGCCAGAGACAAAGAAGCATACATCCTCTGTGTCCAGTCACGGACTGAGCTGATCTGGAACAAGCTTTACCCTTTCCCTCCTCCCACTGTAGTCTAGCTTTCAGGGTCCTATCAAAACGATAAAGGTATCAGAACCTGGGCAGGCCCTGGATGCTGACTTCTATAACCCTACAGCTCAGTTAGTTGCTTTTCAGCAACTGGCTCTCTGCCAGCCCACCCTGCTCCAGCACTGGGAGCAGCTGTAAGGGGAAACAATGAAGGCGATCGGCTTCTACCCCGCGCCCTGCTCCTCCGGACAGATGTCTGGACTCGCTTGGAACGATGGATTTTTCCTAAGTGCAGCAAGCCCATATACGTGCTTGTGGATGGCTGGCTAGTCCACTGAAAAGCGGTCCCGGTGGCAGAAGGCCATCCGGAGATGGTGGTGGGGTCTCGGCACCAGCAGCCACGCCGCTCAGGCGCAGGTAACCAACAGATACCGCTGAACCAGCAAAACACACCAGCCACCAGTGGGGCCCGAACATGAGGCTTAACTGCCCCGCTAGAAAGAGACCCGACAGCCCACAGCAGCAACATGCTGGGAGTGTCTCCTGGGAGACACAGTTCATGCCAGTGGAGGAGAGATGTAGGCGTGGGCCCCAGCACGGGGCCTGGGCACAAAGCCATGGAAAGTCACCAGTGAAAACTCCGTAACCCGTGCCTAGCACCTGCTTCCTCTCCCCGCTCCCCCTCACACCCTAGCCCGAACCCTATGCTGGCTTTCCTCCTCAGCCCCACGCAGTGGGAAAGCATCTCAGCATGCGTTCATGCTTTTGAGCCGTCTGCACTTGTCTGGAATCCTCGGGAAAACATACTGAACGCGCAGTACCAACCACACTGTATGGTACTGACACCGGTTCAACAAAGGTCTCTTGAAGAATTAGCGTGAGGCCAGCCGTGGTGGTTCCTGCCTGTGACCCCAGCAGCTTGGGAGGCAGACATGGTGAGGACTGCTGGTTGAGGCCAGCCTGGACAAAACGTTAGTGGTGCTCATCCAAAGGAAGACGACTGGTTTGGTGGCATGTATCTGTCATCCCAGACACTCCAGAGCCTCAAGGAGGAGGCTCTTGGTCTGAGGCCAGCTCAGACAAGCAGTGTCAGATCTGACCTGAATCAGAAAAACAAGCTGGGACACGGCTCAAGCGGTAAAGTGCCTGCCGAGCAAACATGGAAGAAGTAAAACCTCACACAAACCTGTTCCATGTGGGAAAAGCACAGGGGCAGGTGACTTCCAGGACTCCTGTCCCAGACTGTGGTCTGGGCCGTCCTCTCAGAGGCTGCCCTCCTGAGCAGGGGACACCGGCCATCTAGCTTTCTGGGGATGGAGGCTCAAGGGCCAGCAAGTACAGCAGTGCAGTTCTCTGAGGACATCTGTTCTGTCTGGGCACAGCCCAGCTCCTTTGCACTTGGCCAAGTATACTCCAGCAAAGACTGGCTGAAAATACACACAGAGAGCAGCTCCAGGAGCTCCTCACTTTTTTACGCTGTCACCATATCTCAAACTCAAGGCCTGTGCCCACCCAACTTTCTTGCTCACCACTGATGCTCTATCTCTTGAGCCACGCCTCCAGTTTGGATTTGGTGGTTAACTTGAGAGAGAATCACTCATTCTTTGCTGCCTGGACTGGCTTCTTTGCCTATAGAGGTGAGCCACAGCACCTGCCCAGGAGCACTTCTGAGAGCAGATTCAAGACAAAACCTTCAGGACATACACTGTATGCTTGGGCCTGGGTTGCCCAGTTAAACTCTGAACTGATGGCTCAGGTGTATACTCTGGAAGGACCTACAGCTTGTGCCTGGAAGTTCTGGGCTTCTATCAACCATTTTCTCATGCTCACTTCCATATTTCCATTTCCCTTATCATCACCATCATCACAGCCATCTTTGTTGTCACCATCATTCCATCACCATGGTTACCACTGTCATCCTCATCAATACCCTCCTCCTCCTCCTCATCATCATCACAACTACCATTATTCTCACCACTACCACTATTATCATCATGATTGCCATCATCGCAATCACCATCATCACCACCATCAGCCTTTTCATCAGTGAGTAAATACCCAGCTTTTGTGCTAAACTATTTATATTCATTATCACTGACTGACCATCAAGTAAAAGGCATTCTCCCCATTTTAGAGAAAAGGAATTTGAGAGTCAGAAAGGTTAAATAACTTGCTGAGATGACTTAGCTAGTTTTAAAAGTGACATCTAAGATTCCACTGGCGTTGAGTTGCCTGGGTGCAAATCCTGATTCTATGCAACTGCGTCATCTTGGGCAGATCCTAACTGCCCAGGCCCCCTTCCTCTTCTTGTGAAGATGAGACTGCCCATTGTGCAGTTTTGGTAAAGTGGCGCCACCCACCTCCCCATCGAGATTTAACCCATACCCTTCTTGAGTTCTTTCTTCTTCGAGCCTGTCCTGATTTTCAAGTGGCCAGTTTAGGTTACCAACTGGAGCTGTGTGGCTCAAATGAAATAATGCATATGAAATGTTTCATAAATGATAAGATGCATGCAGTATTAGTAATAACTTGTAGCATTTTTGCAGCCTTCCTGTGTCTTCAGCTAATATCTTTAATAATAAAACACAGAATACTGCCTCTCAATTAGACTAGGGTTATTTACTTAAGACAGTTTTGCAATGCAATTTGCAAATTCTTAAATAGCAAAGTGCTCATTTGCATTTATTTGCATGCCCACAGAGAAATATCTTCTATGCTAATGATGTTCTTACTAACAAACCATAGAAGTAATAAGGGGAGCTTGAATTCCCTCTCCATACCTTTGGCTCTGTTGCACAAAGCACAGCTGGCATTTTAGTGAAAATATTATGGAATTTTTAGGGCCAGAAGGTTTCCTAGAGATTATCTGATCCAGTAGTGCTAAGCCCTGAATGCTCATTAGAGTTAACTCAGGGAGGAAGCAAGCAAGCAAGCAAGCAAGAAAGAAAGAAAGAAAGAAAGAAAGGGGGAGGGAGGGAAGGAAGGAAGAAAGGAGAAAGAAAGGAAGGAAGGAAAGGATAGGAAGGAAGGAAGGAGGGAGGGAGGGAGGAAGGAAGGAGGGAGTCAGGGAGAGAGGGAGGGAGGGAGGAAGGGAGGAGGGAGGGAGGGAGCGAGGGAGGGAGTGAGGGAGGAGCGAGGGAAGGAGCAAGGGGGACACTTAGGCCCCACTCTCCATAGATTTTGATTCAATTAATGCCAGGTAGAGTCTGGGCATTCTGTAATTGTTTAAGTTTTTAGTTGTTTCTAATGGACAGCCAACCCCCTCATTTTACAGGTGAGAAATCTGTTCACTTAATAAAAAAGTATCTTACATGGAGATGATCATGAAAACAGCTGAAGACAGTGCCCAGAGGGCCCCAGATTTCTTGGCAGTTCCTATCTAGCGTGAGTCAGTGGCCCTGGACATTCACATTAATAAAGTGAACGCGCTACTCCACAATGAGCAGGCCCAAACGTGTACATTTTGTCCATGTTGTTCTGGAAAGAGTGAAGAAACAAAAGGAGGGTTGTTCAGCATCTCCCCTCATGAGGCAGGAAAGCCCAGCTCTCTACACATTGTCTGAGCTTATCTCTGCCTCACAAAACAAGGACCAGCGCAACACCAACCAGATCACCAAAGAGGCCAGACAGAATCAGCTCGTGGCACACAGTACCTTCAGGGGAAGTCTAGACAAAGAAAAGCATCAGAATTGGGACCAGGGTTTTTCCTGTCATCGCCACCACAGTGGGCTCTGGGACAGTATCAAGTAGAAGAACTGCATTTGGTGTAAGTTATAATAAAGTGTGGTTAGAGTATTTTAGTTCAACAATCAGAATAGCATTAGCTTGGTCTGTCTGGGGATAGACAGACCTTTGGAAGCTGGAAACTGTATTTTACTAGGGCCTGTGGGACACTGCCTGGCTTTTATTTTTACATCTCTGCATCTGTCTAGAATTTCAGGTGAGGGGGCTGGGAAGGTGGCTCAGTGGTAGAACACTTGCCTTGCATGCATGAGGCCCTGGGTTCGATTCCTCAGCACCACATAAGCAAAAAGAAAAAAGCCGGAAGTGGCGCTGTGGCTCAAGTGGTAGAGCGCTAGGTAGAGCTGAAGAGCTGAGGGACAGCGCCCAGGCCCAGAGTTCAGGCCGCATGACCGGACCCCAAAAAAAACAAAAAGAATAGAATTTCAGGTGATGTGGTGGGTCCCCAACACAAGCTGACTTCCTGCTCCTCTCAGAAGTCAGCAGCTACCCTCCAAACTCATACAAGGATATTGACAGCATCTTTGCTCACGACAGCCACTAGAAACAAGAAGTATATAAACAGAATGTGAAAAAAATGTGAGAATTTCAGTATACTCAGGACCCAGAACTGTGGCTCATGCCTGTAATGTCAGCTACTCAGGAGGCAGAGATCAGAAGGATTGTGCTTTGAGGCTATCTTAGGCAAAAAGATTAGCAAGACCTCATCTCAACAAACAAGTTGGGTATGGTGTCATATACCTGTGATACCAGGTACATGAGAGGCTGGCTCTCGGCAAAAAGCACAAAATGTTCCCTGAAAAATAAAAAGAAGCAGAAGCTTGGTTCAAATGGTAGAGGGTCTGCTGAGGCCTTGAGTTCAAACCCAGTCCCGGAGTGGAAAAAGCAGCATCTCATCAATGGACACGTATATACGGGAACGTTAGGGTAGGAGACACTTTTGCAGAACTACGGCATTAGTGAGAGGGAGACAATCTGGGCACACCCCCTGTTACTGCTGGAGTGCAGCGAGCAACACTGACACACCTGTCTCCATGGGCCCTAAGAGACCCCACTGAATTCTAAAGAATGGAAGGGAAGGCATCGTGGTGGGGGGCACCACAGGGGACGCTGCAGACACCCAGAGGACACTGTGGGAGGGTTGCAGGACCCCGTCTCTGTGGGATTGTAGCCCAAAAGACTTTTTTTTTTGGTAGGTTGTGGGGCTTGAGCTCTGGGTCTGGGCGCTGTCCCTGCGCTCTTCAGCCCAAGGCAAGCCCTCTACCACTTGAGCCACAGCACCACTTCTGGTGTTCTAGTGGTTTATTGGAGATATGTGTCTCACAGACATTCTTACCCAGGCTGGCTTTGAACCATGATCTTCAGATCTCAGCCTCCTGAGTAGCTAGGATTACAGACATGAGCCACCCAGCACCTGGCTAATCCAAAAGACTTTTAAAGTCCAAATCTTCTCAGGAAGGAGAGAAGAATGCAGCCATTAAATTCAATGCATATCCTACAAAATTAAGAAACTTGAGGGGAGGGGTAGAGTTGGGAGGGGGGAGAATGATGACAGGGTAACGTTGCTTAGGATGCACTGTATTCAAACTGACTTGTTGAAGGGTACTTCCTTTGTACAACCACTTCAAGGTGACAGTAACAACAACAACAACAATGAGAACCAAGTCCTTTGTCTTGAGGCCACTTTTGGACCACAGCCTACAGACACTGCTATCAGAATGTGTCCATTGATCTTGGGCCATGTCAATCCAATCAGCACATTATGCTGTCCCAAAAACTGACAATGCTACCTTAGCAGACTGACTTGAGCCAGTCCCCAGACTGGACTCAGCATCCACAGAGCCAGAAACCACCGCTTAAAACTCCTAGGCACCATGGTCATTTTCTCCCTTTCTGCTCAGGCTCTTTTAGAGGATCCGTTTTATTTCAATAAAAACCAAACATTTTTTTCTTCTCTAAGCAAGGCAAACAACATTCCCAGCTCCCGTAACGTAGAGTCAGTGAAGGCAGCTGAGGTCTGCCAAGGTCCTCACAGAGGGGCAGGCATGAGAGCCTTACCCCCCCCCGGCTCCTCCCTCCTGCCTCTGGCCACGGCACCACCAGACCTGCCAGCGTCTGACTTGCACACACGTCACCGCTAGGCTTCCGGCCTCTAGCAGTCCTTCCAATCCAGACAAGCTGCAAACCCTGCTAACACAGTGGTTCAAACCAAACAAAGGGGTACTCCACACAAAACCATTTTCATATTTCTGAGTGTAAAAAAAAAACAAGAAAACCCTCAAATGGGCAGCCACACTCACCACAAGAATTCTCTCAGCTTTGAATGTGCAGTGACTCAATTCATTCTATCTGTTGAAAGGCATTTTCTAAGCAAAAGCATGACACATAATAGTCACAAATAGCTCAATTTGCTCAACTTTCATTTACAGTTTGCATGTATGCAACTTTTCTTTAGGACAACATTCATGCAAGCTATAAATAACCATTTCCTCTCTTTGCTGACATCATAACAAACTCACAAGAGACAAGTACCGGTTGCTGTGGTTTTCACAGCAAACCAGAGCATGCACACTAAAGGCAGACCACGGAGAGCTACCAGGAATTCTACAGGCTTTGAGAGCCAACAGTGAGGAATGGCAGGAAGACCAGCATTGAATAACTCAGAGATGGAGTCTGTCATCTGGTACATGAGAATAAGAATGCCTACCCTGTATGATTCAGGATACAGGAGGGAAACCTTTTTGCTGCCAAGGACGATCTGGGTATTTATAACATCATTTACAGGCCATATAAAATTACCAACACAAGCAGACAGCCATGAGTAGCCAACCACAATCCTATGAAACTAATAGAAACATTCGTATCTGTCTCTTCACGTACCAAACAACTTCTCAGGCCTTGTGTGGCTCAGGCTGAGATTTCCCTCCCCAAGCAGACACTATAAAAAAAATGCAAATGCGCCGGGCACCAGTGGCTCATGCCTGTCATCCTGGCTACTCAGGAGGCTGAGATCTGAGGATCATGGTTCAAAGCCAGCCCAGGCAGGAAACTCCGTGAGACTTTTATCTCCAATAAATCACTAGAAAACCAGAAGTGGCGCTGTGGCTCAAGTGGTAGAGCACTCACCTTGAACTGAAGAGCTCAGGGTCAGAGCCCAGGCCCAGAGTTCAAGCCCCACGACTGACAAAAAAAAAAGCCAACACCTGATTGCTGTCCCCAGATCACTATAGCGTGTTAGCTGCTGGTCCGTCTCAAGAGCAGCACTGAAGCTCGGAGGCCCAGGCCACACGAGATAGTTCCAACTTTACCCTGACACAGTCCTCAGAGTGGGTGCTGTGTGAATGCCGGTGCCACACAAACTGTATGACCTTCAGCTGAGGTCCAGTGGAAGACTCCAACTCCTTGGGAACTGCGCAGAGGTCAGGACAGAGGCTCACACCCACAATTCTAGCTACTCAGGAGGCTGAGATCTGAGGACTGCAGTTCCAAGCCAGCTCAGGCAGGAAAGTCTGTGAGACTCATCTCCAATTAACCAGCAAAAAGCCAGAACTGGAACTGTGGCTCAAATGGTAGAGCATCAGCCTTGAGCAAAAAAGTTAAGAGAGCCAAGACATCAGTGGTTCATGCCGTAATCCTAGCTGCTTAGGAGGCTGAGATCTGAGGATCATGGTTCAAAGCCAGCCTGGTGAGGAAAGTCCATGAAACTCTTACCTCCAATAAACTACCAGAAAACTCCAATAAACTACCAGTGGCGCTGTGGCTCAAGTGGTAGAGCACTTGCCTTGAGCTGAAGGGCTGAGGGACAGCGCCAGGCCTAGAGTTCAAGCCCCATGACCGACAAAAAAAAAAAGTTAAGAGACAGCACCCCAACCCTGAGGTCAAGCCCCAGCACGCACGCACGCACGCACGCACGCACGCACGCACACACACACACACACACACACACACACACACACCTGGACGGAGAGGGTTATCCCACAGATGGGAACTGCCCATCTGAGACATGGAGGGCTAACCCGCCACGTGTGCTGGGGGAGGGGCCGAGCTGACTGGCCGGCCCAGTGTCAGTGACAGTCTGTTGTGTCTGGGACCAGCCATGCAAAGACATTCCTGTCCCCAGAATGGCCATGAGAGCCACGCACACTGACCAACACCACCACACCACCAGCAGCACTCCTGAAGTCTGGTGGGACTCGAACAGAAGGCACCCACATGCTGAGAGGAAAAGTATGCAAGTTCAGGTTAATAGTCTATCTTTACAACAAAGATGGCAGGTGCCTTTCAAATGGCCTGACAATGGTCCACATCATCCATCCAGTCTAGGTCACCAACAAGAAGATATCAACTCCGGGATCCCAGGACCTTTCCTTGTCTGTGCTCACTCCTGCAGCCAGATGAATCACAACTGCCTTAGGATTTGAGGATTTCTCAAACGTCACAGCAAGCCTAGACTCCTCCTGAAGAGAAGGAGCTGCAAAAGTATGGTAAAGCCATGCTGGCCTTTCCACTGCAAACCCAGTGAGCCATCTCAGCGGGGCGCGGGTCCCCGAGGGGAGGCCGCAGCTGGGCTGGGCACCAACCCCCAAACCACCTCGTCTAGGCCTGCAAACGTGAGGACCGCAGTGGGGAAACTGCCCGCGGGCTTCCCCACCTCCACGGCCACTTATAATCACCATGGCGACTGAGGAGAAAACTGCCCGCTGGCCTCCCCACCTCCACGGCCACTTATAATCACCATGGCGACTGAGGAGAAAAGGAGGAAGTTTTCAGAACCCCACGCAGCTGCTTCCTAAACGGCAAGAACACATCCCCAAGAATTACACTTCCACGGCTCAGGAAGTTTTGGCAGCCCTGAAGTGCTCTCATTAAATCCCACCTTGGCTTTGAATGACAGTGTAGCCGTCCATGCATCCAACAGCTGACAAGGAAAAATGGGTTAAATTTGGGTAAAAAAAAATGTTGGCTGAGTCCCAATAACTCCTGCTTCTGAACCTAGCTACTCAGGAGGCTGAGGTTAGAGGGCAGCGGTGCAGAGCAGGCTGAGATGAGGTTAGAGGGCAGTGGTGCAGAGCAGGCTGAGGTTAGAGGGCAGCGGTGCAGAGCAGGCTGAGATGAGGTTAGAGGGCAGCAGTGCAGAGCAGGCTGAGGTTAGAGGGCAGCGGTGCAGAGCAGGCTGAGATGAGGTTAGAGGCAGTGGTGCAGAGCAGGCTGAGGTTAGAGGGCAGCGGTGCAGAGCAGGCTGAGATGAGGTTAGAGGCAGTGGTGCAGAGCAGGCTGAGGTTAGAGGCAGTGATGCAGAGCAGGCTGAGATGAGGTTAGAGGGCAGCGGTGCAGAGCAGGCTGAGATGAGGTTAGAGGGCAGTGGTGCAGAGCAGGCTGAGGTTAGAGGCAGCGGTGCAGAGCAGGCTGAGATGAGGTTAGAGGGCAGTGGTGCAGAGCAGGCTGAGGTTAGAGGGCAGCGGTGCAGAGCAGGCTGAGGTTAGAGGCAGTGGTGCAGAGCAGGCTGAGATGAGGTTAGAGGGCAGCAGTGCAGAGCAGGCTGAGGTTAGAGGGCAGCGGTGCAGAGCAGGCTGAGACGAGGTTAGAGGGCAGCGGTGCAGAGCAGGCTGAGATGAGGTTAGAGGCAGTGGTGCAGAGCAGGCTGAGGTTAGAGGCAGTGATGCAGAGCAGGCTGAGGTTAGAGGGCAGCGGTGCAGAGCAGGCTGAGATGAGGTTAGAGGGCAGTGGTGCAGAGCAGGCTGAGATGAGGTTAGAGGGCAGTGGTGCAGAGCAGGCTGAGATGAGGTTAGAGGGCAGTGGTGCAGAGCAGGCTGAGGTTAGAGGGCAGTGGTGCAGAGCAGGCTGAGGTTAGAGGCAGCGGTGCAGAGCAGGCTGAGATGAGGTTAGAGGGCAGCGGTGCAGAGCAGGCTGAGGTTAGAGGGCAGTGGTGCAGAGCAGGCTGAGGTGATTAGAGGGTAGTGGTCTAGAGCTAGCCTAGACAGGCAAATTTGAGCCTCTGTCTCCAATCAGTCAGCAACCTACTTCCCTGGAGATGTAGCTCAAAAGATCCAAGCAAGAACACAAGGCCATGAATTTAAGCCCCAGTGCCAGTGCATGTGGGGCGGAGTGGCAGGCCTGGCCGGGCAGTGGGTGGCTGCCTGGCAGGGTGGTGGGTGGCAGGGGTGGCAGGCCTGATGGGTGGCAGGCCTGGTGAGTAGCAGGCCTGGCTGGGCAGTGGGTGGCAGGCCTGGCTGGGCGGTGGGTGGCAGGGGTGGTGGGTGGCAGGCCTGGCTGGGCGGTGGGTGGCAGGGGTGGTGGGTGGCAGGGGTGGCAGGTCTGGTGGGTGGCAGACCTGGCTGGGCGGTGGGTGGCAGGGGTGGTGGGTGGCAGGGGTGGTGGGTGGCAGGTCTGGTGGGTGGCAGGGGTGGTGGGTGGCAGGTCTGGTGGGTGGCAGGTCTGGTGGGTGGCAGGTCTGGTGGGTGGCAGGTCTGGTGGGTGGCAGGCCTGGTGGGTGGCAGGGGTGGTGGGTGGCAGGGGTGGTGGGTGGCAGGGGTGGTGGGTGGCAGGGGTGGCAGGTCTGGTGGGTGGCAGGTCTGGTGGGTGGCAGGTCTGGTGGGTGGCAGGCCTGGCTGGGCGGTGGGTGGCAGGGGTGGTGGGTGGCAGGTCTGGTGGGTGGCAGGGGTGGCAGGTCTGGTGGGTGGCAGGTCTGGTGGGTGGCAGGTCTGGTGGGTGGCAGGTCTGGTGGGTGGCAGGGGTGGTGGGTGGCAGGGGTGGTGGGTGGCAGGGGTGGTGGGTGGCAGGGGTGGTGGGTGGCAGGGGTGGCAGGTCTGGTGGGTGGCAGGGGTGGTGGGTGGCAGGGGTGGTGGGTGGCAGGGGTGGTGGGTGGCAGGGGTGGTGGGTGGCAGGGGTGGCAGGGGTGGTGGGTGGCAGGGGTGGCAGGTCTGGTGTGTGGCAGGTCTGGTGGGGTGGCAGGGGTGGTGGGTGGCAGGTCTGGTGGGTGGCAGGGGTGGTGCGTGGCAGGTCTGGTGGGTGGCAGGGGTGGTGGGTGGCAGGTCTGGTGGGTGGCAGGTCTGGTGGGTGGCAGGTCTGGTGGGTGGCAGGTCTGGTGGGTGGCAGGGGTGGTGGGTGGCAGGGGTGGTGGGTGGCAGGGGTGGTGCGTGGCAGGTCTGGTGGGTGGCAGGGGTGGTGGGTGGCAGGTCTGGTGGGTGGCAGGTCTGGTGGGTGGCAGGTCTGGTGGGTGGCAGGTCTGGTGGGTGGCAGGTCTGGTGGGTGGCAGGTCTGGTGCGTGGCAGGTCTGGTGGGTGGCAGGGGTGGTGGGTGGCAGGTCTGGTGGGTGGCAGGTCTGGTGCGTGGCAGGGGTGGTGGGTGGCAGGGGTGGTGGGTGGCAGGTCTGGTGGGTGGCAGGTCTGGTGGGTGGCAGGTCTGGTGCGTGGCAGGTCTGGTGGGTGGCAGGTCTGGTGGGTGGCAGGGGTGGTGGGTGGCAGGTCTGGTGGGTGGCAGGTCTGGTGGGTGGCAGGTCTGGTGGGGTGGCAGGTGTGGTGGGTGGCAGGGGTGGTGGGTGGCAGGTCTGGTGGGTGGCAGGCCTGGTGGGTGGCAGTCCTGGCGGGCGGTGGGCTTACTCCCTGGCACTGTGAGGCCGTCAGCCCCCAGATGCCCGCTCAGCATGCCCCCAGCCTCCATGGCACCTCTGTGTGGGCTTAGTTAGCAGCACCCGCCTCTTACTGTATCCTCAGACTGAGTAAAGGATCAAACCGGAGTGCTTGGCATCACGCCCAACACACAGTGCTATATGATGTTTGCTATCATTAATAATAAATATTACCACCATTATCTTCATTATTAATTCACTCAATAGTCTTAAAACAATACCAGAGCTTGTTAACTAACATAAACAAAATGTAAGTGTTACCATTAATCAGTGTCACTTGTCTCCACATCCGGTTTTTGGACTAATTTACTTGCATGATTTGCTCCACACCGTGAGCTAGCTCCTGTGCCAAGGTCCTGGGCTGCACAAGCTACCCAATTGAGAAGGTATTTGTAAGGCCCAGCGAGAACTCCCGCCTGGCGTCCCCTCCCTGCGCCGCGGTGCGCTCCCTGGTCTAGATGCCTGCACACCAAGGCTCCTGGGAGGCGTGGCACAGTGCAGAAGCCATTCCCGGCTGCTGCCGCCCCGGTTCAGGCAGAAACCCCAGGCTGCTACAGTATCTGGCCGCTCAAGGACTTCAGAGGGACTGAGATTTTGAGAGCCTAACATCCTTCAGAGTGGACGCTCAGTATTATTCATAAGGAGGCAGGCGCTACCAGGGAAGGGCACAGATAAGAGGGTTGTAAACACAGAAAGCATGGGTTAAAAAAGAAAAAAGGAAGTTCAGATAGAGGAAGAAGAGTAGGTAGAGGAGAGGCACTGTAGAAGAGGAGGGCAGAGGTAGGGAGGAGCACCGCCATGGAAGGGGAGGAGACGGCACGGGAGAGGAAGCACAGACAGGTGCAGGGAGACAGAGACAGGGGTAGAAGAAAGTCTGGGTGGGAGGAGAATGCAGACAGGAGCGGCTCAGGTAGAGGAGGAAGAGCAAGTAGGGGATGGATAGGGGAGAGGTAGGGGAGGGTGGCGGGAAGGGTATGAGTACAGGGAAAGGTGCAAGGCAGGATACAGGTGGGGAAAGGGTACTGATAGGGAAAGAATGGACAAGATGGGGGCGTGAATGGGGGACAGGGTGGGGATACAAGTGTTAACCAAGACTCCTTGGCTTGCTCATCTCTGCCTGGGCCACAGAACAGTGTTTGCTGGGGGCAGCAGAGAGAAAAAGCAGTCTGAGACAGGACAGATCAGGTGGGAACTGCAGATGGAAGATGTGACCTTGAGCAAGGCACTTCACGTTTTTCTAAATGCCCGTTTCCTTGCCTCAGGATAGTAAATAAGAAGTACTTAATTAACTTAATTAAAACAGTGTGGTGCCGGTGCTGGCGGCTCACACCTGTCATCCTAGCTACTCAGGAGGCTGCGATCTGATGATCACAGTTCAAAGCCAGCCCAGGCAGGAAACTCCATGAGACTCTTATCTCCAATAAACCACTAGAAAACTGGAAGTGGTGCTGTGGCTCAAGCAGTAGAGCGTTCACCTTGAGCTGAAGAGCTGAGGGACAGAGCCCAGGCCCAGAGTTCAAGCCCCATGACCGACAAAAAAAAAAAAAAAAAAAAAAAAAAAAACACAAAACTGTGGTGCAGTTAAGGATTCAAAGGCAGTGGACTTGCTGAGAGCATCCAGTACACAATAGCTGCCAACACTTGATCCAAACACAACTGCACACTGCAAATGTATAGCATCAGCAGAGAGAGCCAGCCTCCCCTTCACTCCTCTTTTTTCTTCCTAAACTTTCTTAAGGTCTGAAGGATGCTGAACAAATAAGCACTTTGGTCACAAGTCTTCAAAACAAAGGCACTTTTTTCTTTTCACTTTCACACTCATCGACCCCGCGCTGGGCCTGCTGACACTGGGGTGATTTAGCAGGTTACCCAGCACGCTGTGGCAAATGTGATAAACGGAGCTAGTCTGTTTTATTGCACTGGAAAAATAGAATAGGAAATTTTAATTTGGCAACTGGGAGATTATGAAAAAGCACAGTCAAGTTGAAAAAGAGATTAGGTAGCAGCCACAAATCTATGTTGCATGAATAATGAACCCCTTGGGAGCTTGGAAAAGGCACGAACCCTGGAAAGAGTCAGGCTGCAGGGCTGAGACCTGGGCGAGGGGCCTGAGGCCTGGCTGCTGCCGCTCTGTAGCTGCTGTTCCTAGAAGAGAGGATGGGCCTGTTCCTGGGCCTGGCTGGTTCCCAGAGGCTCCCCAAGGGTCAAGGGCAGCTTCTGGAAGTGTGTGAGGCCCTGCCACACCATGAGCACAGCCCTGAGGTGTTACTGAACTCTCAGCTCCACTTCTGACAACATTCTCAACATCCAGTCAGGTTTCAGATTCCAAGGGAGTATGGTCTGGTAAGCATTTCCTCCGTGTGGAGTACGCATACATGTGCTGCTTCAGGAGACTGGGTAAAGGTGAGAACGGTCTTGGGAGAGCATTTTGTCAGGTAGATGCTGGCTTTGACATTCATGGTGACCGTACTCAGAAACCTTCCTTAGTCACTTTATGTAAGGTAAACTAAACTAGGTAGGACTCAAATGGTTTTTCTTTCTTGCTATTGTTTCTAACCTATTTATAAGAGATTTCTTTGTTGCTTTGTGTATGTCCCTCCCCCACGGTATAACCCCTGCTTTCACTGGGGAGGGAAAGAGAAAAAAACAAATCGTTTAAACAGGAATACAGGTGGACCCAATGCAACAATGAGCTGTACAAGACGTTATGTTGAAAAACGAACTTTACAACTTTGGCGGTGGGGGGTGGGCACCGGGAGGGGGAAGATGGAAGGGCAGGGATGGGAAGGGAAACAAAGGAGGAGACAACAATGCTTGATAAGAAATATACTCATGACCTTGCTCATGTAAATGTAACCCCTCTATATGGTATTTTCACCAAAAAAAAACTTACCAATAAAAAAAGAAAAAAAATAATGTAGGTAGCCAAAAAATGAGAATACCGTGAGGTATTCAAGCAGGAAGAGAGGTCTTGTTTTCTTTCCGAACCGCCTGCCAGCCATGCATGGTGCAGGAGCACTTGGTGGGAAGGGGCCTGCCACCCCAGCCACGCCTAGGCCAGGTGGGGGAAAGGTGTGACCTCAGGACCTGGGACCCTTCCCTGGCTGGATGGGAGGCCTGACCATGGGCAGCCCGGGGTTGTGACTTTGGAGGGGGGAGGTGCCAGTTACCTAGGTAACGCAGGTACTGGGCAGAGACAGATGCGGGCATGGAGAGGCTTCTGCACAGGGCCTGTGTGTCCCGGCCGACCTTCATTTAAACATGCTCCTGGGAAGTAACGTGTAAATTTGGGCTGACATGGCTCAGGAGCACTACTCCAGAATCCAGATCATGAATCTACCTGTGAATGATTCTACTATTAGGTCAGAGCCCTAATCATGATCCCATCACCTCTGTTTTCTTTTGTGTCTTTTACTGTTTTCTGGGTTGTCACTGTCATAGTCCCGTGGATGATCCTGTCGTAACTTCCTGCATAACTGGGACCAAAAATGCTCAACCACCCAGAGAAATGCTCAGGTTACATTTTACATTTTTTCTCATGCACATGTGCCAGGACCAGGGCTTGAACTCCAGGCTTCATACTTTGCCCAGTCTGCTTGCTCAGCTGGACTCTACCACTTGAGCCATCCCTACATTAAGCTTTTGGGAAACATTTTAAACCCAAGATGTAACATACCACAAGTGAAAAAAAAAACAGAAAAGAACAAAGGTCCTTTGTGACTGGCCACACTGCGTGCAGCGACTGTTGTGGGAAATCATTATCTACTGATCAAGGGAGGAAAGGGTGGGTGAGCATCATTTTATAAGGCTAGAGACAGCGTGGGAGGAAAGTCCACACGCACTAGAGGAGATGTAATTTCTTTTGTCACCCATCCTAACTTCATAACAGATGAATAAGCAAAAAATATACATGCTTATTCATTACTAGTTTTATGTGAGCCAAGAACCTTCAGAAATGAAGACACTGGTAGAAGAAAAACTGGTCTAAGGGCATCCTGCAGAAGTGGAACTGAAGACAGAAGGTCTGAGCTACTTTCTGGCTGTGACCTGGGGCGGGGTCTCCGCTAGGCCTGGGAGCTCAAGGAGAGGGCAGGAGAGGTCTGCTGGAAGAGCGTCTTATGACTGCCTTTTAGGGAGAACTCGGGGAAATCCTAGCTGCTGCCTAGCGTCAGGATAGCTGAATCATACTCTGCGTCTACCGTTTTCAGAATCAGCCACATTGTCTCCTTATCTCTACATGAAAAAGCAAAGTTATCCAATTTGCCTAGATCCCTTCCAACACTTTTTCTGCTTTTTAAACATAATAGCCATCCTAATAGGTGTGAATTGGTACGTCTGTCTTTTTTTACCTTATTTCTAAGCACTTAAGTTTTTGTTTTATTAACAAAGTCTGTTGGGAGTTTTGAGAACATGCATTATGTTAACATGATTATACATTTCTGCTTGTATTCCAGGAAAAAGGAAAGTGGAGGGTGAAAAGGATCCTGTCTCTGGCTGCAGAACATTCCGGACTCAACCCCATGGCCTGCCCTAAAGCCATCATGTCTGTCCTCACTGCTGCCTGGCAACACCTCTTTGCCTCACCAGCTGTCAGGCTAAATTATACAATCACCATGACAACCATAAATTCAGGCCAGCAGCAGAACAAGGTGTTTCCTATTACTGCTCATCAGCTACCAGATACGCACAGGTTCGTGAGATGGGGCAGCAGCCTATTTGCTATTCCTAGACCTTCAATGCACTAGAAAAGGGGTCAGACAGTATCTGTCTTTATGAAGCAACGCCTGACATATTATATTCACATTTTAATTGCTTTTCTTTTCAAAAATTCAAAATGATTATCCTGATATAATGTTAGTATATAATTCCATGCTGGGAGACAAATTGGGTGAGAAAGAAAAATATTTAATGATTATAATGTGCTGTTCACGCTTGCGATTTGAAGAGGGGTGAGGACCAAGTTATGACATTCATTTTGCTGTTATTCCATATGTCTGCAATGGTAACAGGAACAGACACCTAGGTATGCCCAGTAACTAATTCACGTCACTGACCAGCATGCTTTCAGTTACACAGGTTTTAAAGAGACATTTTACCCCCTTTCTCCCTGTGAGGAAGCTGGGATGTTTTTGCAGCTCCACAAGCTCTTCCCCCGCTGCCAGTGGCAGGACTGAAGGCACACTGGGACAGCAAAGACACAGCCCCAAGGATGCGCACCAGCACCCCACGGCCACCATCCAGGACTTTTCTATTAAAGTCCATCTCCCTACCCTGCTCCCCAGATGATAACTGGACTTTTTTCTTGAGATACCAATGGCTGTAAGGGATTGGGTTCCCAGGCAATATCTACCTCCTTTATCATTAGAACTTGCTGACTCAAAGTGGATATTTTTTATACGGCTACCTCGCTTTATTTTTATTATTTATTTTTATTTTATTTTGTTTTTGAATTTTATTGTAAAGGTGATGCACAGAGGGGTTACAATTACATAGGTCACGTCATGAGTACATTTCTTTCTGAACAGTGTCTCCCAGTTTTTCCCTCTAGGCCCCTCTCATCCCAAAGTTGTATAGTCCATTTCCAATACAGTGTCCAGTGAGTATCACTGCTGAATCGGTCTATCCTTTGTCCACTATTTCTGTGATTTCCCCTTCCCCTCCCCAAATCAGATTCATTTACACACAAGACAAAGGGTACAGAAATCAGAAACAGTGGCCAAAGGGGATAAACTGAAGGGGAGAGGAATCATTGTTTCCATTTCTTGGAGTTACTTTGAGAAGCATCATTTTATATGGTCATATGCACATAGCTATTGTGTCCTTGGGATCCTCTCCTAAGAATATCCTCCTTTATTTCACTGTATGAATGTTTATAGTGCTGTTTAATCATGTCCAGGTGTATTTTTTGTCTTTTACTATCCATTGAATTTGTAGATTTATAAGACTTTCTAATTACTACAAATGAGGGAAAACATGCAAACTATGATTCTTTGGGTCTGGCTTATTTCGCTTAACATAATTTTTTCCATCTTTCCATTTCCTTATGAATGGGGCACAGAATTCCATTGTGTGTATATGTACCACATTTTCTTGATCCATTCATCTACTGAGGGGCATCTGGGTTGGTTCCATATCTTAGCTATGGTAAACAATGCTGCCATGAACATGATTGTGCTGGTGGCTTTAGTGTGGCCCTGTTTGTGGTCTGTGGTATAAAGGCCCTGAAGTGGGATTGCTGCTTTCCAGACTGGTTGAAGAGTTTACATTTCCACCAACAGTGTAGTAGAATTAATTCCCTTTTGGCCACATCCCCACTAGCATCTACTAATTTTAGTTTTCTTAATAATGGCCATTCTAACTGAGGTGAGGAGGAATCTCAACATTGTTTCGATTTGCATTTCTTTTATGGCCAGAGATGTTGAACATTTCTTCATGTGTCTATTGAGAGACCTGAGAAGTCTCTCAAGTTATTAGTCCACTTATTAATCAGGTTGTTGTTTTTTTGACGATTTATTTGGGGGGGGGATAATTTTTGGGGCTCTAAGATATGAAGTCTTTGATGTGTAGTTCATAAAGATGTTCTTTCATTCTGTGGTCTTTTTACTTATCTTGTTAGCTATGTCCTTTGCCATGCAGAAACTCCTCAGTTTGATGCAATCTCATTTATCCAGTCTTTCTGTGATTTGTTGTGATTCTGAATCTTAGGAAGTTTCAACCCATGCCTAGGAGCCCAGTGTTTCCTATATCCCTTCCTGTAATATTTTCATGGTATATGGTCTTACATTGAGGTCTTTGATCCATTTGGAATTGATCCTGGTGCAGGGTGATCTACAAGGATCTAGCTTCAGTTTTCTGTGTGTTTATAGTCAATTCTGCCAGCAGCGTTTATTCAAGAGGCTGTCTTTCTTCCAACCTGTGTTTTGGGCTCCCTTATCAAATTAATGTGACTTTTAATGGGCCTCCAAATGAAAACATCACAAGGTATAGTCCAGGGACTCTAGAGTTCGACCCACATGGCCAGCAGGAGCCACACCTGAACCCAACCCAGTCTCCTATCACCTGTCCAGCTTCTCTTGTACCTGTACTCTGATACAAGCCACTGACCACACTTTGCATGGAAACCTCCGCCACAAAAGAAAAGGCACTACGCAGAATGCTACATACTGACCACAACATGTTCTGTTTCCGGCCTCAGGTCCACTCCACGCTGGCTTGCTAGTGAGGTGCCAGGACTCACAGACAGGCAGGCAATGCCCCCAGCCCTGAAATTCCTAGGCTCCAGAGCTTGTCCCACTTTGGAACACAGGATCACCCTGGTTTTTTTGCCTTTCAGCAACCAAATGGCATACACATAGGGCTTGGTAACGCTGTCAGGGGAGGGCTCACTCTAAAATGGACCTTTCCCAGCAAAGATCCTCCAAGGCCAGTCCCCAAGGCTGCACGTCTGTCAGTTGCCTCCTCTATAGATCAGGCATCCCACAGGCACCTGCAGCAGCGCAGGAACCTGAGTGAATAGAGGGGCACAAGTTTCAGGCCATAATCAGCAACAGGCAGGGATTAAAATCTCCCTCTCCCATAACCGAAAGCCAGAGATCTATGGGCAATTAGCAAAGATGATCAGATGCAGGGCCTCACAGCCTGCACAGGTCTCCCTGGGGACATTGGGACAAGCAGCTGCAACATTCCTACTGTACACTGCCCAGAATCTGCCACCTTTCCAACACAGTGGAGTCCATCTTCACTCTTGCTCACTCACCCAGCCCTTCCAGCCCCAAGATGTCCTGCTAGTCCTCCAAGCCTGATAGGTTCACTGGAAGCATCACCATCACACACACACACACACACACACACACACACACACACACACAGATGAAAAAAACCTGCCTGGTGGTTGGGGCATAAAGCGCGGTCGTGGCTGGTGTCATGGCTGGTGCCAGGGAACTGCAGCACACTACAGCCCTCTGGTGCATCCTGCCCAGGCCTCTTTCCCTGCCACTGCAGTCCATTGCCAACAACATACTCATCTCCTAATACAAAGCTTTTCAAATACTACCCAGAATGAGGCATTCACTCTCTCTCTCACACACACACACACACACACACACACACACACATCTGTGTACCACCAGCATTGTCTCTTTCCATTATTCTCCATGTTCAGTCATCTACATAATGTCCAGGGACATTTTCGTGTGGTGACTCTTGAGAACAACAAAGATGAAACACCTTGCCGGAGCCTGGGGGACACCCTCCACCACGTGGCTGGGCCCACGTGGAGTGACACCTCACAGGAGGCAAACTCAGAACCACAGCGGTGCCGCCGGGGCTCACACTCACCATCTACACAGGCCTCCAACGGTCCACAAAGGCCGTCCTCAAACAAGCAGCCTGGAAAGAAGAGGACAGAGGAAAGAGTCAGAAGCAGGCAGAAGATCCATGGTCCTCTGAGCTGGGCCCCACTCGCAGCAGGCTCCTCAGATCTGCTTTAGCTTTTATTTTTGGCAAGAGTGGGGTTTGAACTCCAGGCTGCACACTTGCTAAGCAGGCCATGCCTGCAGCCCTCATCTTTGCTCTTTATCTTCAATATGGAGTCTTGCTTCCAACTGGCCCATGCTGGGCCTGATCCACCCCTGCTGTGCTTTCTAAGATCTAGAATAATAGGCACAGGCCACCTGCTCAGCAGTTTATTCAGAAAATCTCACCACCTTTTTCTTGAACCTAGGATTCTAGATGTGAGCCACTGTCCCCTGGCTGGCTCTGCTTCTTACTACTTGGAGCTGGGTTGTTCTGAGCTGGAACATTATGTCCCTATGCATGCGGCTGATTTCTCCCTCAGAAGAGGGCTCTGTGCTGCCTGTCTCTCCAGGCAGCCATGGAAAGAGCGCTCGCCATCGGCACAGCCATCTCGGACGATGCTCTGGCCTCCCACCACGGCTAAGCTGCCCAACTGCAGCCCAGAGGCTTGTAGCCAAGCTTAACTTCAGCATCATTATAATCATGGTATAAGAAATAAGTTAGGCCAGGCACTGGTGGCTCAAGCCTGTAATCCTGGCTACTCAGGAGGCTGAGATCTGAGGATCGCAATTCAAAACCAGCCTAGGCAGAAAAGTCCGTGAGACTTATCTCCAACAAACCACTAGAAAACAAGAAGTGGCGCTGTGGCTCAAGTGGTAGAGTGCTCACCTTGAGCTGAAGAGCCGAGGGATAGCACCCAGGCCCAGAGTTCATTCAGCCTCATGACCGACAAAAGAAAAGAAAAGAAAAGAAAAAAGAAGTAAATTAGGTCCTCTAGGTCCTCCTTCTTGTACACTACATGCCTCACACCACTGTGTGCACAGAGGAGTGTGGAGAGGAAGGAGGTGCTCACGTCCCACCAGGAGGCCACTCAGCCGTCAGGAACAGTGACTGCCACGGCCACAGATGAGAGAGGCAGGAAAGGTAGGTGAAGGGGAAAACCAAAAGGAAACAGGACACAAGGAAGGGCAGGAAAAGGGTAGGGAGCACAGAACAAGACCGCAGCTTCCCGGAAAACACATGAAGGAGCCTAATTACTCCCTGCAGGTCCTCTGACCCTACCTTTTAAAGGCCCACATAAATCAGGAAGGTGAGGAGTTGGCAGTCAGGGACAGGCTGGAGAAAACGGGTGTTCCACTCCATGTCAAGTACATCTTGAGCAGAGGGGAAAAAAAGGAACTTTCATCCCGGTAGAGTGGGCAGGGTCAGGAGGAGCAAGCGCAAGGAGAGCCTCATGAAACGAGAGACTCGACTCTTAGATGAAGACCCTCTCCCTTCAGGCGCCAGCACTGAATTCGCATCTGCCTTGTAGAAGGCCACAAGTCCACAAACACTGGACATGCTCCAAACAACACTGGGACTTTGCTCCTGCCACAATGCAATCCTTGACTCCTGTTTCCCCAGCTGACAAACTTCTACATACCCATCAAGACCTACCACTCAAAAGTCCCCTCATGAGCTTGGGATCATAGTTCACAATGAAGCAGGCAGAAGTTTGAGAGACTCCATCTCCACCTGTAGCTGGAGGATCATAGCCCAGGCCAGTTCCAACACAAAGCAAAACCCTATCATAAGAATACCCAGGGGCTGGGAAGGTAGCTCAGCGGTAGAGTGCATGCCTTGCAAGCATGAGGCCCTGGGTTTGATTCCTCAGCACCACATAAACAGAAAAAGCCGGAAGTGGCGCTGTGGCTCAGTGGTAGAGCACTAGCCTTGAGCTGAAGAGCTGAGGGCGCCCAGACCCAGAGTTAAGGCCCCATGACCGGCAAAAAAAAAAAAAAAAAAAAAAAAAAAAAATACCCAGGGCTGGGAAGGTGGCTCAGTGGTAGAGCGCTTGCCTTGCATGCCTGAGGCCCTGGGTTCAATTCCCCAGCACCACATAAGCAAAAAGAAAAAAGCCGGAAGTGGTGCTGTGGCTCAAGTGGTAGAGTGCTAGGCTTGAGCTGAAGAGCTGAGGGACAGCGCCCAGGCCCAGAGTTCAGGCCCCACGACCGGACCCCAAAAATAAAATAAAATAAAAAATAAAAAAAGAATACCCAATGCGGCAGGAACCGGTGACTCACACATATAATCCTAGCTACTCAGGAAGCTAAGATCTGAGGATCATGGTTTGAAGCCAAACCAGGAAGGAAAATGCACGAGACTTTTTTTTTTTTGTGGGGGGGTCCGGTCCGTGGGGCCTGAACTCTGGGCCTGGGCGCTGTCCCTCAGCTCTTCAGCTCAAGGCTAGCGCTATACCACTTGAGCCACAGCGCCACTTCCGGCTTTTTTCTTTTTGCTTATGTGGTGCTGAGGAATTGAACCCAGGACCTCAGGCATGCAAAGTGCTCTACCACTGAGCCACCTTCCCAGCCCCTGCATGAGACTTATTTCCAATTAAGCATACTCCGGCTCAGTAGTGGAGCGCTAGCCTTGAGGAAAAAAAGCTCAGGGACAGTGCCCAGGTCCTGAGTTCAAGCCCGTTTCAACACACACACACACACACACACACACACACACACACACACACACACACACACACACACACACACACACACACACACACACACACACAAAGAAAAAGAACCAATCAAAAGAGGACTGGAGCCATTGGTAAAGCAAGACTATCGATCAGCTGTTAGCAAAAAAGCCAAACAGGAATGCAAGGCTTAGAGTTCAAGCCCCAGTTTCAGCACATAGACACACACAAAAAAAATGGTCTTAGCCATCACGCCTTTCATCCTAGCTACTCAGGAGGCTGAGATCTGAGGATTACGGTTCAAAGTCAGCCCAGGCAAGAAAGTCTGTGATACTCTTATCTCCAATAAACCACTAGAAAACCAGACGTGGTGCTATGGCCCAACTGGTAGGGCGCTAGCCTTGAGCTGAAGAGCTGAGGGACAGCGCCCAGGCCCAGAGTTCAGGCCCCACGACCGGACCCCAAAAAAAAAATGGAGGAGGCATAGAGCTTCCAAGAACTGACACAAAACAGTGTCTCCTTCCATCTTAGGGCGGCTCTATGAGTGTTCTGAAGAGAAAGCCATGTGTTGGGGTGGGCAATGCTAGATTACTCCTCTGCAGTGAGTCCAGGCACACACCCAGGTTGCCTGCTCAAGACCGGCAAGCTCAAAGCTTAGCCATGTCTGTGTCTACTCTAAGATAACTTGTTTTTCTGAAATAACCATATAGTCTCACGAAAAGCAGCACTTCATTCTTCATATGATTTCTAGAAAATCAACATCAACTGCTTCACCCAAGAGCTGATCTGGAGCTCCTGGCGTGCCTCTCTGCTCGCCCCACAGCTCACTCCAATACCACCCCATCATTCCTTCATCAACAAGCATCTCAGCTGAGCAGTGTGAAGAAAGGGTGAGGGTGGTAACCAGCTTTCTGCAGACACCTGGCACTGCAGAGGGAAGCAGGAATCACAGGCCTGGATGCCATGTGGGCTGTAACAAAAGCAGTGGCCTGGGGTCCTGTGGCTCAGCTCAGCTCCTCATCACGATCAGTAAAATCAAGGGCAGGAGAGCCAATCTCTGGACTCCTCTCTGACCTGACCCCCAAATCTCCCCTCCCTGCAGCCCAGAGGAAGTCCCAGTGCTGGGGAGCACGCCGGGCTGCCCAATGCCTCTCTACGGAGCAGGGACACAGAGGACAGGATCAAAACGGCTCTGCAGGTGGCCATATTGGAAGTTTTCAAGTGAAATCATGACACCAGGTGCTGGTCCATGGCCCACCCACAGCAGTGGTCACACATGGTCTAGCATCATCACAGCTTATGCCCAGAGCCTGAACGAAGACTGGATGAAGGCAGGGAATCAGGCAAGTGCAGATCAACAACCCAAACTTGCTCACATTCATGTGTCTGTGTTCAACACACGGAAATGGTAGATGACAGAACTCTGCTTGAAGAGGTACAGGGAGAGAGCCTCTGACTGCGCCCCGTCTCTGTGATCACAGTGGACAATGTGCATCGCAATGCACCCTTGAATCTTAACCATGGAAAAGCGGCCTGTCACCAATAACTGCCCCATTTCGTCCACTCTGGGACCTGACGAGCACGGCCTGGAGGTGGGAAAGGTGATTTACCGCCAGAACTGCAGACGTGTGCCTATTTTACCCCACCAGTCAACATGCCAATTTGCCTGCTAGTTTGTGTGTGCTGTTATTTGCTCTACAATTAAAGAAAAACCTATTTCATTATAAATACTAGCCCCCTACTAATAGAAATTATGACTGTGAATTAAGAGAAAGGACTTGTTGCCAGCAGACACTGGCTTTCTCTGCTCTAGGGACTCAGACTTAGGGTCTTCCAGGGGACTTGCGCCACCCCCGCCCCCGTTCCTGGAATACAGTGGCCAGTGCAACCTTACGGTGTGCTCCTCCACAAAGGCTGCTCATGCACAGTCTACACTGAAGCCAGACGTCAGTCTGAGGCTGAGTGCTCACATACATGAAGGTCACTCACAGAGGCCCCTCTACCCCCTCATTATTGGTGCCACAGTTTCTTGAGCTAGATTGTTTGCCGTGCATGAGTGGCCCTGTGTTCCATCCCCAGCTCTGAAGAAAGATTCCTTAATGTTAAAGTGTTATTCACCATTACCCAAGAAACACAAAGTGTTCCCCAGATTCTCAAATGGCTCTTTGACTGACACCAGAACAGAACGTGGAACATAGGGAATTCCACCTACAGTGTATCTACCAGCTTCCACCTTAGCATATGTGGAACACATATGCATGTGTGTACCCAATGCATGATAGGTCCTCACTGGTCACTTTGGTACTGATTCCAGCCCCTTGTCTTTCAGAATACAGAGGTTCTTTGTCTTTGTCCTGGCAGTTCTTTTGGTAAGGGTTTGTATCTCGTAGGAAGTAGAAGTAGAAAGTCAGAGCCCCTCTCTGACGGGACGCTCATTCCTCTTCTGTCCTGTCCTCACCTGAACTTCTCATCTCGCCTGTCTTTCCCTCCCCTCTTGGCTCCCAGCTATTTCTAGGCATCCTGCCACTGACACGGAAGAGATGATCTCAAACTCTAGGACCTTCCTGGGCCCCTTTCTTCTGTAGACAGAGGACTGAAATGAGCTCCTCTGCCCACAAAGTTTGGCAAAAGCCTTGAGGAGACAAATGCACAATAACAAGGATATGCTAGGCTTTGTCACCTAGAAATATTAGAAAAAGATGCCTGTGAAAAATAGACTCTCAACAGTGAGAGCTAGTGTCGTCTCACTATTCAGGAGGCTGAGATCTGAGGATCACAGTTCAAAGCCAGCCTGGACAGGAAGTCAGGAGACTCTTCTCTCCAATGGACTACAAAAAAAAACAACAACAACAACAAGCCAGATGCCGGGTGTGGTGGCTCACACCTGTAATCTTAGCTACTCAGGAGGCTGAGATCTGAGGATCATGGTTCAAAGCCAGCCCAGGCAGAAAACTCCATGAAACTCTTCTCTCCAATAAACCACTACAAAACTGGAAGTGGCGCTGTGGCTCAAATGGTAGAGTGCTAGCCTTGAGCTGAAGAGCTGAGGGACAGCGCCCAGGCCTGAGTTCAAGCCCCAGGACTGACGAAAGAAAAGAGAAAAAAGAAAAGAATGCTCACATATAAATTTAATCAAGAAGGCTCAGAGATATGTGTACTAGAAACTCTAAAGCACTGATATAATAAAAAGGTTAAAGAAAGCTACCAATAAATGAAAGATTGACACCCCTAACCCTGTGTCTTTCCTTGGACTTAGCATAAACAACCACACAGCCAGGGTTCTCCTTGAGTGTCTTCCAAAATCCAGGCACACTAGCCAAATTTCCTGCAGCCAGTCAATCCCCACAGGGCTCTAGTGCTCCCAAGTGGGACATGAGAATCTGAAGTTCTAACAGATGCTCAGGCCTCATTCTTATATCTAGCCTACCCGGTAGAAGGCTTCCAAAGGTGAATTCTAGCGTGGTAAGAGGCTTTGCCTAGGTCCATCTGGAACATTCTATTATCTCCATGTCCCTGAAGTCAAAAGGCCTAGTAACTATTAAAGATTCAGAGAATTTTATCTGGTAGTATTTTTTTAACTTTTCTAACTACGGCATCTTTGTACATACCCACTTGCTAAGCCCACACAGGAGAAATAATCACTTATTTCCTCCTTAAAGAAATTATTCCTGTTTATAGTCTATTATGTGTTAATTAAAATGAGTCTCCAAGCCCTTCCTGTCCCATGTCACAGCCACGCGACTGTGGCACTGCTCGGTGCTCTGCCGGGCTAGAACTTCAGCCTTTTGTGTCTGTCAGCAGACACAATTATCAGCACCTTTCCCGTAAGCTCTTCCACCAGGAGATGATTAGAGGTCGGCTCCGAGTGTGAGAGGACAGTTCCTTCTCCTGGAAATTCCTGCCCCTATTCCCCCATGAGCCAGTGGTGAGGTTTCCTCCTTTCAGATCATCCCACATCCCAAGTCTGGGAGACAGGAGAATAGATTTGTAAGCCTGACGAAGGAGGAAGCCAAATCTAAAACACCAGCTACTTCGATCTTACGGGTAGAAGACACAGATAAGCTTTGGAGAGAGGCAACCAAAATGTCACCCAAGAGGTGGGTCTCTTGCCTGGAGGGGCCTGTGCATACCTGCACCCCAGAAACGGGGGTTTATGCGAGCAGATAGAAGAGTCACTTGTCACCAAGTAAGCCAATGTATACTGGGACTCCTTTAACATCTTTAAGTAAGTTTATCTGCGGGACGCTCTCGTGACACTGTTCAGAACAGCGTCTCCTCTCAAAGCACAGCACTGAGCACACACAACGCTCTCAATGAAGGGCTGCCTCATATCTCACCCCTCCTCATGTTCCTCAAAACTGACCTGCAAATGTTGACTCGTCTCCAATTTAGGTATGCCCCGCTCCATCATAGACATAGCTCCAAACCACTTCACAATGTGGTTCTGCTCTGAAGACTGCCCATTGTGTGAGGATAAGCCACATTTGTGCAAACTGATGCAGAACTTCAGCAGTGGCAAAGCCATCATGGAATAACAATAGCACAGACCGTCCCTCCCTGGTCCTTCTACCCCCAGCAGGAGAGCTTGACTTCACCATATTGTCTGCAGCTCAGGAAGAGAAATTCATCAGCCAAGACACGGCCTATGGGCCAAATCCCATTGCCGCATACCTTTGCAAATAAAGCATCAGAAGTTCCTATCTGTAATCCTAGCTACTGGGGAGGCTGAGAATGAAAGGATTGTAATTTGAGGCCAGCCCATGCAAAAAAGTTCACAAGACCTTTCTCACGATGTGTAGAAGGCTGAAGTTGAAAGGCCCACAGTACCAAGCCAGTCCAAGCTATAAAGTACACCAGACACTGTCTCCACAGAGGGAATCTAGATGCACTGGTAAACACTTCTAATTCCAGCAATAATAGGAAGTCTAAAAGTAGTTGAACCACAGCTCAGGTGCATGCCCAGGAGAGAAACAACACTCTATACAAAAAATAACCAACAGAAAAACAAGGCTAGAGGCATGGCTCAGAAGTATCACTTCAGCCTAGCAATCACAGAGCTGAGTCCCAAACACCAGTGAGGCAAGAAGAAAGAAGAAGAAAATGGAAGCAAAGAAAGAGAAGGAGGAGGAGGAGGAGCAGTAGAAACAGAAGCAGATGCAGAGGTGGAGGCCAAGGTGGAGGAGGAAGAGGAGGCCGAAGTGGAGGAGGAAGAGGAGGCTGAGGTGGAGGAGGAAGAGGAAGAAGAGGAAGAGGAAGAAGAGGAAGAGGAGGAAAAGGAGGAAGAGGAGGAAGAGGAAGAGGAGGAAGAGGAAGAAGAGGAGGAGGAGGAAGAGGAGGAGGAGGAGGAAGAAGAGGAGGAGGAGGAGGAAGCCACCACCAGGTGCAGTGGCTTACAACAATAATCCCAACTAATAGAGCCTGAGATTGAGAAGATTGTGTTTTGAAGCCAGCCGGGGTTAAAACAAACAAACAAAAAACACCTCTTCCCCTTTGTCGGCCCATCTCTCTCCCTCATTCTTCCTGTCCTCTTCTTGTGATTCCTCAACTCATTGGAGTTGACAAGCTCATCTATGAGCTAACAGCCACTGCATTATTTTGCCAATATATAAAGCCTTTCTTTTTATCCAACACATCACTCAGAGATTGGTTTCCATCACTTCAATAAATATTATTTTATATGATCATATACACATAGCTATTGAGCCTTTGTGATCCTCTCCTAAGAATATCCTCCTTTGGAATCACTCTGTGTGACCAGTATAACTTATCATGTCCCAGTGTATGTTTTTGTCTTTTACCATCCAGTGTGCTTACTTATAGATTTATAGGCACATTCTAGTTACCACAAATAAGGGAAAACATGCAGCCTATGTTTCTTTGGGTCTGACTTATTTACTTAATATAACTTTTTCCAAGTTTTTCCATTTTTGTATGAATGATACAGTATCATTTGCAGGAAAGTCCATGAGAGTCTTATCTCCAATAAATCACCAGAAAACCAGAAGTGATGCTATGGCTCAAGTGGTGGAGTGCCAGCCTTGAGCTGAAGAGCTGAGCAACAGCAAGCAGGCCCAGAGTTCAAGCCCCACGACCAACCCAAAAAAAAGACATCCTTAAACACTGAAGCATATGGAACTATTGTTCTATATAGAGAACTCAGGAACACTCCTCTTTTCCCACTATATCATTAGGCCGTAAGTCTGAAACATCATTAGTTTAAAAAAAATTAATGTAGGGGCTGGGAAGGTGACTCAGTGGTAAAGCGCTTGCCTTGCATGCATGAGGCCCTGGGTTCAATTCCTTAGCACCACATAAGAAAAAAGAAAAAAGCCGGAAGTGGCGCTGTGGCTCAAGTGGTAGAGCGCTAGCCTTGAGCTGAAGAGCTGAGAGACAGCGCCCAGGCCCAGAGTTCAGACCCACGACTGAACAAAAAAAAAAAAATAATAATGTAATGATCCCACAGGGTACTTCTAGCAAAATGACTACTCCAGACAGGGCCATTTTTTAGGACTGCCTAATTCAACTTAATACCACACCCTGAATCACTAAGATGAATTAAAAGTGTTGCATTCTCTGATCAGAGTTATTTCTGTTGACAAATTCCCAACTGCTTTCTCTAGAAATGTGACATCTAATTCTGCACAATGTAACACCTTGTGGAAGTCAAGTCCTCCTGCTTACTACAGGAGAAACAACAATGAAGGACTATGTACAGTCTCCTGAATTTAATAACAGGTAAAGAAAAAGAAATCTTAAGCTAAAATGCAAACACACATTCCTGAAGGCATATATTTCTGCATCTGCCTTTGGCCCTGCTCCTTTGCCATCACCAACAGAAAAGACAAGCCTGGCTGGCCTGCTGGTGCCAAGGGGGGAGTAAGAGGCAGCCAGACAGACACACCCTGGGGCAGGCAGCCTCCAGCCAACTGGGACTCAGGGAATAAGGAGTGGTAACTTTCATGTTTGGGACTGTCTGTCACATACTAATCACTGAGTAGGGGATTCCGGCTCCAACAAGAAAGCATATTAAACAAACCCTAGCACATTTAGCTGAAGAACAGCAGGAAAGTTCCAGGAGGACTTGGCACTGGGCTGGAATTAAAAGGCACAGTAGAACGAGAAGGCAGGCTAGGTATAAGTCAGCATGAATGTCCTTCTGATAAAGGCATCAAGGTAGGCAAGACCTGCCTCAGGAGACAGAACATCAGCTACTGGTGAGGCTGTGGAAAAAAGGTGTGCAGCTTCAGCTTGAGCTGGGAGGCAATTAAGGAAAACCTAGAAACTGGTGTGTATGACTGAGGATAGCCAGAGCGAGTCGGTTGACAGAGTGTCCTGCTAGAAGGCAGGATGAGGAGAGGAGGCAGTCAGCAGTTCTGGACATGCGGCATGGAAGGAAAAGAAATGCAAGAGGTGAAGGCCCCAGGGCAAGCTGACAAGGAGAAAAGTAGACAAGCACACAGGCTCCAAAGGGGTGGTGCTGGAGACCGAGGCCATGTCTGGGAATACTTTCCAAAGAAGTGGGTGTGGATAGAGGAAAAGAGAGAGAGAGAGAGAGAGACAGAGAGACAGAGAGACAGAGAGACAGAGAGACAGAGAGACAGAGAGACAGAGACAGAGAGATACAGAGAGACAGAGAGACAGAGACAGAGAGAGAGAGCGCAAAGGATGGAGTGACACTGTCCAAAAAGAAATGTACTTGTTCCCTGACTTACATAACTGTAACCTCTCTGTACATCACCTTTATAATAACAATAAAAAAAGGTGACAGGAGAACTCAGGATGGAACACACACTCTAACCAAAGAATCTCATTGCTTTACAGAGTTATAAAACATCCTTACTGAATGGCTGAGCCATGGGAAAAAGCTTTTACTTACATCAACTTTGGAAGTAAGTAGATATTCTAAAATTAAACACAAAATAAACGGCAATAAGCCCTAGTAAAAATGTTTTCCAAGGGGTACAGACAAGCAATTCTGATAGTGATACACAAGTAGCACTTGTACTGAGCAGTTAAGTAAATGCATGGCGTAGAAAGGTGACAACCGGGGTTGTTGTTTTAGTCTGGAGTTACATGTAAGCAAGGAGAAAAGACTAATCTATGGGCTGGTAGACTAGGGTAGGAGACTTCTAAAAGAGCTTCTGTTTGCCACATCACAGATACTGTTACATATCGAAATATTTATAAATATGTGCATGTTCACGGATGTGTGTCACGGTTACTTCCTGCTGACATGCTGGTTAAGTGGTAGCACTCCAGCAGAAGTGGCACTCCTCGTGCATATTCACAGATGTGTGTCACGGTTACTTCCAGCAGAAGTGGCACTCCTCGTGCATATTCACAGATGTGTGTCACGGTTACTTCCAGCAGAAGTGGCACTCCTCGTGCATATTCACAGATGTGTGTCACGGTTACTTCCTGCTGACGTGCTGGTTAAGCGGTAGCACTCCAGCAGAAGTGGGCACTCCTCATGCTCACATCTTGGTTTCTAACGCTATCCTCCAGGAGAAGAAAAAGCTTTTTGCACATATCCTTGGGTGGGGTGCCACCCAGACAGCCGAAAAGCCCATCTGTGCCTTCCCACAGCGCCAGCATCTATGCCTCGCTGGCCCCAGCAGCCCACCTGAACCCCTTGCACAAGTCACCAATGGCCCACGGCACCATGAACCGGAACCCTGCCTATGACACCGTTATACAGTGCCAGAGACAGCAGGCAGCTGGAACCAAGACTGCCCACACCTTTCCAGGAGCACTAGCCACACAAAACCCACAAGGCAAGCTAGAGGATCACAGCCTATTACCACTGAACCTAAGACCTCATCTTAAGGGCCTCTACAAACGCTGAACCCTGAGGTCCAAATCACAATGAAAGATCACAAAATACATGAGCAATCAAGACAGCATGCCATTGTCAAAAACCAACAACTCAAGGACGGACTCCACTGGGAGCAAAGGGGAAGGGGGAACAAAAGGACAATTATAACAATCATGAGAGAATCCACCAATGAAATAAGGGGCAGGCCCATAAACAAATACAGAGAGAAAATGATCATGAAGAAACAGGACATCCAAGATGACATCACAAGATGACATCAACAAGAAGACAAAAATTTAACAGACTTGAAGAAAGGAAATGAAAGACAAAATTAACAAGGATGGGTACTATGAGAACCGACATCAACAAAGAACTTGGAACTTGGAAGCATAAAAGGCACAGTTGAAAGCATAAGCAACAGAATAAGCGAAGTATAAAACAGCATACAAAGAGGTGAAGATAAAGTAGAGGAATTAGAATTTTTAAAAAGCAAAAGCATAGATAAACCACTCAGAACATACCAAAGGGACATGCAAGTATTGGCAGATTCGCTCCAAAGATCAAATCTACACATAATTGGAATAGATGAGGAAGAGTATTTCAAAACTAAAGGCACTGACAACCTATGTAACAAAATAATAACAGAAAATTTCCCCAACCTCAAGAAAGAGACCTGAAAGAGCTTCTAGCAGTCAGAATCAGAGAAAAAATATTCTAGACACCGTGTTGTGCAAACTTTGGACTTAAAAAACAAGAAATTAATTTTAAAGGCTGAAAAAGTTTTTAAGCTTTATTAGAATGGAAAAATTTCTCCACACAAATTCTGAATGTAAGGAATTCCTGGGGTGGTATAATGCAGACTCTAACCAACAATAATTTCCAACCTTAACTAGAGTACACTGCTTTACTATGTACACTAATATTCACGATTGATGGAGACTCTAAAACATCCCATGCCAAACAAAAACTAAAGGAATTCTTGAACATTAAACCAGTACTGCAAAAGATACCAAAGGGAAGCATACTATCTGAAGATAAAGAATAAAAATCTCTACAAGTCTAGTATAGTATACACAAGAAGAAAGAAAGAAGCAAGATACAGGAAAACAACAAAATGGCAGGAAACATGACATATTTCTCCATTGTAACATTAAACATCAACCGGTTCAACTTCCCAGTCAAAAGATATAGAGCGGTAGATTGGATCAAAAAAATATCATCCCACCATTTGTTGTCTCCAAGACACATATCTCACAAAGATAAACACAAATTCTGAGTGAAGGGATGGAAAGACCTTTCATGCAAATGAATCTCAAGAAGGCCAGAGTAGCCATACTATTCCCAGATAAAACAGACTTCTTGTTAAAATTAGTACAAAAAGACCAGGTAGGTCAACACATATTAATAAAGGAAATGATCCACAAAGAGGAAATCACAGTGGTTAGTATATATACACCACATAATGGAGCACCTAAATACACTAAAAAAATACTCAGATTTACAGAACATGATAGACCCAAACACAATAGTAGTGGGAGACTTTAACACTCTATTCTTGGGGCTGGGAAGGTGGCTCAGTGGTAGAGTGCTTGCCTCGCATGCATGAGGCCCTGGGTTCGATTCCTCAGCACCACTTAAGCAGAAAAGCCAGAAGTGCCGCTGTGGCTCAAGTGGTAGAGTGCTAGCCTTGCTGAAGAGCTGAGGGACAGCGCCTAGGCCCAGAGTTCAGGCCCCATGATCAACAAAACAGAAACAAACAAACAAAAAAAAAAAAAATACTCTCACCCAAGGACAGGTCAACCAAACAACAGATCAGCAAGAAAGCCTGTGAATTAAATGAAACCATAACCCAAATGGACTTAATAAACACCTACAGACTACTCACCAATAACCACCCAATCCACACTCTTTTCAGAGGCCCATTTCTAAAATGATTATATCCTAGGACATTCAACAAGCTTGAGCTGATTGAGATAACTCTTTGCGTCCTATCTGATCACAACAGAATTAAGCTAGATCTCAACAACAAAAGATACTACAGAAAACACTCAAATACATGGAGACTGAACAATACACTGTTGAAAAGAGGGGTCACTGAGGAAATAAAGGAGGAAAACAGAAAGTTCCAACAATTCAATGAAAATGAAAGCCTTGTTCCAGAACCTCTGGGATACAGCAAAAACATTGTTAAAAGTTCATAGCTCTAAGCATGCACTTAAAGAAAAAAGAAACATCTCAAGTAAATAACCTCGATTCAATTAAAGCTACTAGAAAAACAGGAACAAAACTATCAGACAGAGAGAGATAGTAAAGATTAGAAATCAATGAACTAGAGACAAAAAAAACTATACACAAAATCAACAAAACAAAAAGCTAGCTCTTTGAAAAAAATCAATAAAATTGACAGACCACTTAGCTAAGGAGAGAAGAAATTCAAATCAACAAAATTAGAGATGCTGTTCAATAAATTAATGGCATGATTGAAACCGGAAAGCCTTGACGGCAGGCCAGCTCCACGGGGCTTGTCCCCACACCAATGTGCACATTTCTCTGAATAATGAGTAGCTCATGATGCTTCCACTGTTTGTTCAAACAACTGCTTTCCTTTAAGCAGACCAGAATTTTGGCCTGTGCCTCACAGGTTGCCTACATGATCAATTCCTTCAAATAGTTCTAGACCACACATGAAAAGTTCCACAGTATGGCTCTCTACCTACCTACAGATACTTAGTGTAATCAGATCTCTCATTTGAATATCTCTTGGAAGTATTCCAGTTCTTTCCATCTCTCCACACCATCTCTGCATGGTCAGTCTTAATTGCACCAGTCTTCAGTGTGTGAGCCACAAGGACCTTCATAAAAGGCACAAAAGACTTGACTCCTCACAAATGTGAACACTTCCCACGAAGTCTCATTGCCACTGAGATAGAGGCCAACAGTCATGGCTTCCAGACAGATCTTCATCCAGTTCCTCCAAGGTTCATATTTACTTCACATTCACGCTTTCACTAACATGTCACTGAGTAAATACCTTCTCTTTCTTATTAACCTAGCTAAATTCCACCCAGCTCTTCAGTCCTTAGCAAGACTGGACATCCGCTGACTCTCCCAGCTTCACCAGATGAGTACCCCAGCAGCATGCTTGTTTGACGCCCTGAACTTTCCCTATTCAGCTTTCACAAATATATGATCATCATTTAATTACTTGTTCCTTCCATGAGGAAATAGACTCCACAAAAGCAAGGGCTGGGCTCATTTTAATTACTGCTCTAGTATCTATATATCAGTACTGAATAAGTACACGCACATATATGACTTTTAATAAATAACGGCGATCTACTGGAGTGGGAGGCAGAAAATGGACATGTGATAACATCAATCAGCCACCATCATGCATCCCCACATTCAAAGGGAAATGCTACCTGGCAGGAAGCAGAGTGACGCTGACACCCTTCCTACTGGGCACCGTGAAGATTTCCATAGATTCATTAATACGGCAGAACCCGTGCATCTACACTCAGAACTTATCTTCTCCAGAATAAGCATTCAGACCCAGCCTCAGACCTGCATTCTGTGTGGTCAGGTCTCCTGCTCCTGGGGAGAGCACACAGTTCTGCAGTTCCTCTTACTGCACACAGTGAGGGGCCTACTGTGTGTCTGTAACACATGAGGAGCAGGAAGATGGACAGAAGAACACACCGTAGCAAAGGCCAAATGCTGCAGCCCAAGTAAAGCAGAAATTAAGAAAGTATAGGCTGGTCTCAACTGAGAAGACCAAATTCAAGTTTCACCTGTGAAAAAAGGATAAATTTAAATAACTCCATGTTAACAGAATATGGTGACCAAAGAAGAAAGAAATGGACTGCACATGGGAGCAAAGAGCACAAAAAGCGTCAACTAAGAGAAGCCAGGTGTGGAAAGGTAAAACGGGCCCTAGGTCTAACCTGGCCAGGCTGACCAGGCCCTGGATAACCCTGGGGCAGGTTGAAGGAACACCTTTATGCCAGTGATCTGAGTGTCCCCAAACCACGGCACAGAGCAACAACAGGGGCTGCCCAGGCCAGCGGTGCCTTCCTCACTCCCAGGAACTTCTTGAGATTATATCCTTTCCAACTTCAGGATTCTTTTAGCTTCCAAGTGAAGAGAACAGAAAATATTGAAGGAAGTCCTTCAGCACTGATCTGCTCTGCCTGCCTGTTTGCCTATTTCTTGCTTTATGAATCTGCAATAATCTCAGCTGTCTTTGCTAAAAAACACTCAGCCATGACAGTGGAATTACTTTTTCATGCCAAGAACAAGAATTAGTCTATAAATAAGTAAAGAGGTGCCAGAATGCAGTCAGAGTGCCAATTCTACCCCGGGCGCTATCTGTTGGTGGCTGATGAGGGAGATGGGGCTCGGGGTGTGGGGAGCCACAGGAGTGTGCCATGCTTCACCGCGGTGGGAGCCTCACAGGAGTGGCTGGGCACACAGGGATATTTGGGTTCACGAAGGCTTGGGGCACACAAGGACTGGGTATATTCCTAAGGGTGGCTCTGGAGAGCCTTGGAAGGGACCAGCATTCTCTGGGTTGGTCTGAACAATTAGAAACTTAGGTCTAAAACCATTCAAGAATCCAGTGGCCACATGCTGTCCCCAGGAGCTGCCAATGCATTCTCCAATGCCGTTGGTATAATTTCCCATCGATGTCAGAACTTTCTGCCATTCCAGGCTACCAAGTGAAAGAGGCAACTTGCCATAGGAAGAAAAGCTCCTCCCCCGTTAGTTCCCCAGCTCCCAGGCTATGCCAGCACAGTAGCATTCGGTAAATTAAACCCATCTGCTCTCATTGTGTTCTCCAACTTCACTTATCATTAAACTAAAACCAGTTTCTCCTGTTCAGCATAATTACTCTTCTGCCAAGTGTGTGAGTTTTGGACAGGACCTGTGCCATGGGGACACATTCCTAGTGTAATGAGTTTTCTAGTGTAATGATTTCCAGAACCCCTGAGCAGTCCCTAACTCAACCTTGTCATTTCCTTTTACCAAAAAAAAGGCTAAGAAAGAAAAGCATTTCCACTCATGAACTTAAAGCTTCCACTTCTCCTTCCAAGGACAGAATAACATTAAGGTCTTTCTAACCCCCTAAAGGAAAATTTCAATTTAGGACCCGGGACAAAATATTTCAAAAGCCTTTGTCTCAGGGCTGGGAAGGTGGCTCAATGGTGGAGTGCTTGCCTAGCATGCATGAAGCCCTGGGTTTAATTCCTCAGTACCACATAAACTGAAAAGGCCAAAAGTGGTTCTGGGGTTCATGTGGTAGAGTGCTAGCTTTGAGCAAAAAAAAAAGCCCAGAGACAGTGCCCAGGCCTTGAGTTCAAACCCCAGGACTGGCAAAAAAAAAAAAAAAAGCCTGTGTTTCAACCAGTCCCTCATAGAATGAGATAGAGTAAGAGGGTCTAGGAGAAGGAAGAATTAAACCCACCTGCCATGAGATTCCTTTTCAGCACTTTTCCTTCATGAAAAGTACTGTTTATGACCATCTAAGTGGAGTGTCTCAGAGTGGAGTGTTCATTACTGCTATTTTCAAATAACCCATGATCTACCATAGATAATTCTAGACCAGGTTTTCCTGGTGCCTATCTACCCTCTTCCAGAGATTCCTTACATAGGAAATGAATTCTTGCATCAGGTTTCTCTAAAGAAGCCCTCTGTCAGGAGCAACAGTAGCTCCAAGCCTGGTTTTTCAAATTCTGGACAGTCTTTGTCATATGTGGTAGTAGCAACACTCTCTAAAGTAGCAGTCGCACAGTTAAAAAGGAAGAAAACACAAACTACAATCCTCGAATTTTTAAAGCATGATCAAGGCTGGGGATGTAGCTCAATTATAAGGGAAATTGCTTGCTATGAGTCAGATTCTCAGCATCGGCAAAAAAAAAAATGTATAGCCAATTTAAGCATTATTGCCCAAGGTGTCCTGAGGGAAAATCTAAACTAGCATGCTGAGTACTTGCACAGAACCATAGAGCTCCTGAGCCGTACAGAGCAAAGGCCCCTGCCTTCCAGACAGTTGATTTGTATCAATGGCTTTACCTCTGCTTCTTAACAATGAGAATGAGCTCTGTTAAGAACTAGTAAATACCGACACAAAGATAACTCTAAATCAGTTCACAGTTTGTCACAAGTAACATGAGGGGTAATGACTTAGAAGGACAGTCTGTGTGTAGTAATTTACTGTCCCAGAAGAGTTTGTGTGACATTATGTTTTCTAACACCCTGGTTGGTCTATGATGAATGGTTCTCTTGGCCATCCTCCTCTGTGAGAAACCATGGCTTGCGCTTGGCCTTGCTGGGGTTAGATATGGTTTGTGGCACGATACTGACCTGAGTGGATTGTGCTTGGGGTGGAGCTGCCTGCTGCCCAATCAGCAAGGACTCAGAACGGAGTGAACTTCTCCAGCAGGCTTAGTGGCTTTCCTGCCGTCGTGCGGACATTCGCTTCCATTCTTTTTGACACTGCTCATCAGCACAAGTTTTTCCTTCTCACCAGCCTAGTTCTCTACTGCTGTGTCAGTCCATTTGTCACATGAAGACAGAATAGACATGATGTTGAGAAGAATGGAAGATATAATTCACACTGAACACGGGTTAGATGACTGAGTGATGATACTCACATAGACATATCCATGGACAATCCAGGGTGTAAAATAGAGGGTGAGATTTTCTGAATCAGGAGCTTTCAACATCAAGATGGTTCTCCTCAAAACTGGGGGGAAAGGGGGAAGGCAAAGAGGAACAAGATGATACCACAGGGGACTACGACCTGTGATTGCTGGGATCATGAAGCGTAGTCAAAGAAAAGAACAGAGGGAGCAGGGTGGCTGGAGGAGCAGCTGAGCGCAGTGTCCAGAGTCTGAGGAGGGTGTCACAGGCCGGAGGCCAAGGCAGTGTTCAGAAGACTGAAAGGAGCCAGTGGTGAGGAATGAAACCAAGTCAGTCGCTGTCACAGGCGGATCCATGTCCTCTTTAGACTCATGAATTGATATGGAAATCAGAATAGAGATTCCTCATAAAACTAAAAGAAGAACTACCCCATAAGCCAGTGATATCACTCCTGGGGACTTATCTTTAAGACAATATAGCATAATAAAGGCACATGCACACCCGTGTTCACTGTCACATGATGTACAATAGCCAAGTTATGGCAACAGCCCAGATGCCCTACAACAGATAAATGCAATCTACATACATGCATACATACGTGCGTACATACATACGTACGTGCATACATGCATACGTACATACATACATATGTACATGCATACATGTGTACATACATGTGAGGGGATTTTACTCAGCCATCAGTAGAAGTGAAATTATATTATTTGTAGGGAAATGGATGAATATGGAAAAAATCATATTGAGTGAGAAAGAAAAAGGTGCAAGTTTTCTCTAATGTGTGGATCGTAGACCCACAATACAACCCCCAGGTAAATACAGACAACGCATATGTACATACACATGATCAAAGCAACTCAATGTAGCACAGGCAGGAGTAAAACCCTTTGACAAAGGCTTTGGAAAATTAGTGGGCAGTGTAACACAGTGAGTATCAGGAAGCCAAAACAGGCTTTGAATGGAGCGGGGATGTTCGGGGCAGTGAATGGAAAAGGGAATGATGGAGGAATTAATCATAATACCCAAATGAAAAGGAAGTAGGAAACTTGATATGGCTTCTGAGGGACAAGATGACTCCGATCTTCACTTCACACATAAATGGAGAAGCTAGAATGTAACTCCTTTATACCACCATTTGTAGATAAAAATAATAACAAATGATTAAAAATGGAAACATAAGACTCGGAAATTGAATTCTAACCCCAGTTCATCAGAATATGGCCTGATTGGGAAACTAGGTTATTTCAGAGTAATTGTTAAATTAAGGCAAGTTTATCAGAATAGGCTCTCTTCCGATAAGACTGGTATCCTGACACACACAGGAGAAAACCATGTAAGTATTACAGCAAATATCAGACACAGACAAGATATACCGCAGTCTACCAAACCTGCCCAAATCTGGGGAATCAGATCCCCTCACAGCCTCAGTGGGCGCAGCCCTGCCCGTATCTTGATCTCCGTCCTCCAGAGCTGTGGTTAGCAGCCCTGTCTGTGTGCTCTCATACAATCACCATGGGAGACATACATCGTGATGAAGAAACGAGGCTGCATGTGCACAAACAAGTTCTCCAAGGGAGGTGAAAGTGGAGCCGGAGCAGCAAGGCGCCAGGCGTGTGCTCCAGCCCAGACAGCACAGCAGGCAAGAGCAGGGGAGGAGCTGGGGGGAAGGCAAGAGACCGACAGTGCACCTACGGCCTCTCAGAGTGAATGAAACGAACGTTCACCCCATTGGTAAAAGATCTGGCAAAGGAGGGCCTAATGCCATGTTCAAAGCCTCATCCACTGTGACTGAGAACTGGCCAGGGTCTTAAAGCCAACACACCACAGGACCATGGGCCATGGCCTCACCAGGCAGGGAGACGATCCCAGCCCCAGCATCTAGCGGTCCAGGGGCCCCACACACAACGCTTCTGTAAAATAAAAGCTTCTCTGGGAAGTTACCCAGAGGTGATGGTTCTGCATTTTGGAAATTGAGCATCTACCCAGGTGAATCAACAGATACCGGACAAGAAACTGAAGGCAACACAGGAGTGAGGAAGTTCAAGCCCAGGTAGCACCATCCAGACTTCTGACCTGTCTGGCCTACTGGCCCTCCCTGGCCTGGGAACAAGAGGCCGGGCCATCTTTAAGGGAATATACAAACGATAAGAACTTCAGTAAGGAGTACAGACACTCGTGTGCTGAGATACAGCAGTGGATCAACCTTCATGACTCCAAAGTTCCACACCACGGAGGCAGCAGTGGGGAGATGACCCAGAGCCTCAGACGGGGGCTGGCTCCCAACTCCACCAGTGAGGACACGTGCGGAGACACCGCTCACAAGCCAGAAGCAGCCCTGAGCTAAGGGGGACCACTCAGCAAAATAAGATGCGTCAGAGAGCAGCAAGGTGTAAGAAGGTGTAAGAAGCCGGAGACTCCAGGACAGCAGCCATAGAGATGTCAGCTCATGAGGAAGAGGAAGGCGTTACAGAGCAGACACCTTCATAGGGACAGGCAAGCCATGGGCACACAGACGTCTGTCTGTCCTGGCTCCCTTTCCCTGTGACTCTTGCTGAGGTGCCCACTGGCCGGCAGGCCAGGGCGGCGGAGGAACGGCAGTGCACAGACCAGCACGGGTGCAGTGCAGGGTGGGGAACATGCACACCAGGCACTCACTTGCTGGCCGAGGACCTACCCCACGCTGCTGCCCCAGCAGCCACACAGCAGGAGCGCCAGCCCCGTCACCCTCCACTGCTGGGCTCCTTTGCCAGCATTTTCAGCATGTGTCTTTTTTTAAATGATAAAATGCCCCATGCGTTCATAAGAAGAACTTGCCAATGTTCTTTACCTTGTAATACCTGCTAGTTTCACCTTAACCTCAGAAATCTTACTTTTTTGTTTTAACTTCTAGCAACAGAACTGAATTTCAAAAGAGAAAGAAGCCATCACTTTGAACTGGTTAAAGAAAATAGTGGCTTTGCTCATGACTTATGTCTTCTAGCTTTGGAAGCAAAGCTCTGGGCTTTTCAAGTGCTAAAATGAGAAAAGGCTATGTGAACTTCATGTTATACTTGCATAAACAAAATAATTAGGGTAAGCTGGGCACTGGCGGCTCACACCTGTAATTCTATCTACTCAGGAGGCTGAGATCTAAGGATAGCGATTTGAAGCCAGCCCAGGCAGAAAAGTCAGTGAGACTCTTATCTCCAATGAACCACTCTGAAAAAAAAAAAAAAACAGGAAGTGGTGCTGTGGCTCAAATGGTAGAGCACTAGCCTTGAGCACAAAGAAGCTCAGGGACAGTGCCCAGGCCCTGCGTTCAAGCCCCAAGAACAGCAATAATAATAATAATTTGGGATATGGATCCACTTTTAGGGTGCCCTCCTGAGTTGCCATCTTGTCCAGAAAAGCCACCCATCCACACACACAAAGTGCTCAGTCCAGCTGCATCCACCAAACTCGAAAACCGTTTTCCAGCATGTTTTCTTTACCAAAGAACAGAAGATTGCAATTGCAACATGTTTTCCAACACTTCCCTCCCTGGCAACATTTCTAGGAGAGAGAAGAAAGATCGCCGCCTAACCGATGACTTCACATGCGTGCTTAGTTCTTTCATGTATTCAGGTGCCCAGTTAGGGTTTCCAAAGTCTAATCTACTATAGTCTATAGTTCTTGTAGCTTTTGGGTATCTAGCATTACTCATCTATGTATTTTCAGTTAATACAGGAAGCATCTCTCTGATACACTGTGATGATCAATATAAAGCCACAGATGGACTTAAGTTCTTGGGTCCCTAAACAATGAGGACATGCCTGTCCTCCCCCTGAACAACAGGGGTGGCATCATAGGGCAGAGAATCAGGCAAAGCTGGCCCTCAGGAGGGGCTGCTCTACCATGTGTGAAGCCTCGGGGTGCTGCGGCTTCACACCCAGGCATCCCCTGTGGACTGGGCAGTTTGCTGTCATCCTACAGGAGGAGAGGTTCCCCAGACCCAGCCCTGCTCCCTGCAGCAGCCAAGCAGCTCGGAAACACAGGTCCACTCTTCCCGGATATAAACCAGGAGAGCTACTCCGCCCCTCTCCCAACCACTGCGGGAACTGAAACCACATATTGGAATATTTCAGGGAAAACACACTACCCAGGCTTCCCAGTTGGAGATGGCAAAGCCTCACACTTGCAACAAACTAGAAACTGCCCTATTTTCCCTGAAAGCTTCTCCAACTTCATCTAAATATATGACTCTGAATTCAAATGAGCTTGAAATTACATTCAAAAGCATGAAGGATGAATTTGCTATTTATCGTACTTACATTTTAAGTCCCTGACACACAAGCAATAGCGACACTAGTGGTATGTTTTTTAAGTATATATTTAACCCCTAAAACTGGTTTCTGATCTTTTAACTGCCCCTGGGGTTGCTGCCTTCAAACCCTAGCGTATTTCCACAAGAACACATGGCACCAGCTCCTCCCTTTAAGTGTGAGTGTGCAAACCCAGCTCAGACACACCTGTGGCCCACGGGGCCCATGTAGCCAAGCTTTGGAAATGAGCCATGGGAGTCCATCTCTGACTGAGGCTACTGTGGTAGAACTTGGCCCAGCCTCGGGACAGAGAAGGGAGAGATGCTTCTAAGGGTGCCCTGAGAGGAAGCGTATAAACACAGACTGGCAAGATTGGCACTGGGATCAGACCGGATTCAGATGGTGCCAATCCATCCCTTCCTTTGCTTTCTGAGACGTCCTCACTCTGGAACTCCCTGAGAAACTCAGGCTGGAAGCCCATCCCTTTCTGTGCAGTGTGTCAGTCTGTCTGCAGAGTCTATTGGCTTCTGTGCCTGGGCAAAGCCCATCCATAATCCAGAACCAAGGCACCGGGCATGCTCCCTTTAGCTCAGCCCAGGCTCCTGGGCTGGACTCTGACACACTGCCAAGGTTGTCGGCCACACTGCACCTACCCATCTTTATGTTGAAGGCATTGCCCTGTGACACGCACCCAACACGAGTTACCCTTCACCCTTAAAATTCCATGAGCTTTTCTTTCAGTTTGGACTGACAGCTGAGCTGTCCGATTGCTACGGTCAGCACAATGGTGATTTGTGGTAATACAATTATTGAGTATTTAGTTGGTTCCAGCACACACTAGGTTCCAAATGCTTTGCAGAAATTAGTCCATTTAATTCTCACAACAGCCTTCAAGGGAAGAATTTCTTTTGTACAGATGAGGGAACTGAGGCTCAGAGAGGTTTAGTGTTCTGTCTTGGACTGCCAGTAATTGTCAGTGCTGGGATGCAAACCCAGATCTGTTCATCACAAAGTATCCAAGTAAATAATGCTGTTGGTGCCCTGGTGCCCTCTGGGTGTGTCATAAATAGGTTCTCTCTTTCTTTTTGAAAGCAAAGTTTCACTAGAATTTTCAAAGTGACATTCCAATTTTTGTCCTCTCCTGAGCCTTCCTTTGTCATGTAATTTGAAATGCACAAAACAGTGGCTCGTGTCTGCATCATGTTTGGGAAACACAGCCACGGAGGGACACAGCCAATCGGGACGCAGGCCTCAACCTTCCTGAGCCTGTGCTCATGACTGATTTCATGGCTTTCTACTGGACATCTGCCCAGCTCTGTCCAGTTCCCCCTCGTGTCTATACCATGTCTATGTCTCAGTGAAGTGTGTAACTCAAGGGGAACATCTCCTGTGCCAGGCAGACTTGCTCCCAGCAGTCAGTATTCAGACTCTGAAGCCAGCAAGATGCACTCTGCAAGCGCTTTGCAAAACAGAAACACTGTTTAATTATCTCAAAGGACAGCTGAGTCAGTTAAAGAAAATCACAATATTGGCTAATACTTACCAGAGCTAGAATCTAAACTGAACTGCAGGACCAAGGAGAGGAGACAGACAACTTGGACAGGCTCAGTACATGGAAGGCTGCATACCCCCTGCAAGCCATATTTACTTCAGGGCGGTGAACTCTTGGCAGGCTGACTGTTGACTCAATCCATGGGGCAAACAGTCCAGCCTGGGGTAGACAATGGTCCAGCCTACCTCAGAAAATAAGCACTAGCCTGTTACAAGCACTCGCAGTGCAAATCACCAAATGAACATGCATGCATCCAGCAAGACCCCAAAGGGAAACAGGAAACCAAAGGGTGTCTTATTTGGCTTGACTTGCAACCTAAGAAAGTGAAGTGATGAGTTCTCTAGATGTTCATTAATTGGAAGCCATCAGCACCTTCACTGATTCCTTACAGGAGCCCGTGGACATGAAAGAGCGGTGGGAACTGGCCTGGGGAAGGGCCCTTCTAGCTGCCAGCGAGCCGGGTCACACAGAAGTGACGGTCAGCTGATACCAGCACAGCTCAGCTCTCCTGCTGGGGGCTGGTCTGTGATTCTCACAGCACACAGCTGGTGCCCACTCTGTCAGACACCCTGAAGACCCTGTTTTCTCTTTTAATGTTCATCTTTCTCTCAATTTGTCAAACATTCATAACAAGATCTAAAAACTCAGTGTTCACCATATTGACCATATCAATAACAAACTCTGTCCCTCTCTAGAGGATGTCTCCTTTCCCACTTGCTAGGGCTTGCTATACAATTCCAAAGTCTGGTATAATCCCAAGAATGATCCAAGGCGCTCCAACCTATCCAGAGCAGAGACAGACAGCCCCTGTCCATCCACACCTCGGCAGCAAGCCCCCAGGGAGAGGTTGGGAGGAAGTATAAGGAAATGCTGCCGGGCACCGTGGCTCAAGCCTGTAATCCTAGCTACTCAGGAGGCTGAGATCTGAGGATCACAGTTCAAAGCCAGCCCAGGCAGGAAAGTCTGTGAGACTCTTACCTCCAATAAATCACTAGAAAACCGGAAGTGGCACTAGAAAACCGGTAGCTCAAGCGGCAGAGCACTCGCCTGGAGCTGAAGAGCTCAGGGACAGCACCCAGGCCCAGAGTTCAAGCCCCACGACCGACAAAAAAAAAAAATGGAAATGCTACCAATACCTTACTGTCCAAGCATTATCTAGTTTTCTTAATGAACACCTTTATCAAATTTAATCTGAAGAAAGGATTCCTCTACTTTAAAAACACAGTCTTATTCAAATCACTTTTCAAACAAAAGCACCAGTGATGCCGGAAGAAAGGAGGTAAAGGTGTTCGCTCTGGTTGGCGCTTGGTATACCGCCTCTCATCTCCCTGCACGGAGCTGCTGTCTCCTGTCCCTGGGGAAGAAGGGAGGAACAGGAGATAGGTCACCCTCAGCCTAAGCATGGAAACCTACCACACTTCCTGATTACCCTCTAAGTCCTTACCACACAGCTCAGTGTTCCGGGATTTTATTTCCCTTCTTATAGTAACTAAGTGACCCTAGTGAAAAAGTCACCTGGTGAGCAAACAGGTCTGCTGGTGCACCCACGGCCGACTGAGGCGTCTCCTGCCTATAATCCTCGCTACTTTGGAGGCTGTGGCAGTGAGGACTGCAGTCTAGTACTGCCTGAGCAAAAAAAGGGAGACCTTACTAAAGAAAAATTTACTGGAGGCATGACTCGGGTGGCAGAGTGCCTGCCTAGCAAGCACAAAGACCTGAGTTTAAAACCTCAGTACCACCAAAGGACAGAAAAACAATTTCTGACACTATGACAGGGTTGGAAGGCTGTGTTATGGGACCCAGAGGTACAAACAGCACACCTTACGTTATGTGTCCCATTTTCAAAAAAATATCAAAGAAACCACTGGGAACAAAGCCTCCAGGAGTCATGCTGGCTCACACGGGAGGGAGGGACAGGTCGTGAGGAGCCGAGTGTGATAGGGACACACCCAGCGGGCCAGGTGTGCACCAGGACCTTAACATGACTTCCTATGGTTTCTCAAAAGCACAGTGGGTGTGTGACCTCCTGGCAGGGCTGCTTTGCCCACACCTCATTCTTCTCTTCCTCTGAGCACCTGTTCTCAGAAACGGAAGCCCGTCTCTCCAGGAGCTCATCTCCCACTCAGGCTCACTATGGTCCTCCTTCTCAAGGCTGCCTTCCGGCAAGTTCTGGGGCATCAAGAATCCCACAGGGGAGACACTTCCCCTCAGTCCCCTCCCGCCCTGAGGAGCAATCTAACCTGAGAAATGACTTTCAAACACCAGCAGCAGCCTGGGGTGCTTCCACTGTTGGGGTGGCTTTGCCTGGGGGCTTAATGCTTTCCCATCCCTTGAGAAAGTTTGCACATGGAGCTTGAGTTAAATAGTTGCTGGAACCATTCTCTTCCAAAAGGTCATGAAGAATGGCTTACCTCTTTATAACTAATCACCTTGAAGAAGACCCAAGGCCTTGCCATCCCCAGACCCTCTGTCAGAGAACCCGCCAGCTCAACATCCCTCTGAGCACCTAGCCCCTCCTCCCTCTGAGCACCAGCCCCTCCTCCCTCTGAACACCCAGCCCCTCCTCCTTCTGAGCACCCAGCCTGTCCTCCCTCTGAACACCCAGCCCCTCCTCCCTCTGAGCACCCAGCCCCTCCTCCCTCTGAACACCCAGCCCCTCCTCCCTCTGAACACCCAGCCCCTCCTCCCTCTGAACACCAGCCCCTCCTCCCTCTGAGCACCCAGCCCCTCCTCCCTCTGAGCACCCAGCCCCTCCTCCCTCTGAACACCCAGCCCCTCCTCCCTCTGAACACCCAGCCCCTCCTCCCTCTGAACACCAGCCCCTCCTCCCTCTGAGCACCCAGCCCCTCCTCCCTCTGAGCACCCAGCCCCTCCTCCCTCTGAACACCCAGCCCCTCCTCCCTCTGAGCACCCAGCCCCTCCTCCCTCTGAGCACCCAGCCCCTCCTCCCTCTGAGCACCCAGCCCCTCCTCCCTCTGAGCACCCAGCCCCTCCTCCCTCTGAGCACCCAGCCCCTCCTCCCTCTGAGCACCCAGCCCCTCCTCCCTCTGAACACCCAGCCCCTCCTCTCTCGGAGCACCCAGCCCCTCCTCCCTCTGAGCACCCAGCCCCTCCTCCCTCTGAGCACCCAGCCCCTCCTCCGTCTGAGCACCCAGCCCGTCCTCCCTCTGAGCACCAGCCCGTCCTCCCTCTGAGCACCCAGCCCCTCCTCCCTCTGAACACCCAGCCCGTCCTCCCTCTGAGCACCCAGCCCCTCCTCCCTCTGAGCACCAGCCCCTCCTCCCTCTGAACACCCAGCCCCTCCTCCCTCTGAACACCAGCCCCTCCTCCCTCTGAACACCCAGCCCCTCCTCCCTCTGAGCACCCAGCCCCTCCTCCCTCTCAGCACCCAGCCCCTCCTCCCTCTGAACACCAGCCCCTCCTCCCTCTGAACACCCAGCCCCTCCTCCCTCTGAACACCCAGCCCCTCCTCCCTCTGAGCACCCAGCCTGTCCTCCCTCGGAGCACCAGCCCCTCCTCCCTCTGAGCACCCAGCCCCTCCTCCCTATGAGCACCCAGCCCCTACTCCCTCTGAGCACCCAGCCCCTACTCCCTCTGAGCACCCAGCCTGTCCTCCCTCGGAGCACCAGCCCCTCCTCCCTCTGAACACCCAGCCTGTCCTCCCTCGGAGCACCCAGCCCCTCCTCCCTCTGAACACCCAGCCCCTCCTCCCTCTGAGCACCAGCCCCTCCTCCCTCTGAGCACCCAGCCCCTCCTCCCTCTGAACACCCAGCCCCTCCTCCCTCTGAGCACCCAGCCCCTCCTCCCTCTGAACACCCAGCCCCTCCTCCCTCTGAACACCCAGCCTGTCCTCCCTCTGAACACCCAGCCCGTCCTCCCTCTGAACACCCAGCCCCTCCTCCCTCTGAGCACCAGCCCCTCCTCCCTCTGAACACCCAGCCTGTCCTCCCTCGGAGCACCCAGCCCATCTCCTCCAAGTTGAAGCCCCGAGGCCAGGGGCAGCCCAGCTGGGTAAATTCCCTCACAGAGGCACTGTGGGTCCAACTCCCTCGAACGCAAGCCCTTAACAAGGGAGGGAACACAGAGGGCTGCACAGCCCAGATCAGTCCTGTACCTGCTGTGGGACCCGAAAGCGGGGGAGGGGGGGTTAGAGGAGGGCCTCAGCCAGGCCTTGAAACAGAGCAGAACACACATCCCACCTCCATCTCCAACTCTACCTCCACCTCCACCTCCATCACTATTTCCACCTCCATCCCACCTCCACTTCCATCTCCACCTCCACCTCCATCTCCATCTCCACCTCCACCTCCACCTCCATCTCCACCTCCATCTCCACCTCCACCTCCATCTCCACCTCCACCTCCATCTCCACCTCCACCTCCACCTCGACCTCCATCTCCACCTCCACCTCCATCTCCACCTCCATCTCCACCTCCACCTCCATCTCCACCTCCACCTCCATCTCCACCTCCACCTCCACCTCGACCTCCATCTCCACCTCCACCTCCATCTCCACCTCCACCTCCATCTCCACCTCCACCTCCACCTCGACCTCCATCTCCACCTCCACCTTCACCTCCATCTCCACCTCCATCTCCACCACCACCTCCATCTCCATCTCCACCTCCACCTCCATCTAACCTCCACCTCCATCCATCACTACCACCATCCCACCTCCACCTCCACCTCCACCTCCATCTAACCTCCACCTCCATCCATCACTACCACCATCCCACCTCCACCCCCACCTCCATCTCCGTCTCCATCTCCACCTCTGTCTCCACCTCCATCCATCACTAACACCATCCCACCTCCACCTCCATCTCACCTCCACCTCCATCCATCACTACCACCATCCCACCTCCACCCCCACCTCCATCTCCACCTCCACGTTCACCTCCATCTCCACCTCCACCTCCATCTCCACCTCCACGTTCAACTCCATCTCCACCTCCACCTCCATCTCCACCTCCACCTCCGTCTCCACCTCCACCTCTATCTCCTTCCCACCTCCACCTCCATCTCCATCCCACCTCCACCTCCACCTCCACCTCCACCTCCATCTCCATCTCCTTCCCACCTCCACCTCCATCTCCATCCCACCTCCACCTCCACCTCCACCTCCATCTCCATCAACATCTCCACCTCCATCCATCACTACCACCATCCCACCTCCACCTCCACCTCCACCTCCAACTCCATCTAACCTCCACCTCCATCCATCACTACCACCATCCCACCTCCACCCCCACCTCCATCTCCGTCTCCATCTCCATCTCCATCTCCACCTCCATCTCCAACTCCACCTCCGTCTCCACCTCCACCTCCATCTCCACCTCCATCTCCATCCCACCTCCACCTCCACCTCCACCTCCATCTCCATCTCCATGTCCACCTCCATCCATCACTACACCATCCCACCTCCACCTCCATCTCACCTCCACCTCCATCTCCACCCACCTCCATCTCCATCTCCACCTCCACCTCCATCTCCACCTCCGCCTCCATCTCCACCTCCGCCTCCATCTCCACCTCCACCTCCATCTCCACCTCCACCTCCAACTCCATCTCCACCTCCACCTCCACCTCCATCTCCACCTCCAACTCCACCTCCACCTCTACCTCCATCCCACCTCCATCTCCACCTCCACCTCCATCCCACCTCCACCTCCATCTCCACCTCCACATCCACCTCCACCTCCATCTCCACCTCCATCTCAATCCAACCTCCATCCCACCTGCATCTCACCTCCATCCCTGCCTCCATCCACCTGTCTTCACCTCTGGAGTGGAGTCCTGGGATGCAGCCAGCCCATGAAGTGGAGCAGACAACCACATCCCTATCCCACCTCCAGAGCGGGGCTCCCCCTCGCCCTCTTCACAGGCCGCTGAGTCCCAGCCAAGCGCTGAGGCAGCGGGCTGTGGCCAGACACACAGGTCCTATGAGCCTGGCCAGACTCCAAAACCCAGATCCCCACCACCAAAACGCTGGCATTGCAGCCCCGCAGCCCTCACAGCCCTCACAGCCCTCACAGCCCTCACAGCCCTCACAGCCCTCACAGCCCTCACAGCCCTGCAGCCCTCACAGCCCTCACAGCCCTCACAGCCCTCACAGCCCTCACAGCCCTCACAGCCCTGCAGCCCTCACAGCCCCGCAGCCCTCACAGCCCTCACAGCCCTCACAGCCCTGCAGCCCTCACAGCCCCGCAGCCCTCACAGCCCCGCACCAGGCAGCCCCGCAGCCCCGCGGCGTGCGTCCCAGCCTGGTCTCCTGCTGTCATGTCTGTGTACTGTCCCAGGGTTTGCTATGTCCCCCAATCCTCGGTTCTTCACTGTCATCTAGCTGCTCTCCCGCGCTCAGATTCCTAGTTCCACGTTTCCTTTCCTCTCCTTTCTCTCCATGTCCCTCGTGTCACACTGTGACTCCCTCAGGGCTAACCTGTCTCCTTGCACGCACAGTGTGTGCACGTAACAGGTGCAGGGGCGACCCAGGCACATCAACTCCCAGTACCCCACCTCTGCACCACGTCTGTTATTTCCATCTAGATGTCTAAGCTATTCCTCTCACATCCTTCAAGTTCTTTTCTACCTCTTTCACTCTGAAACAAGGTCTCTATTCTCTTCCTACTACACACACCTCTCCTCTAAGCTGTTCTCACCCCTCTATTCTCATTATACCCAGATTTTCTTCTTAGTCCTCTTAAACTCCTATCTCTCCCATCCCAACCCTTCCCCTCAATTTCTTCAGTCCACTGATCCCCAACAGTTTATATCTGAGCCAGCTTGCAGCTGGTTCCATTTTGACTGAGTACAAGGGGCACATCTTGTTAACCCTAAGGTTCAGCCAAACCCAGATCATCTCACACGTTACAACTACAGGTAGTCTCCACCCCAGAACCACAACATCCCTCTCCAGATAAAGAAAAAGAGCTAAATAGGGAAACACCTACCTATAACTTTGAGACCCTAAGTTCTATACATCTACACAGCACCGGGCTGGCTCCTGCCCTAAAAGACTGTGCTATTGTCATATTGGAGTGGCTTTTGTCTCCAAATGGGTAGAATTAAACACAGAAATGCAAGAAACGTGGCCAATCAAAAACCCCAACTCCATCTCCACATAAGAAAGCTATAGAGCAGAACGAACTAGAGGACAATGCTCAAGGTATTGTACATCTGCTGAATGAAAAGGTAGGCACTCTGCACAGGGCTGTACGCGAATGTGGCAAGGCCAACCAAACATTAATAGATGAATTCATGGTCTCCACAAATAAAAAGATAAAGGAACTCCAACAGAAGGAGAAAGAGTCCAATGAAAAGGCAGTTAAAGGAGTTAAAAGAGAAGACCAACAACCAACTCTAGGAGGTAATGCAATCTATTCAAGACTTAAAAGAAAGCCTCAGTAAAGAGCTGGCAAGCATAAAGGAAGACCAGCAAGAAGGAAGGGAGATAAATAGCAAAGTAAAAAGCCTTGAAAACAGAATGGAGGAAGCAGAAGACAGAATCTTTGAGGCAGAAGATAGTTTGGACTCCATGGAGAAAGAGCACACAGATATTCATAGCAAAACCAAGAAGCATGATAGATCATTGCAGGAGCTACAAGATATAATCAGAAAGCCTAAATTGAGACTGATAGGTACTGAGGAGGGCCTGGAGAGGGAAGCCAACGGATTAGGAAATATATTCAGAAGAATCTAGAAGAGAACTTCCCAAATATATAAAAGGACAGGCCCATGCAGATACAAGAAGCTTTTAAAACCCCAAATAGACCAGACCAGAACAGGTCATCATACCCCCATACCAGCTCAATAGCCACCAAAGAAAGAATTATTTTTTTGGGGGGGGAGGGGATCCGGTCATGGGGCCTGAACTCTGGGCCTGGGCACTGTCCCTCAGCTCTTCAGCTCAAGGCTAGTGCTCTACCACTTAAGCCACAGCGCCACTTCCAGCTTTTTTCTTTTTGCTTATGTGGTGCTGAAGAATCAAACCCAGGGCCTCTGGCATGCAAGGCAAGTGCTCTACCACTGAGCCACCTTCCCAGCCCCTAAAGAAAGAATTGTTAAAGCTTCCAGGGAGAAGAGAACAATTACCTATAAAGGTAACTCAATCAGAATTACCTCAGACTTCTCAGCAGAGACCATGAAAGCAAGGAGAGCATGGAATGAGGTACGCCATACCCTAAAGACAAATAACTACTAACCAAGAATAATTTACCCAGCTAAGCTCTCATTCATAGTGGAAGGACAAATAAAAACCTTCCACAGCAAGGAAAAACTGAAACAATATATTGCTACCAAACCAGCATTACAAAAAAAAATCCTCAAAGACGTTCTACACATAGGAAACCAACAAAAATGTGATGACACAGCCCACAGACAGAGAAGTATGTAATCACAGCAAGAACAGCCAAGACACAGACCCTCCCAAGAAAGAGGGATAAAGAGGCAGGAACAGACAAACACCTCTCAAGCCTAACTCTCAACATATGTGTGTGTGTGTGTGTGTGTGTGTATGTGTGTGTGTGTGTGTGTGTGTGTGTGTGTGTGTGTGTGTGTGTGTATATATATATATATATATATATATATATACTCAAAATAAAAGGCTGAAATAAAATCTTTCAAGCAAATGGCCCCCATAAGCAAGTGGGAATTGCAATCCTAATATCAGATAAAATAGACTTCAAATTAAAACTAGTCAGAAGAGACAAAGAAGCGCATTACATACTAATAAAGGGAATGCTCCTACAGGAGGATATAACAATCCTAAACATCGGTACACCACACGTTGGAGCACCACTTTCATTAAACAAGCATTACTTAATCTAAAAATGCATATAGACCCCAATACAGTGACTGTTGGTGACTTTAACACAACACTGTCACCACTGGACAGATCTCCATGGCAAATGCTCCACAGAGAAAACTACAGAGCTAAACAACTGCATAGACCAACTAGACTTAACAGACATCTACAGAATATTCCATCCAACAACACCAGAATTTACATTCTTCTCAGCAGCGTATGGATCACTCTCTAAAATAGACCATGTTTTAGGGCACAAAGAAAGCTTATGCAAATTCAGAAAGATTGGAATTATTCCATGCATTCTCTCAGACCACAGTGGAATAAATTAGAGCTCAATGCCAAAAGCCACAATACAAAAACCTGCAGCACATGGAGATTCAACAACACATTGTTGAATCACCAATGGGTCATGAAAGAGATCACATCCAAAATTCAAACTTAACAAAAAGAAGCAAACAAAATACCAGCTCCTCTGGGACATAGCAAAGGCAGTTCTCAGAGGAAAATTTTCAGCTCTGAGTGCCTATGTCAACAAATTGGAGAAAACTCAAACCAACAATTTAATGATACACCTTAAGCTCCTTGAAAAAGAGCAACAAGCCAAACCCCAATCCAGCAGATGTAAGGAAATAATTAAAGTTAAATAAAAGTTAAATGAATTAGAGACCAAAAAACCACAGAAAGAATCAACAAGACAAAGAGTTGGTTCTTTGGAAAAAATCAAAATTGACAGACCCTTAGCAAACCTTACCAAAAAAAAAAAAGAGAGAGAACACATCCAAATAAAATCAGAGAACAGAAACATCACCACAGAAACTAACAAGATTCAGAATATCATAAGGGAATACTACATGGACCTTTATGCTAGTGAATTCAATAATATGGAAGAAATGGATGAATTTCTAGCAAAAATCGATATTCCCAAACTAAATCAAGAAGATTTAACCCAACTAAATAGACCCAGATCAAGTAATGATATAGAAACAGCAAGAGACCTCCCTTCCAAGAAAAGCCCAGGACCTGATGGATTCACAGCCAAATTCTATAGGGCCTTCTATTCCTATTCTCCTCAAACTCTTCAATGAAATCAGAAATGAAAGTTCACTACCGAACTCATTCTATGAAGCCACCATAACCCTCATTCAAAAACCAGACAGAGACTCGTCGAAGAAAGAGAACTATAGACACATTTCTCTGATGAACACTGATGCAAAACTTCTTAATAAAATTCTAGCCGATTGACTTCAACAACTAATCAAAAAATTATACACTATGATCAAACAGGATTCATTCCAGGGATACAAAGCTGGTTCAATATGCACATTGTAATTCAACACATCAATAGAAGCAAGGATAAGAACCACACGATTATCTCAATAGATGCAGAAAAAGCATTTGACAAGATCCAACACCCCTTCATGATGAAAGCTCTAGAGAAACTAGGAATCCATGGATTATCTTCAATATAATCAAGTCTGTATATGTCAAGCCTACAGCCAGTATAATACTCAATGGTGAAAAGTTAAAACTATTTCCTTTAAAATCAGGAACGAGACAAGGCTGTCCACTCTGTCCATTCCTCTTCAATACAGTATTAGAATTCCTAACTAGATCAATAAGGCAAGAGGCATAAAGGGGATCCAAATAGGAAACGAAGAAATAAAACTCTCCCTCTTTGCAGATGACATGATCCTATACCTAGAGAACTCCCAAGTTACTTTAGCTGATCCAAAACTTTGGCAAAGGAGCAAGGTATAAAATCAATCCACAAAATTCAGTAGCTTTCCTCTACTGCAACGAAGAGAAAAGAGAGGCTGAAATTAGGAAAATAACTCCATTTACAATATCTTCAAAAAAATACCTCAGAATCAACTTAACCAAAGAAGTGAAAGATCTCTACAATGAAAACTTCAAAAATCTGGAAAAGGAAATTAAAGCAGACCTCAGGAAGTGGAATAACCTTCCATGTTCCTGGATTGGGAGGATTAACATTGTGAATATGGCAATATTGCCAAAGGCTAGCCGCAAATTCAATGCAATACCCATCGATATCCCAACTTCTTTCTTCAATGAAATAGAAGCAATCCAAAAATTCATATGGAACAACAAAAGACCCCAAATAGCAAAAACAATCCTTAGTAGAAAGAAAAATGTTGGAGGAATTTCAATACCAAACCTCAAACTCTATTACAAAGCCATAGTAATCAAAACATCTTGGTACTGGCACAAAAACAGGCCTGAGGACCAATGAAATAGATTCAAGATTCAGAAATGAACCCGCAGACCTATAGCCACCTAATCTTTGACAAGGGAGCCAAAAAAATAGGACAGAAGAAAGACAGCATCTTCAATAAATAGTGGTGGCAGAATCGGCTACACATGTGTAGAAAACTAAAATTAGATCCCTATATATCACCCAGCACCAGAATCAACTCCAAATGGGCCAAAGACCTTGAGGTAAAAGCAGATACCTTGAAAATATTACAAGAAGAAATAGGAGAAAGACTAGGGCTCCTTGGCACAGGTCAAAACTTTCTTAATAAAGATCCAGAAACACAACAAATCGAAGAAAGGATGGACAAATGGGATAGCATGAAAAGACAGAGCTTCTGCAGGGCCAAGGACAGAGCTAGCAAGATCAGTAGAAAGCCCACGGATTGGGAGAAGATCTTCACTAACCATACAAGAGACAAGCAGTTCATATCTGAAGTATACCAACAGCTCAAGAAATTAAATTCCCCAGAACAAACCCCCAAAGAAACAACCACCCCATTAAACAGCGGGCTGGAGACCTTAAGGGAGACCTCACGAATGGCCAAGAGACACATGAAGAATTGCGCAGTGTCTGGCACATCAGAGCAGCGTTGAGAGTCCACCTCCCATCAGTCAGAATGCCCACAATCCAGAAACAATCAAGAAATCCAACAGCAGCTGATGCTGGGGGGCGTGGCCGGAGGGGAGAATATTGCACTGCTAGTGGAGTGCACACTTGTTCATCCACTCTGGAAAGCAGTGTGGCGGTTCCTCAAAAGACTGCACGTAGAGCTCCCCTGTGACCCAGCAATCCCACTTTTGGGCATTTACCCAAACAATCACAAACAAGACCACACTAAAGCTACCAGCACAACCATATTTATTGCAGCATTATTCTCCAATAGCTAAGATATAGAAACAACCCAGATGCCCCTCAGTAGCTGAATGGATCAAGGAAATGTGATATAGATATATAGATATATATGTACACACACACACACACACACACACACACACAAATGGAATTCTATGCCTCCCTCAGAAAGAATAACATCGTCTCATTTGTTAGGAAATGGAACGACCTGGAAAAAATTAAGTGAAGTAAGCCAGATCCAAAGAAACATAGGTCCCATGGATTCCCTTATTTGCAGTAACTAGTATACGTCTAGGATAATCTTACCTGACACATAGAAAAGGTCAAAAGCTTTGCACACATGACCATATAAGATAATGCTAAACAAAATGAACCCCAAGATAGAGACACAAGAGATTTTATCTTTGTTGTTGTTGTTTTTAATGTACTTATAATGTACTATGTGATTTCTTTTGTTTCTTTCCTATGTTCTTCTTCCAGAGTATAACCCCTGTTTTGTTTTCACTGTAGTTGATTCCAGTGCCCTGCATCTTGTATATACATTTTTCTAATTTGGAGAGGGGAAGGGAAGTAACAAAATGCTAATAAGGATACAGGATGACCCACTGTAACAATGAGATGTACAAGAAGACACTATGATGAAAATGAACTGGGATGGCTGGGGAAAAACAACGGAGGGCGTAACAATGCTCAAGAGGAAATGTACCCATTACCTTACTCATGTAGCTGTAACCCCTCTGTACAGTATCTTTACAATAAAAATATATAATTAAAAAAGAAAATGTGGTGCATATACACAATGCAATTCTATGCTTCCATCAGAAAGAATAATATTGTTCCATTCATAAGGAAATGAAAAGACTTGGAAAAAATTAAGTAACCCAGACCCAAAGAAAAGCAGCTCACATGATCTCCCTCATTTGTAAGAATTAGAATATATAGAAGATACTCTTAACAGAGGAGATCAAGATCCCAAATGCTGAGTGCAAAGGACTATGTATAATGAAGCATTATTAACACAAACTCCAACTTTTGGGAAAAAGAGACTCTCATTAAACCCTCTATACAGTTCGTTCTTTTTCTCTATTGTTGTTTTTTCCCCACCGTTTCCACATTTGCAATAATTAGCATTTGTCTAGGAAAATTTTATCAGATGAGTAGAAAAGCTCAAAAGCTATGTACATATGACCATATAAGATGATGCTAAGGAAGTGGCACTGTGGCTCAAGTGGTAGAGCGCTCATCTTGAGCTGAAGAGCGCAGGGACAGTGCCCAGGCCCAGAGTTCAAGCCCCATGATCAACCAAAAAAAAAAAAGAAGATGATGCTAAGCAAAGCGAGCCCCAAGATATGGACACAAGTGGTTCTTCTATGCTGTTGTTTTTAATGTCTTATGAGATTGTTTTGTTTCCTTTGTATGTTCTTTCCCTATGGTATATCTGGCTGTCACTGTACTTAATTTTGGTACCTTGCATCTTATATATACATTTGTCCAATTTGGGGAGGGGAAAGGGGAATAACAAAACGCTAAAACAAGGATACAAGATGACCCATTGCAATAATGATACCCACAAGACAGTATATTGGAAATGAACTTTTACAACTTGGGGTGGGGGAATGAGGCAGGTGGGGAGAAAAGGGATGGTAGGAGAACAACAAAGGAGAGAGTAACAATGCTGGACAAGAAATGTACTCATTACCTTACTCATGGAACTGTAGCCTTCTGTACAGTCTTTACAATAAAATTTTAATAAAGTCTTCTAAGGGATATGGAGGGAGAGCTCTCAGAACAAGGAAGGAGGTGAACTTAGGATACAGGACCATAAAACCCAGGGAAGATTGAACACTGGATTTCCAGGAGGTAGCAGCTGTGTGTCATAAGCCCTGACATGCCAGAATGTCAAAAATATGAACACAAAGACACTAATGGGGTCTTTCAAAAATTGTCTTAGAGGTAAGTTCAGTTTTCTTCCTACAGACGTACAGGCAGAGGCCACTGGTGCCAGAGCCCTACAGCAGAGACCCAGCCCCACGCATGGGTCCCAGCCCTGTGAGACTGCCCAGCCCTGGGGCACGAGAAGCCCCAGAGGCTCCACATGCACACGGGGGAAGAAATGTTGACCATGTCCTTAACTGGACTGTGATGAGCCCACTCCTTTCCAGACCAGCTCTGCGTCCAAACAGGAGGTGGCATCAGCAGGTCAGGTCAGGCGGGGTCCAGGACTGGCCCTCACGCCTGCCCAGCCAGCTCTGCATCCAGCATCAGCAGGTCAGGCGGGTCCCGGGCTGGCCTTCACACCTGCCCAGCTCTGTGTCCAACCAGGAGGTGGCATCAGCAGTTCAGGCGGGGTCCAGGACTGGCCCTCACGCCTGCCCAGCTCTGCGTCAGGCATCAGCAGGTCAGGCAGGGTCCAGGGCTGGCCCTCACGCCTGCCCAGCTCTGCGTCAGGCATCAGCAGGTCAGGCGGGTCCCGGGTGGCCCTCACACATGCCCAGCTCTGCAGCAGGCATCAGCAGGTCAGGAGGGGTCCAGGACTGGCCCTCACACATGCCCAGCTCTGCAGCAGGCATCAGCAGGTCAGGAGGGGTCCAGGGCTGGCCCTCACGCCCGCCCAGCTCTGCGTCAGGCATCAGCAGGTCAGGCGGGTCCCGGGTGGCCCTCACACATGCCCAGCTCTGCGGCAGGCAACAGCAGGTCAGGAGGGGTCCAGGGCTGGCCCTCACACATGCCCAGCTCTGCGGCAGGCAACAGCAGGTCAGGAGGGGTCCAGGACTGGCCCTCACACATGCCCAGCTCTGCGTCAGGCATCAGCAGGTCAGGCGGGTCCCGGGTGGCCCTCACACATGCCCAGCTCTGCGGCAGGCATCAGCAGGTCAGGAGGGGTCCAGGGCTGGCCCTCACACATGCCCAGCTCTGCGTCAGGCATCAGCAGGTCAGGCGGGTCCCGGGTGGCCCTCACACATGCCCAGCTCTGCGGCAGGCATCAGCAGGTCAGGAGGGGTCCAGGGCTGGCCCTCAGGCCTGCCCAGCTCTGCGGCAGGCATCAGCAGGTCAGGCGGGTCCCGGGTGGCCCTCACGCCTGCCCAGCTGGCCCGGTCACACCCGCCTCCCAGCCACGGCAGAGGCAGCTGTGTCCTGTTCTCCTGCCAAGCCGGATGTTTAACTATGCCAGCGCCTCCCCAGGGAGCGCACCCGCAGTGCCTGTGATTAAGAGAGCAACTTCCCAGAGCACAGTGTCCTCCTCTGTGGGCAGCTTGTGGCCCAGGCTCTGATGAGGTGGCAACAGAGCCTGGGGTGAGCGGCGGAGTGTCTCAGGTCTGGCTCCAGCAGGTGTACTGAATCTTCCTGGGCTCTGTTCCCAGGCTGCTAACTAAGACAATAGACTCTGATGTGTGTGGCAGGACTGGCTTCCAAGAGCTGATCAGACTTGGCCCAGACTCTTCTGCCACCTCAGGGTTGGTTGGCAGAGGGAGGCTCACGCACTCCTCATGTGGCTCTGCCCAGGGCTCCTGGACCTAGAGGACCTGTCCTCTTTCCTTGGGGACCTTTGAGCCATCAGTCCTCCCAGGGTGGCACTGGCTGTGGGATCACCCTCCTTGTGGACCTAGGAAGGCTACTGAGTAGAACCTCTTCCACCCCAAAGTGTCTTGGTCTCTCTGTCTTCCTCTGGAACTGACCCCCAAGCCCAGGTCCCATGGACCCGTCTGTAGAATGAACGGTATGATAGCTGTCGTGGAAACCTGCTGTGTACTGAAGACGGAGCACCGGTCCTACCACTCACAAGTACACCACCATCTCTCCAGCCTGTCATGCAGGACTTCACTGCACAGGTTTTCCAATTCCCTCTCCTGGAACCTTTGCTTCAATGAGAATCAGGGTATCAGGGCTGCTATGTGTTGATCAAAGGGATACAGAGACTCAAGCAAGCAGAGAGGGGGCAATTGTGTATGTCGTACATTCCTTTCAGATTTAAGATGAAGACTGGCCCCGTGGTTCTTTTTTAATTGTGAAATACCATACAGAGGGGTTACACTTACATGGGCAAGATAATCCCCCCACGGTTCTTTCTGCTTGCCTTGCTGGCCACTGAAGTAAAGATGGGGAAACTTAACAGGCAGGGAGACATCACAAAATAAAATTCCCCCTGCTATTGTCTTTCTCTTTCTTCCTTTCTCTCTTTGTTTCATTCTTTCTTTCTTTCCTTCTTTCTTTCTTTCTTCTGTTTTTCTTTCTTCGGCCAGGCCTGGGGCTTGAACCGACACACTGTCCGTTAGCATTTTAGCTCAAGGCTAGCCCTCTGCCATACAGCCATAGCTCTACATCTGGCTTTTTGGTGGTTAATTGGAAGTAAGTCTTACAAACGTTCTACATGAGTTGACTTCCTCAGAATTCAACCTGTGAGTAGCTAGGATCACAGGCGTGAGCCACCAATGCCAGCTGTGTTTCTATTTACATATGTTAATTTTTGTGGTTAAAAACCTCGTGATAGGGCTGGGAAGGTGGCTCAGTGGTAGAGCGCTTGCCTTGCATGCTCGAGGCCCTGGGTTCGATTCCTCAGCACCACATAAGCAAAAAGAAAAAAGCCGGAAGTGGCGCTGTGGCTTAAGTGGTAGAGCGCTAGCCTTGAGCTGAAGAGCTGAGGGACAGCGCCCAGGCCCCATGACCAGACCCCCCCAAAAAAAAAAAAACCTCGTGATACAAAATTGTATCTAGCCATTTTTATATACAGTGGAGCAATATTAACCATATGCATGTTGTTATACAATGTATATCTCTAGAATGTTCTCATCTTCCCAAACTAACTCCCCAGCCCAGCGAGCCATCCAGCCCCCTCTCTCTGTGTGAGAACAGCTAGGGGCCTCATGCAGGTGGAACCCTCCAGGACCTGCCCTTGGTGACTGGCTTCTCCACTTGGAACATGTATCTGTGTTGCAGTATTTGTCTGAATTCCCTTTCTCTGTGATTGGCTTAACCACACATCATGACAGACACTGGGAGGCTTTGCCTTTGACCACTGTGATCACTCTGCTGTGTGTAGGGGACATACCCATTTTGGCCCCTTTCTAATTCTTTTGGAAATACACCCAGAGCTGTATTTTATTTTATTTTTTAGCTCACATGGTTTCTGATTGTCTATGTGAACTGAGTAAATACGTTGGCCTACCTCAAGGACAAACAGGAGTTTGTTAATAGATTTCTAGACTTCCAGGAAGTGTCACTGATAATCTGTGAGGACTCCAATCAGGTAAGAGGCACAAAGAACAGAATAGCAAGCTCCTGCTCACAGTCCTCAGATAACCAAATAAATGCAACTGTCCACCTCTCTAAATAAGAAGCCACGTCTGAGACCAAATATTGTGTAAATATTATGCCTGAAGTTGTAGCTGGGAACACTGGCTTGAGGTTAGCAGAACTGGCACATGCCTGCAGTCCCAGCTATTTGGATGGTGGAGAGCAGGAGGACTGAAGTTCTAGGCCAGGCAAGACATTCTTTTTTTTTTTTTTTTTTTTTGGCGGTTGTGGGGCTTGAACTCTGGGCCTGGGCGCTGTCCCTCAGCTCTTCAGCTCAAGGAGAGCCCTCTACCACTTGAGGTACAGCGCCACTTCCGGTTTTCTGGTGGTTTATTGGAGATAGGAGTCTCATGGTCTCTCCTGCCCGGGCTGGCTTTGAACCGCAATCCTCAGATCTCAGCCTCCTGAGTAGCTAGGATTACAGGCGTGAGCCACCAGCGCCCGGCTAGGCAAGACATTCTTGAGACGCCATTTCACACCACCCTGTGCACCTGTCATCACAGCCATGCAGGAACTATAACAGCAGGATCACAGTGCAGATTAAGCTGCGCAAATATTGAGTCATTATTCAAAAAAGAACAAGAGTAAATACAGTTGAGGGTGTGGCTCACATAGCACCTGCCAGGCCATTGTAAAGCCCTGAGTTCAATCCCCTGTTTAAAAAAAAAACAAACTGGCTTCCCACATAGGTAGCCAGAAACCCGAATCCTTTAGACATCCACATCCTCCCTGATGTCCACCCCATCTGCACCTGCACAAAGAGGCAGCTCAGTGTTTGCTGGCATGAGTGTATGCTCACTGCCCCATGTTGGATATGCTCTGGGCCACTGACCCATGACAGGAAAACCCCTGGTACCTAGTAGATGTCTGCTGGTATACTAAAGCACCAGGAGGTGGGAATCTGGAGCCTCGGCCCAAGGTTTTACAGTGCTCACTCCCCTTGTCAACTTGACCAAGTCAGTGAATCCCAGAAGTCCAGAGCACTGGTTTAAACGATCCTCATAATTCCTTGACTCCAGGACAGGCCAGTGATTCTAGATGTCAAAGCACTAACAACTCTGATTAATGTCTCAAACTGTTCTTTAAAATCACACACTTGTGAGACCTGTTGCCATAGATCAAGGCCCGCCTGGGAAGTGTTCCAGGCACCTGGGTAGAACAGTTCTGCTGGCCAGCTCCCCGACAGCTGCATTTGTGCTCCCTGAGTCAAGAAACATTTTCCTTAAAGACCAAACAGAGCAGTTCTGGAGACACTTCATTCTTTTTTTTTTTTAAGGCCAAATTATGAGTCTTTTGGAGAGCCAAAGGACTACTGGTGGACTCATGTCTCAAGGCCAGCAGCCCCAAATGCAGCTAGCACAAAGCTTGTCTGGGCCAAAACCAACACAATTGTTATACATGAGCAAAGCAAACCAGATGAAGACACGTAAACCTAATAGAAAAACAAACATCTAGGGGAAATCAGGGGCATGTCAATCTTCTTTCAATGCAAGGTGATGCTGTTTTGGACTCAACTCCCAGCACCCGGCCTCCCTGGCACATATCGCAGATCTAAGCTGCCCTGGAAACTGTTCTCTACGGCTCACATGACACTTGGGTGACTTGACACACACAAGTATGGGGTCCATGCAATCCTCAGGGCCTATCACCCAATGCCACCAACTTAGGGTGAAGATCCCACATGTCACTTTGAGGTGGGGGACACACTGAGATTGTATCAATGAGAGGGGTACACAGTCCTGTCTCCTCATCTTCCCTCTGCATGAGAAATAACATCGATAGCAACTAAACAGTAACACACACACACACACACACACACACACATCAATGCAGTGACCTCCCGGGGCCATCTGCATTAAGACACTGCTCCGTCTTCCTCGATAAAGACCTACGTTAGTTACCTATTATTAATAGTCCATTTAGCACTTAACAGCACACAAAGCCCCACGTGTTGCTGGGAGCCTTCAGAACAGTATGCAGAGCTGATCCAAGCGAGGAAGCACCTCAACGGGCCTGGCCTTAGTAACTCTTGCAGCCCTTCCTCCACCAGGCCTCACCCCACTATGTCCCCAGAGCAGAGACTCACAGAGACAATGCAGGCTCCACAATGCTGCCATCACCACTGGGGCATAAGCCAAACACACAAGAGCCAGCACAAGATCTTCCATGTGGACAACAGTGAATCAGAACAGCTTAACAGCTGTCCTTGCTCAAGACAGCTCTTCAGCCCACACCAGCAAAAGCCATGGCAGAGCCCCTCACCCAGCTTCCCCAGCCACCAATGGGGAGGGGGGCGGGGCAGAGCCCCTCACCCAGCTTCCCCAGCCACCAATGGGGAGGGGGGGTGGGGCAGAGCCTCTCACCCAGCTTCCCCAGCCACCAATGGGGAGGGGGGGCGGGGCAGAGCCCCTCACCCAGCTTCCCCAGCCACCTATGGGGAGGGCAGAGCCCCTCACCCAGCTCCCCCAGCCACCTATGGGGAGGGGGGCGGGGCAGAGCCTCTCACCCAGCTCCCCCAGCCACCTATGGGGGGGCAGCAGCAGTCCTGGCTTTGGAGAATCCTTACTAGGCCCCACACCCTGTTCCCAGTACAGGCAGCATCCCACACACCACAAAGGATGCCAATGAGGAAAGTCCTCCTGAGAGCTTTCTGTTCCTGTCATCACTGGAGGTATATATGGAGGCCTACTGGTGACGAGGTGACCTAGAGGACCCCAGAGTACAATTCCCTTCCCCAGCAGTGTGCAGGCTTACAATTCCCTCCACTAGCCATGTGTGTGTTGGTGCAACACTCTAGCTTCAGCTAGGGAAAACTGAACTACAGGGCCTTGGAAACACAACCTGGACACAGCATGCAGTTCTCTTGACAGAGATAATCACATGGCGTTCTGCTGCCTGTGGCCCACTCAAAGCGGGACACCACATGTGCATACTCACCTGGAACATATTGGTGTCCTCTCGGTTCAATCTATCACACACAGACACACACGTCACTGTGACCGAGACACACGCAGACGCACACATCACTGTGGCCGAGACACACGCAGACGCACACGTCACTGTGACCAAGACACACGCAGACGCACACATCACTGTGGCCGAGACACACGCAGACGCTCACATCACTGTGGCTGAGACACACGCAGTGCACACATCACTATGGCTGAGACACACAGGCACATGTCACAAGTGTGGCTGAGACACGCAGCATGACTAAGGCATGCATATGAACACGACACAGTGTCTGAGACACACAGGTACGTGTCAGTGTGACTGAGACACACTCAGAGATACACACAACACAGAGGCCGAGACACACACATATCAACAGAATACAACCAATCAGCAACTTTCAAATATCACCACACCAAAAGGAATTGTCAAATCAAGATGCAGTATCCTGAGCTACCTCGAGTTGCATTTATCCAGCCAATGCAGGCTAATGGATCCACCTCAGCAGAGCAGAAAGGAGGACATGTCCCAAGTTCAGCAGCTTCCCTCAAAGAGGGCCTGGTCAAGGGCTGGGAAGGTGGTTCAGTGGTAGAGCGCTTGCCTTGCATGCATGAGGCCCTGAGTTCGATTCCTCAGCACCACATAAGCAAAAAAGAAAAAAACCGTTAGTGGCACTGTGACTCAAGTGGTAGAGCGCTAGCCTTGAGCTGAAGAGCTGAGGGACAGTGCCCAGGCCCAGAGTTCAGGCCCCACAACTGGACCAAAAAAAAAAAAAGAGGGCCCGGTCAGTGATAAAACTGCAGACTCGGACATCCTACTCTAGCCTGACCAAACACCAGGAAACCCTCTAGGACATCAGTGAGACACGTCCAGAGGACTTGGTTACCTCACACCTCTGTCTTTCTTCTTCCACAAGACAAACAAAACAGCCTTGGCTCAGTCCCCAGGAACCTTGAAGTAGGTGCTGCTACTGCTACCTCACAGATGAGGAAACTGAGTCACGGAGTTGCTCAGCAATCCTCCTAGACCATCCAAGGGTTAAACACAGTATATGTCCTCTAAATAATTACAGTAGCTCCATTTTCTTTAATAATCTAAGATTATGAATAATTCTGCTAACACTGAAGATCAATACAAATACTATTTTATATGTTGGCCTGGAAAAACTGTTCAAATTTTACCTCCTGAGTAGTCAAGAAGGCGAAGTCAGAGAGGAAGTCGTGGTGGCAGTGGGCTGCTCTGTAAAGAGCATCTCTGGTAAGCAGGGCTCCTAGGCCGTTGCCCTGCGCACCAGCAGCTCCAACCCGAGCAGAACACACTGACCTTTACAAGTGAGGAAGCCTCGCTGGGGCCGTCAACCTCCTCTGAGCTTCAAGTTCTGAATTGTGTCCCTCAAAGGAGTCTAAAAGGGAAAAGATTTTTCATGTTCTTCTCATTTGCTCCGGTGAGGAGGCAGACGTGGGGAACAGCCTCTTCCCCAGGGAGCTGCTTCCTTCTACACGTTTTCACCACTTCCTGTACGCATATCCAGGTATAATCAGAAGTCAGAGGAAGATGTGGCCCCTGGAGTCTCGCAGGGCACTGGCAATGGACTCCGGACAGTTATAGGCAACCCTCTCCTACAGCTGTAACAAACAGGTCCAACAAGGCTGCTTGCAGTCCCACTTTCCACCCTCCACACAGAACCCGTATGAGATTGCGCAGCCCACATTGATTTTTAGGAAGGCTCCGCATTACTGCCATGTTAAATGCAAGGCTGAAGCTGTAGTCCTCCACCTCCTGCTCCTTAACCATGGGCACATGAGGTCCAGCCACATGCTGAGCACTGCAGGAAGGTCCCCAAGTCATTAGCAGGGAGGAAGGGTATATCAGGCAGGGGCACGCCCTTGAGGAGACCTGCTGGCAGGCACACGAAGAGGTCCGTGATGAAAGAGGAGCCGACAGGGAGCCAGTATTGCACTCTCAACGGTAAGCTATCTGGGCTCAGAAAATAAAACCAGACTTCTTCCAATCCACCCCTCACTACCACCCTGGTGCTTCAGATGGGCAAAGTCATTTCACCCTAAGCCCAGCTTGCTGTGATCGCAGGTGAACCCAAAAACTAACAGTTGATACACATCCATTGAACACTGATATTCCATGCTGAAGACCTGCTCAGACCCGTACCTATGAAGGGAAACAGGCCCTGGGATTCTCTGGCCTGAGAGAAAAAGATAAAATAGCATTTGGACTAGGCTATCTTTGAAATACCCAGAAAATCTCTAGACAAAGAAAGTCTTCACATAATAGTGCAAATCATATAATTGATTTATATTGGGCAGAAAATGCAGAGATTTACACAAACACTTTAAATAAATATATCACAATTCAGAGAATTAAAAGTGATTTTTTATTTTGGCTTTTGTTGTTTTGTTTTGTGCCATTTTAACTCAAAGCCTAACTGTCCTGCTTGAGCCACAGTTCTACTTCTGGCTTTTTGGTGGATAATTGGAAATAAGAGTCTTATAGACTTTCCTGCCTGGGCTGGCTTTGAAACTTGATCCTCAGAACTCAGCCACATGAGTGGCATGAGCTACTAGCACCTAGCTTGTTTATTTTTTGTTATTTCACAAACTGACAATGATTTTTACTCTTATTGGTATAATCTGCATATGAGGCCATCAAATTTTCCTGTTTCCAACTTAAAATATTTAATGATTTTTTTTGGTTGGTCATGGGGCTTGAACTCTGGGCCTGGGCGCTGTCCCTCAGCTCTTCAGCTCAAGGTGAGTGCTCTACCACTTGAGCCACAGCACCACTTCTGCTTTTCTGGTGGTTAATTGGAGATAAGAGTCTCATGGACTTTCCTGCCTGGGCTGGCTTTGAACCATGATCCTCAGATCTCAGCCTCCTGAGTAACTAGGATTACAGGCGTGAGCCATCAGCGCCCAGCCTCCAACTTTAAATATTTATAGAAAAAAATAGCCTTTCACCCATTACAATCACTTCATAAAATACACACCCACCCATATGCACATATAATATATATGCACACACACACATACACATACCCTCAGCCTTCGGTTGACTGGTCTGACCTGATTGAGACAAGGCTCTTGTCACTGAGTCCTTGGTGGCTGGCCCTAGCCACCAGAGGAGCCCCAGACCAGCCTCAGGAGGCCCAACGGCAAATGCCGCATAGCTGTCCCATCTCACTAAGTGAGCACACTGACCCACCGGCCACCAGTCAGACCATCTTGAGAGATCGCGTTTCTAGTTCTTGATCATCACTGAGCCACTCAGAGAAACACTAAGCTGAAGCCTCACAAAGTTGAGGGCCAGGACCAGACAGCAGTCTTTTGGCTTCTCCAAGTAGCATGGGCACCTGAAATCTCTTGTCCACCCAGGCCCATTTTCTGGCTATATATACAAGCTGGTCAGCCTGCTAATAAAGGTTTCTCATTATTGTTGTAGACTTCCTGGCCAGGCCCATCTCCTGGCTGCATAAGCAGGCTGCACAGCGTGCTTATTGAACCAGCTGGGAGACACCCCTCTTCTGTGGTAACCCCAGCTACTATAGCATTACACCCAGTAAAAGCAGTTTTTCCTTGCCTACTTTGATATTCATCAGTAGTTAGCAGCTGGATGGATGGAGGAAATAGCAGCAGAGAAGTCAGCAGTGGTGACAAAGGCAGCAGTGGTACAGTGTCGGAGTGATAAGAGACAAGCTGAACAACTCCAACAGCAGCCAGAGCACAAAAGCAGCAGAGACAATGCTCTGTGGTCACTAGAAGAATTGCGGGAAGCTCCTAATCCTTAAGGGCCAAGAGCTGAACACTAGTCACTATAGAAAGATCCCAGCATCTGGAGCATGGAACACTAATCACTACAACGAGGAGGGTCCAACATCCAAAGCATGTAGAAGAATGAGAGCACCTGTCATCGTAGTAGAAGCATCCAAAATCCAAGGCATGTAGAAGAGCTAGAGCACTTGTCACTGTAGAAGAAGCATCCAAAATCCAAGGCATGTAGAAGAGCTAGAGCACTTGTCACTGTAGTAGAAGCATCCAGCATCCACGGCATGTAGAAGAGCTAGAGCACTTGTCACTGTAGAAGAAGCATCCAGCATCCACGGCACGTAGAAGAGCTAGTGAACTTGTCACTGTAGAAGGGTACAGTATCCAGGGCGTGTGCAGAAGCTATAGCACTTGTCACTGTAGAAGGGTACAGCATCCAGGGCGTGTGCAGCTGAAATGTTTGCCACTGCAGGATGGGAGGGTCCCGGTATCCAGGGCATGCACAAGAGTTAGAACCCTAGAAGGTACCGCCTATGCTGCTGGCTTCTGCCCCCTCAGTGCTGCGGGAAGCTGAAGATTGCAAAAGCTGCCAAGTGTTAGGGCCACTAGTAATTAAATCCCAGTTTAATAAACCTCCAACCTGAGTACCAAGAACTGCATGTCCCTGCTTCTAGAGCCTACAGCAATAGGGACCAGAGTCTTGGGGCTTGGAGGTATAAGTATCTGGGTCTGCCAATTCAACCTATAATACTTACATGCTCAGGATTTCTGGCACTGGAAGAGCTTCCCCTCACCTACTCATAATTCCTATTGGGAAAGAGCAAAAAAACTGCAGCCAGCTGACTGGTATCAGAGGTAGGAGACATTTGAAACAGACTGCTGGACCCCAGCATAGCTCAGCATGGTGCATGGTGAGCAGGTGGAGGGCCCTGGGGTCAAGCCCATCACCAAAAAACAAAAAAGTGAAACTAAGCATCCAAAATGTTATTAATAAAAAAATTAGTGAGGACAAAGGACTTTGTACCTTCAACAAGATTATTTCAGTTATTTGTAATGTATAATCTCTTGCTCTTTTGTTTCTGAATTTGTTTTGTAATAAACATACTATGAATTGAGTAGAGCATACATATGACTTGTAAGTATGTACATACATACATAAGTGCATGTTTCTACTTGTGGTACTATCAGACCTTTTCACACAACTTGCAACAGGCAGGGAGAAGACAATGAGGCTCCAGAGGTCGCCTGCCAATCACAAGATACCTTGGGCCATGTTAACAAGTTAAGAGCAACAGGTGGACTTCCAGCTGTAACAGTCACTGTGGCCACAATTGAAGGACAGCAAGACTGTATTCCCTTCCTTTGTTCTGCTACAATTTAAGCCTATTTTTCATGTGTGTTGCTGGGAACTAAACTCAGGACCTCCCTTAGTGCCCAGTGCTCTCCCACTGAGCTACCTACGTCGGTTTCTTTCTCTTCCCACATGAAAGGCACTCCATCTGCTTTGAGGCTGCGGACACACTCTTGGTCCCATTGGCTCCTTGATCTGACTTGCACATCCTAGGACAGCAAAGAGCATGCTTGCGTCCCACATCCCGCCTCCCCACTGAGAACCACTGGTTTATCACAGGCATCCCAAGAAGAGGGACCCAGGCTGTCGTCAAAACGCTCCACCATGGGCTGGGAAGGTGGCTCAGTGGTAGAGCGCTTGCCTTGCATGCCTGAGGCCCTGGGTTCGATTCCTCAGCACCACATAAGCAAAAAGAAAAAAAAAATCGGAAGTGGCGCTGTGGCTCAAGTGGTAGAGTGCTAGCCTTGAGCTGAAGGGCTCAGGGACAGCGCCCAGGCCCAAAGTTCAGGCCCCACGACCGGACCCAAAAAAAACAAAAAACAAAAAACAAAAAACGCTCCACCATGCTGGCTCTGGAAGACACGGTCTCCTTCCCTGTATGCATTTATGGAAAAGCAGAATCTTTTAGTATCCTGGCAGAACTACGGCAGCATTTGGAATGTGGTGGCAGTATACTAAACCTTTCAAAAGGAGGCTTTGATTCTGGAGCTAGTACATGCCCAATCTCCTTGTGAGACATGCTATTTTATATAAATTCACCTGGAACAGCCAGAAATAGTGCTTCTCTCATACTGTTTAACTTTAAACTCACCCTGCATGTCTGATATTCTTTCAGAGTTCCTACATTTTATTACTAAACGATGTTAAATACTATTTAGAAGGACCCATTTACAGAGCGAGCATATCACTCTTAAGCCAACATTTATTAATGTTGACTAATCTGGTGATAATGTAGTTTGCTAGCCCCTAAGGTAGGCTTCACATCTAAATTTCACTCCCTCAAAACCGTGAGAGAATAACTGCAGGCACATCTACATAAATACCCAAAATTTCAGCTCTATTGAACATTCATATTTTCCCAGAATAGCACTAAGTCAAGATTTTTTAGAACACTTTGCTTCATAAAGAGACAAAATAGATATAACCAAGCACCCTCATTGCACTGCTAAAGTTTGGTATTTCTTTGGCCCTCGTGGTCACCATATTTTCATTCACACGTGGTCATTGCTTGTCATAGAACTGCATCCGGTGGTTTCCAGAAGGTAATTCACATACTTCTAGCGACTTGATCTATGCATGTGCCATGACCTCAGTGGGCAGATACACTCAACCCTACATTCTTCCTATGTTAAGGATGCGCAGTTGCTAGAAATTATAATGAAGATGGAAGATAAGCAGATCCTGACTCGTGGTGGACTAAGAATCTCATGTTCATTTTGTAGGATAACGCTTCCTCTGCAGTGCTGCGCGTCATGGTCCACGCCTGGACCCGGCAGCCTTTCTTCTCCCTGGTCCCCGCGTCATGGTCCACGCCTGGACCCGGCAGCCTTTCTTCTCCCCCGTCCGACCCTGCGCACAGGACGTGGCCTCAGGAGCCGACGGGCGCCAGGGGGCCTTCCACGCCTGCCCCGCGCCCGACCGCGCAAGCGGCCGCCCAGGCCAACAACCTACCTCAAACTCGGCTCTGAGTCGGGAGCAAGCGGCCGGTGCAGCGGCACAGCAGAGTAAACAGCCCCTGCCGCCCACGGGGCCGGGCCTGCCTGGAGCCGCCGGCCTGCCTGGAGCCGGCCTGCCTGGAGCCGGCCTGCCCGGAGCCGTCCTGCCTGGAGCCGCCGGCCTGCCCGGAGCCCGGCCTGCCCGAGGCCGGCCTGCCCGGAGCCGGCCTGACCCGAGCCCGGCCTGACCCGAGCCGTCCTGACCCGGAGCCGGCCTGACCCGAGCCGGCCTGACCCGAGCCGGCCTGACCCGAGCCCGGCCGCCCAAAGCCGGCCTGACCCGAGCCCGGCCTGCCCGGAGCCGGCCTGCCCGGAGCCCGGCCTGACCCGGAGCCGGCCTGCCCGGAGCCGGCCTGCCCGGAGCCGGCCTGACCCGAGCCCGGCCTGACCCGAGCCGTCCTGACCCGGAGCCGGCCTGACCCGAGCCGGCCTGACCCGAGCCTGGCCTGACCCGAGCCCGGCCTGACCCGAGCCGGCCTGACCCGAGCCGGCCTGACCCGAGCCCGGCCTGACCCGAGCCCGGCCTGACCCGAGCCGGCCTGACCAGAGCCGGCCTGACCCGAGCCGGCCTGACCCGAGCCGGCCTGACCGGAGCCGGCCTGACCCGAGCCGTCCTGACCCGGAGCCGGCCTGACCGGAGCCGGCCTGACCCGAGCCGGCCTGACCCGAGCCGGCCTGACCCGAGCCCGGCTGCAGGCCCCACACCACGGGGGCGGGGAGGGGACATCTCATCTGAACCAGACGTCCAAAGAGCACCCCAGGTCCCCACAGCTCCGGCCACCCCAGGTCCCCGTGTGGTGCGCTTGCACACCCACAGCTCTGGGCCACGCCGAGGTCCCGTGTGGTGCGCTTGCACACCCACAGCTCTGGGCCACGCCGAGGTCCCGTGTGGCGCGCTTGCACACCCACAGCTCTGGGCCACGCCGAGGTCCCGTGTGGTACGCTTGCACACCCACAGTTCTGGGCACACCGAGGTCCCGTGTGGCGCATTGCACACCCACAGCTCTGGGCACACCGAGGTCCCGTGTGGCGCATTGCACACCCACAGCTCTGGGCACGCCGAGGTCCCGTGTGGTGTGCTTGCACACCCACAGTTCTGGGCCATGCCGAGGTCCCGTGTGGTGCGCTTGCACACCCACAGTTCTGGGCACACCGAGGTCCCCCATGTGGCGCATTGCACACCCACAGCTCTGGGCATACCGAGGTCCCGTGTGGCGCATTGCACACCCACAGCTCTGGGCACACCGAGGTCCCCCATGTGGCGCATTGCACGCCCACAGTTCTGGGCTACGCCAAGGTCCCGTGTGGTGCGCTTGCACACCCACAGTTCTGGGCACGCCGAGGTCCCCCGTGTGGTGCGCTTGCACACCCACAGTTCTGGGCCATGCCGAGGTCCCCCGTGTGGTGCGCTTGCACGCCCACAGTTCTGGGCACACCGAGGTCCCCCGTGTGGCACACTTGCACGCCCACAGTTCTGGGCACGCCGAGGTCCCGTGTGGTGCACTTGCACACCCACAGCTCTGGGCACGCCGAGGTCCCCCGTGTGGTGCGCATTGCACACCCACAGCTCTGGGCACACCGAGGTCCCCCATGTGGCGCATTGCACACCCACAGCTCTGGGCACGCCGAGGTCCCCCGTGTGGTGCACTTGCACACCCACAGTTCTGGGCACGCCGAGGTCCCCGTGTGGCGCGCTTGCACCTTCCCGAGGTCACCCACTGGGAGCCAACATCCCACAGAACACTCCTGAACACAACTGCGCGAGCCCCTGAACAGTGGAGCCAGAGGCGCTCCCTGCCCCGGGCTAGAACGCACACAGCTGGCCTTCAAAGCGAGGGGCAGAGGACCGGCGGCGTCTGTTCTTCACCTCAACATGAAGAGCACCTGAGTCTACACGCACAAAGGAGCACCAAAAAGCCAACTGCACCCGTGACTGTTCCTCCATTATTTATAAAGCAGACCTCTACACTCTGCTCGATGACCCGGAGTGGCCCGTAAGACCCACCGTGCACACCAGCACAACTGGGAGGAACAGGTAAGGTAGAAGAAGGAAAAGGCCCTCTGCCCTCCTAGAAAAGCAACCATCACAGCGCACTGAGCCTCCTCCTTGACTTCTGACACTGCCCAGCACCCGGCCAGTAACCACGAAGGCATCTTCATGTGAACCCAAAGTCCAGTTCCAGAGACTCACATCCGTAGCGCTGCTGACCTCCTACCACAGACAGACTAGCAAACAAAAGGCGTTTAATACGCGGAGAAGGAGGCCCTCCCGGGGGAGCCTCACCCCCTTTACTTCCTGTCCCAGATATTTAAAGAGGCATTTGGCAAAGCTGCTTGAGATAGAAGGAATTAAAAAAAAAAAAAGAATATTCTTCCTTTGACAAACTGTTTCCACCGTTTCCAGGCAGCTGAAAAACAGACTATTTTCTGCTGACCTTCTATCAACCAAGATTAGAAAAATAAGTCCAGCTGGGTCTACTTTTACAAAGGTCAGTTTAGACTAATGTAGAAACAGCTGCCAGCTGCCTTGTGTGGGGTGAGGGGCTTCCCACCATGCACTCGGTTAGTTTCCTCTGGGAAATGGAACATCTTGTCAGAAAAGATAACTGAGCACAGGGGAGTTGGTCTACCTCGGGCACATCCAGACCGAAACCCTTTCTACCTTTCTTAGACTTTCCTTTGCTCCTTCACACACAAAGGTGCAACATGTGCACCTGCTCACATGAATCTTAAGTGTTGTTTTCTATTTGGGGCATTTTGTAAGCCCAGACCACAGTGGCTGTCACGCCTTCACACCTTCCTTCTCTTCCTTACCTCACATTCCTTTCTTGCAAAAACCTAGAGAAAAGTGAGTGGAGCCCTGTATTCAAAAATTAGATACTTTTTCTAAAAAGGATAGGGCAGTATAGACCCAGAGTTCAGAAGTTACTGCCATCAAAACATCAGATCAAAGCTAGGCACCAGTGTCTCATGCTTGCAATCCTAGCTACTTGGGAAGCTGAGACCCAGAGGACGGCAGTTCAAAGACCAGCCAAGGCAGAATAATGTGAGATTCTATCTCCTAACCAGCAAAAGCATGGCTACAAGTGTGGCTCAAGTGGAAGAATGCCAATCAAGCAAGGGAGAGTCCATCCTTGGGTTCAAACCTCAGTGCTGGAAGACAAATACATAAATAAACATAATGTCTTGGATGGATGACGAGCCGGGGACCTCCATCCACTGAGCCCTAGCCTAAGCCCTCTTTTCCTTGAGTGCAGAGAACCACACATTTAGCGGCACATAGAAGCCCCTGGAGTGTGTGTGCGGGGGCCCCACCTCGGAGGAAAGGAACACAGGCTGGTGCAGATCAGGCACCCCCCTCCTTCTGAATCATGACCCTGACAAGCCGGAGCTTGATCCGATGTGCTTTGAAAAGCTGTGAGGTGTTGAGATGCATCACAAGTCTTAGCAGAGAGGAAGCCATTTAACATTCTCTTCTTATTCTTGAGCTACTCCTTCCATTCATCTACAACTGGGACCTCTGGACACAGGAAAAAGCTACTCCACAGCTCCATGCAATCTATCTGGCTTCATGCAGGAGGCCTCTGCCCGGCACCCCCTTCTCCCGAAAGCCCAGTTCTCCACATACTGCAGTCCTGCCCAGAAACACCAGCACCTGAGGCTGCGGAGGACAACAGGCACAGAGAAGCACTCAGGGGCGTGCTGGCGGGGCTTCAGCTCTGGGGAAGAGGCAGGCTGCTCATTTCCATACAACCCAGTACAATCAAAGGCTCCAGACCCCAGGAAGCAAAGCTGGATCTGTGCTTTTGTGGGAGAAAGGATTCTTTGATTTAAAAATAAACAATCACGCCATCTAGTTCACAAAGCCAGCCAGCTCCTACTTCTGCCAGCTCTGCTGCTCAGCTCTGCGTGGGCTCACTGGTGAATGAATGTGTGGGCACCAGGAGCAGAAACAAAGGGCAGAATAAACAACCCACTGCCTGTCCTCAGTCGAGTGCTCCACCGCCTTAGGATCTGCACTCCCTTAGCAAAACCTGCATGAGGCTTCAGCTCTGTCTTTGGCAAATTAACGTGTTTTTTTTTCTTCACATACCTGTCCATTCATTGTGGAGGCCTCTTGAGTAGGTTCACAAACAGCCCTCTGAGGAGCTGTGCCACGGGGATTTACATTCAAGATAGACTTATGCACATTTGTACTGCAAACCTGGACGAAGGGGAGAGCAAAGGAAACCCCTGTGTTCAGCTCTGACCAAGGGATCACAGGTCATTAATATCATAAGGAACCTCTTCTCACCAGAATGATGCCAAAGAAGGGAAGGTACAATGTAGAAAGCTCCGGTGATTACGGAGGAGATGGAGAACACAGGAAACAAGGCAGGGCAGGGGCATCCACTGGCCACATCTGCCTCTGGAAATGAGGCTCAAACAAATAAGGACAAACCCAGATGTGTCTGGTGGCCTTAGGTTCATCAAGAGCTTTACATGGAAAGGATCCTTCGCTCACATAGTTTCCAGACGGGAAGAAGGGATCCTTTGTCTTTACAACATCTCTCCTCAGTTCTAACCCACAGGGCTCATGTGTGCCACAGACACCTTCAACCACCTATTCTGTAGCCTCACCTCAAGGTTAAATGTTAATACCTAAAGACAGACACGGACTTGGGGGTTGGAGAAGGCCAATGTGGCCTCAACGCTAGCGCAAGGCTGTGGGTCAATCCTCCAGCACCAAAAGGAAAAGGAAGGAGGGAGGAGGGCACAGAGAAACAGACCACAAGCGACACAAGTCCACCGGCGCGTCTTCAATTCCACGCAATTCCTTGAAACAGTGCAGTTGGCGAGACCGTTACCAAACAGGGGTCCCGACAGTGGAGAAACAACAGGACAGCATCTGCCTTCCATGGTGGATGTCAAGAATGCAGGCAGCAACGAGTACCGGCGCGTCCGAAGCACACAGGCAGCCACGGAGTACGCAGGGGCCGGACCCCGAGGGGCTGTGCCTGTCCGTCCCCAGTTCCCTCAGAGGGCCTTCTAAAGAGATGAGCACCCTCGCTCACCCAACCCCGTGGCGCACTCCCCGCACCCAGGGTCCCCCAGCTGCCCACACGAGGCAGGACTGGGGGGGGCTGCCCGCAGGGAGGATTCAACTGTCGCCAGGCAGCGGGGCGGGCCAGGCGGGCCAGGCGGGCCGCTAGGCCGGTGGCCCTTCCTCTCTGCCCCATCTCCACCTTGGGGTTCCTGGGCCCTGCGAGCCTCCTCCCCTCGCAGACGGGAGGGGCGGCCTCCGAGGCTCGGCGCGAGGGCGTGGGGAGGGCGGGCCCGCGGGGCGGCAGGCGGGTCGGACCCGGGGCCGGCCTTTCCCGTGGTTTGGGGGGCTGGACGTGACCCCGCCCAGCCCCCCGGGGTCAGCAGAGACCCCGTCCCTGCACCCTGCCGCTGTGCGCTGTGCGCGGGACCAACGGCTGAGGGGAGCGGGAGGGGCTCGGGCCCCGCCCCGGACCCTCCCACCCGGACCCCCACCCCACCCGGGCCCTCCCACCCGGACCCCCACCCCACCCGGGCCCTCCCACCCGGACCCTCCCACCCCACCCGGAACCCACCCGGACCCTCCCACCCCACCCGGAACCCACCCGGACCCTCGCACCCCGGACCCTCCCACCCCACCTGGACCCTCCCACCCCACCCGGACCCTCCCACCCCCACCCGGACCCTCCCACCCCACCCGGACCCTCCCACCCCACCCGGACCCTCCCACCCCACCCGGACCCTCGCACCCCGGACCCCCACCCCGGACCCTCCCACCCCACCCGGACCCTCCCACCCCACCCGGACCCCCACCCCACCCGGACCCCCACCCCACCCGGACCCCCACCCCACCCGGACCCCCACCCCCACCCGGACCCTCCCACCCCACCCGGACCCCCACCCCACCCGGAACCCACCCGGACCCTCACCCCGGACCCTCCCACCCCACCCGGACCCTCCCACCCCACCCGGGCCCTCCCACCCCACCCGGACCCTCCCACCCCGGACCCTCCCACCCCGGACCCTCCCACCCCACCCGGACCCTCCCACCCCACCCGGACCCTCCCACCCCACCCGGACCCTCCCACCCCACCCGGACCCTCCCACCCTCACCCGGACCCTCCCACCCCACCCGGACCCTCCCACCCTCACCCGGACCCTCCCACCCCACCCGGACCCTCCCACCCCACCCGGACCCTCCCACCCCACCCCTGCCTGGGCCGCCCCGCGCCCCCCTATGCGGCTCCCCCCTCCCCGGCGTGTCGGCGGCGCTGGCCCCACCTTCCTCCCGTGGCTCCCCTGCCCTGCACGTGTCGGGGAAATGTCCCGGCCTGCGCCGCGCGTCCTCGGCGGAGGGGGGCGGGGGGAGGGGGCGTCCTCGGCGGAGGGGGGCGGGGGGAGGGGGCGTCCTCGGCGGAGGGGGGCGGGGGGAGGGGGCGTCCTCGGCGGAGGGGGGCGGGGGGAGGGGGCGTCCTCGGCGGAGGGGGGCGGGGGGAGGGGGCGTCCTCGGCGGAGGGGGGCGGGGGGAGGGGGCGTCCGGCCGGGCGCTGAGGACGGGGAGAGGGCGGGCGGGGGCGGTGGACGCAGGCGGGGCGCTGAGGGGCGCTGAGGGGCGCTGAGGGGCGCTGAGGGGCGCTGAGGGGCGCTGAGGGGCGCTGAGGGGCGGGGGGGAGGGCGGTGGACGCAGGCGGGGCGCTGAGGGGCGCTGAGGGGCGCGGGCGGGGGGCGCTGAGGGGCGCTGAGGGGCGCTGAGGGGCGCGGGCGGGGGGCGCTGAGGGGCGCTGAGGGGCGCTGAGGGGCGCTGAGGGGCGCGGGCCGGGGGCGGTGGACGCAGGCGGGCGCGGGCGGGGGGCGCGTCCGTCCGTCCGGCGCGTCTCCGCCTCGCGCGGCCCGCGGCGCCGGCCCGGCCGGGCCTCCGGAGCGCGCACGCGCGGGGCGCCCACGCCCGGCCGCAAGGGGCGCGGGCCCGGCGGGCTCCCTCGGCCGCGGGCCTCGAGGGCCCGGGACCCGCGCCCGGACGGACGCGCGGGCGCGGCGGGGCCGCCCCGGGCCGAGTCCCCGGCGCCTGAGGAGGCCGCGCGCCACGGGCCGGGGCGGGAAACCGAGGCAGGGCCGCGAGGCCCGCCCCACGGCGCGGCGAGGGCGCGGCGGCCCCGCGGGCCCGGCGCCTCCCCCCGCCCGCCCCTCGCCCCTCACTCACCGAGGCGCCCCGGGAGCGGCCGGCCGCGGGGGGCGGCGGCGGCGGCGGGCACGGCGCGCGGCGGCGGCGGCAGCAGCAGCGGCAGCAGCAGCAGCAGCAGCGGCGGCGGGAGCGGCGGCCCCATCCCCGCGGCCCAGGTGGCGCCCGTCAGTGCGTGGCGCGCGGAGCCAGGCCGAGCCCGCTGAGGCGGCGCTGACGGCTCCTCCCGCCGCGCCTCTCCGCGCTCCTGCGGCGGCTGCGGCCGGGCTTCAGCACCGGACAGCGCCGCCGGCCCCGCCCCGCGCTCCACAGGCCCCGCCCAGGCCCCGCCCGCGTTCCACAGGCCCCGCCCAGGCCCCGCCCCGCGCTCAGCAGGCCCCGCCCAGGCCCCGCCCGCGTTCCACAGGCCCCGCCCAGGCCCCGCCCGCGTTCCACAGGCCCCGCCCAGGCCCCGCCCCGCGCTCCACAGGCCCCGCCCCCGCCTACCGGACCCGCCCCTGACCCTGTCCAGGCCCCGCCCCTGGCTCCCGTCTGGCCGCCGCAGGCCCCGCCTTCTGCCCCCCGGCCCCGCCCGCCGGCCCCGCCCTCCGGCCTCTGGCCACGCCCACCCAGCCCTGCCCGCGCTCCTCCCCCCGCTCCTCCCGCTGCGCCCCCTGCCGGTCCGCGGCGAAGCCCGGCCCGCGCGGTCCGGGGCCCAGCAGCCGTCGGGGGCTGGCGGCGAGGGGACCGCACGGCCAGGACGACGGGCTTCCGGGCGCGTCCGACCCCACACCCGGGACCCGCGGTCCTCATCCTCCTCACAGGAGCACTTCCTCCCCGTCCTCCCCCCTCCCCGTCCTCCTCCCCACACCCCATCCTCCCCACACCCCATCCTCCCCACACCCCATCCTCCTCCCCACACCCCATCCTCCCCACACCCCATCCTCCTCCCCACACCCCATCCTCCCCGTCCTCCTCCCCACACCCCATCCTCCCCGTCCTCCTCCCCACACCCCATCCTCCCCGTCCTCCTCCCCACACCCCCATCCTCCCCGTCCTCCCCACACCCCATCCTCCCCGTCCTCCCCACACCCCATCCTCCTCCCCACACCCCATCCTCCCCGTCCTCCTCCCCACACCCCATCCTCCCCGTCCTCTCCGTCCTCCCCGTCCTCCTCATCCTCCCCACACCCCATCCTCCCCGTCCTCCCCACACCCCATCCTCCCCGTCCTCCCCACACCCCATCCTCCCCATCCTCCTCCCCACACCCCATCCTCCCCGTCCTCCTCCCCACACCCCATCCTCCCCGTCCTCCCCACACCCCATCCTCCCCGTCCTCCCCACACCCCATCCTCCCCGTCCTCCCCACACCCCATCCTCCCCATCCTCCTCCCCACACCCCATCCTCCCCGTCCTCCTCCCCACACCCCATCCTCCCCGTCCTCCCCACACCCCATCCTCCCCGTCCTCCCCGTCCTCCCCACCTCCCCGTCCTCCTCCCCACACCCCATCCTCCCCGTCCTCCCCCCTCCCCGTCCTCCCCACACCCCATCCTCCTCCCCACACCCCATCCTCCCCATCCTCCCCACACCCCATCCTCCCCATCCTCCCCACACCCCATCCTCCCCGTCCTCCCCACACCCCATCCTCCCCGTCCTCCCCACACCCCATCCTCTCCGTCCTCCCCACACCCCATCCTCCCCGTCCTCCCCACACCCCATCCTCCCCGTCCTCCCCACACCCCATCCTCTCCGTCCTCCTCCCCACACCCCATCCTCTCTGTCCTCCCCACACCCCATCCTCCCCGTCCTCCCCACACCCCCATCCTCCCCGTCCTCCCCACACCCCATCCTCCCCGTCCTCCCCACACCCCATCCTCTCCGTCCTCCCCACACCCCATCCTCTCCGTCCTCCCCACACCCCCATCCTCCCCGTCCTCCCCACACCCCCATCTTCCCCGTCCACCTCCCAGTGCTCCAGCCAGGGGAAGCTAGCCTTCCCGCCCCATCCTCTGCACACTCCTACCCGAGGTAGGGAACTGATGTGCGGCCGCCTGGTTTAGTGTGATACTAACGGAGCTCCCATGAGCTCAGCCCACAGACATGGTAAAACCAGTGTTGAGCCTACTGTCCTGAGGTTTCAAACTCCCACCGCCTTCTTACACCCTGTACCTTCTTAGCCCCCCAAACAACCCTCTTCTCCCCTCCGTTGCTCTCCTCCCATCTCTCTGTGCAGACCCTGTGCCCAGAATGGTGGAGAGAATGGGAACCCACAGATAAAGACCGTAGGGAGAGCTCCCAAAGGAAGCACCTACTTCGCAGCTTCACTGCCACATCCTGTGACGTGGGGCTGAGGGCAATCTGCCATCCCACAAAGGCACCAGTCAATCAGCAAGGCTCAGGAGACTTCAGAGGGCTGAGGGCTGGCAGAGAGCCTTCAAGCAGAATTCACCAACAAGATGATTTACCTGCCAGTTCCAAGAAAGGCTGCTAGAGGCAGTCAGACCTTGGCTGGATTATACCATCCAGCCAGCACTGCCTGTGCACACAGACCTGACTTCAATCACTGGATTACACTACCCAGCCAGCACCGCCTGTGCACAGGGTCCTGACTCCAATCGCTGGATTAGAACACCTGGCCAGCACCTCCTGTACACACGGGCCTGACTCCAATCACTGGATTACAGCACCCGGCCAGCACCGCCTGTGCACAGGGTCCTGACTCCAATTGCTGGATTAGAACACCTGGCCAGCACCGCCTGTGCACACGGTCCTGACTCCAATCGCTGGATTAGAACACCCGGCCAGCACCTCCTGTACACACGGGCCTGACTCCAATCACTGGATTACAGCACCTGGCCAGCACCACCTGTGCACAGGGTCCTGACTCCAATCGCTGGATTAGAACACCTGGCCAGCACCGCCTGTGCACAGGGTCCTGACTCCAATCACTGGATTAGAACACCCGGCCAGCACCTCCTGTGCACACGGGCCTGACTCCAATCACTGGATTACAGCACCCGGCCAGCACCTCCTGTACACACGGGCCTGACTCCAATCACTGGATTACAGCACCTGGCCAGCACCTCCTGTGCACACGGGCCTGACTCCAATCACTGGATTACAGCACCTGGCCAGCACCTCCTGTGCACACGGTCCTGACTTCAATCGCTGGATTAGAACACCTGGCCAGCACCGCCTGTGCACACGGGCCTGACTCCAATAACTGGATTACAGCACCCGGCCAGCACCGCCTGTGCACACGGGCCTGACTCCAATCACTGGATTACAGCACCTGGCCAGCACCGCCTGTGCACAGGGTCCTGACTCCAATCACTGGATTAGAACACCCGGCCAGCACCTCCTGTGCACACGGGCCTGACTCCACAATCACTGGATTACAGCACCCGGCCAGCACCTCCTGTACACATGGGCCTGACTCCAATCACTGGATTACAGCACCTGGCCAGGACCACATGAGCATACAAGCCTAACTTCAGTAGGCTGGATTAGAACACCCAGCCAGACTGCCTGTGCTCCAGACCTGACTTCAAACCAGGGCAGCTGAGAAGGGCACTGTCTTTCAGGTCCAATGGCAGACACATCCTCCTACGTCCCAAGAGCCATCTGAATAACTTGAAAAGAAGATGCGCACTGGCCGCAGAAGATGAGGCTCTTCATGCCCGGTGGTGCTCAAGCTGGAGGTCAGGACTGTGTGGCTATGCAGTGTGATTGCTCTGCAGCACGTGCTCCCTGCAGTGTGATTGCTCTGCAGCACGTGCTCTCTGCAGTGTGATTGCTCTGCAGCACGTGCTCTCTGCAGTGTGATTGCTCTGCAGCACGTGCTCCCTGCAGTGTGATTGCTCTGCAGCACGTGCTCTCTGCAGTGTGATTGCTCTGCAGCACGTGCTCCCTGCAGTGTGATTGCTCTGTAGCACGTGCTCTCTGCAGTGTGATTGCTCTGCAGCAATGCTCTCTGCAGTGTGATTGCTCTGCAGCACGTGCTCTCTGCAGTGTGATTGCTCTGTAGCACGTGCTCCCTGCAGTGTGATTGCTCTGTAGTATATGCTCTCTGCAGTGTGATTGCTCTGTAGCACGTGCTCTCTGCAGTGTGATTGCTCTGTAGCACGTGCTCTCTGCAGTGTGATTGCTCTGTAGCACGTGCTCTCTGCAGTGTGATTGCTCTGTAGCACGTGCTCCCTGCAGTGTGATTGCTCTGTAGCATATGCTCTCTGCAGTGTGATTGCTCTGTAGCACGTGCTCTCTGCAGTGTGATTGCTCTGCAGCACGTGCTCTCTGCAGTGTGATTGCTCTGCAGCACGTGCTCCCTGCAGTGTGATTGCTCTGCAGCACGTGCTCTCTGCAGTGTGATTGCTCTGCAGCACGTGCTCTCTGCAGTGTGATTGCTCTGCAGCAATGCTCTCTGCAATGTGATTGCTCTGCAGCACGTGCTCTCTGCAGTGTGATTGCTCTGCAGCACGTGCTCTCTGCAGTGTGATTGCTCTGCAGCACGTGCTCTCTGCAGTGATTGCTCTGCAGCACGTGCTCTCTGCAGTGTGATTGCTCTGCAGCACGTGCTCTCTGCAGTGTGATTGCTCTGCAGCACGTGCTCTCTGCAGTGTGATTGCTCTGCAGCACGTGCTCTCTGTAGTGTGATTGCTCTGCAGCACGTGCTCTCTGCAGTGTGATTGCTCTGTAGCAATGCTCTCTGCAGTGTGATTGCTCTGCAGCACATGCTCTCTGCAGTGTGATTGCTCTGTAGTATATGCTCTCTGCAGTGTGATTGCTCTGCAGTATATGCTCTCTGCAGTGTGATTGCTCTGCAGCACGTGCTCTCTGCAGTGTGATTGCTCTGCAGCATGTGCTCTCTGCAGTGTGATTGCTCTGCAGCACGTGCTCCCTGCAGTGTGATTGCTCTGCAGCACGTGCTCTCTGCAGTGTGATTGCTCTGTAGCAATGCTCTCTGCAGTGTGATTGCTCTGTAGTATATGCTCTCCGCAGTGTGATTGCTCTGTAGTAATGCTCTCTGCAGTGATTGCTCTGCAGCACATGCTCCCTGCAGTGTGATTGCTCTGCAGCACGTGCTCTCTGCAGTGTGATTGCTCTGCAGCACGTGCTCCCTGCAGTGTGATTGCTCTGCAGCACGTGCTCCCTGCAGTGTGATTGCTCTGCAGCACGTGCTCCCTGCAGTGTGATTGCTCTGCAGCACGTGCTCCCTGCAGTGTGATTGCTCTGCAGCACGTGCTCCCTGCAGTGTGATTGCTCTGCAGCACGTGCTCCCTGCAGTGTGATTGCTCTGCAGCACGTGCTCTCTGCAGTGTGATTGCTCTGCAGCACGTGCTCTCTGCAGTGTGATTGCTCTGCAGCACGTGCTCTCTGCAGTGTGATTGCTCTGCAGCACGTGCTCTCTGCAGTGTGGTTCTCTCGTGCTGTAGAGAGCACCATAATGCTCTCTGCTAAGCACAGTCAAGTTACCAGGAATGTTCCAGCATTCCTTGAAGTCTTGTTCCTCTGTAGGCTCTGCCTCACCTTTCCTGCTACAGGAACGATTTCTGCCCCAAGGGGGTGAGTTCTACCCCCTAGTGACCCTCAGGTGCAATCCTAGGGTGGTGAGTGGGAAGATGCACACCCCACACCAGTACTGCTCCTAGACTTAGAAACTCTGCTAAACACCGTGTCACTGGTAGCTTGTCAGCTGGCAGACATCAAAAACCAGAGCCAGGAAGTCATCTTGATGCTGCTGGTGTGGGCTGTACTGATGGTGAAGATCATGGTGGTGATGAGTTGGTGGTGGTGTTGATGAACTGTTGATGACAGTAATTTTCTCTTTTTTTCTTTCCAGAGCTGAGGACTGAACTCAGGGCCCTGCACTTGCCAGGCAAGTGCTCTTCCACTGAGCTAAATCCCCAACCTTGATGATAGTGACTTCAATGGTGGATGCGTTTGTAGCAATTGTGACCGCGATGTGATAGTGGTGATGGTGGAAGGAGCTGGGGGGGGGGGGGATGGAGGCGGACGTGTTTGTAATGATGGCAGCTGTGCTGACCGATCGTAATGACGACGACGTGGTAATGATGGTGGTGTGCTGTGGATGTGGTGATGATAGTGCAGGGGGTAGTGGTAACACACGCCCATAATTCCTACAGCTTGGAAGGGACACCCGCAGCTACTGAGATGCTACCTCAAAAACAAAAAGACTTGAGGAATATAGCTCCTGTGGTAGCGCTTGCTTAGCAAGTAGCAGGCCCTGGGTTCAATCCCTAGTACCAGAACAATTAAAACAACAAAAACAACAAACCTGAAGAGCCCTATAGGCCAAAGATGGGAAAATGTAATTTGATGAGCATGGAAGCACAAGTCTGTCAGCATAGCTGCCTGAGAGGCAGAGATCTGAAGGCTGTGGCAAAACGGCTATGGGAGAACATCTCAGACAATGGCTGAGCACCGCAGCCTGCAGTTACACTGGGACGCACAAATAGGTGGATGCAGAGCCCATGCCTTTAATCACAACCACCTGGGTAGGGAGAGTTTAGCCAGTTTAACCAAGGCCACCCTTGGTTAATAACAACAACAAGTGGCGGGTGGCTCAAGTGGTAGAGCGCTAGCCTTGAGCCGAAGAGCTGAGGGACAGCGCCCAGGCCCAGAGTTCAAGACCCACAACCAACAAAAATGAAATATAATAATAAATGAGGTTCCACCTCAACAAACAAAGGAGTATGGTTGGTGCATGTCTGTAATCCCAGCTACATGGGAGGTATCTGTGGAAAAAAGTAACTCATCTCAAAACAAAAGCAAGGCACTGGTGGTTCACACATATAATCCTAACTTCTTACAAGGCCAAGACTAGAAGGACTGAGGTTTGAAACCAGCCTGCAAAAAGTCTAGGACTCCATCTCCAATTAACCAGCAAAATATTACACTGGAGGTAGAGCTCAAGTGGCAGGGTGCCAGCCATGAGCCAGAAAGCTGAGGAAGAGTGTGAGGCTGAATTCAAGCATCTGTCCTAGCACAATAAATAAAGCAATTAAGCAAAAGGGCTAGAGGTGTGGCTCTAGTACAAGGCTCTGAGTTCAAACCTCAGTATCACCACAAAAAAAAAAAGGAAAGAAAAAGGAGAAGGAGGAGGGGGAAGGAGAGGGGCAGGAGGAAGAAAAGATAGTATTGGATGAAAATTCATCAGACATATACAAATGTATTTATAATGATACTAAAAATTTATTGAAAATCTTTAAAGCTTACTAGGCAACAACTCATTCTCCTAAAAATTGCTAGTCAAGGAACTGAAATATTTACCCTGATTTTGCTGCATCATATTTTTGAAGGAAAATTCTCTACAAAAAATCCCAGGGGGTTGGGGAGGTGGCTCAGTGGTAGAGCGCTTGCCTTGCATGCCTGAGGCCCTGGGTTCGATTCCTCAGCACCACATAAGCAGAAAAAAGCCAGAAGTGGCGCTGTGGCTCAAGTGGTAGAGTGCTAGCCTTGAGCTGAAGAGCTGAGGGACAGCGCCCAGGCCCAGAGTTCAGGCCCCATGACCAGACCCCCCCCCCCAAAAAAAAAAGAAAAATCCCAGGTAACCAATGCAAAACAATGATATATAAAATTACCATTTGCAACTCCTAGGGTAAAAAAATAGATTCATGTAACAACCATACATTGATAACTAAAAGGAGGGCCTGCTATCAAGCAAACGCACCCTGGGACCCACCATTACAAAACAGAACATACAAGACACACTCCCCAGTGCTCCTGGGTGAAAATGAACATGAATCTAATCATCAGGCCTGTGTATAGGAAATATGAGAGACAAATATTCAATAAAATACCACCCACTGCAATAAACCAAATGGAGGATGCACAAAATGCTACAGTCCAAGTAACCCATTTCCTTTAGAAAGGGAGGGAGAAGCTGTTACATACTGAAAGTGAATTAAAAGACAGGTGGACATTTGAATCCAGATTCAAACAAAACAACTTTGAGACAGAGATTATTATATAAAAGTATAAGCCAAACATAGATTTGTTAATACACCAATCAAGTCAATACACACATCTCACAAGTTTTGTTTTTTATAGTCTCACGATGTAGCCTAGGCTGGTCTTGAACTTGTATACAGCCATGGCTAGGCTTGACCTCACGGTCCTCTTGCCTCTGCCAAGTGTTGGGATTACAAACCTGCATCCCCACACCTGGCACATAATTTTAAGTGTAGTAACAGTATATATTTGTATATACAGCTGCATGTATGTATAGATGTAGACACATATGCACATATGTCTATGTGTGCTGCATGTGTATGTGTTTGAGTACAGCAATCAGGTGACATCCTCAGGCTGGTATGTGCTCTGCATGGCCCAGAGCTGGGCCATGTCAACCTCACACAACCCATGGTGACACTAGCCTCTGCTCCCCCGCCCGTGTGTGGGGCGGGACGGGAAGTCACCAAGCTGCTGCTGCCTCAGGGGACATTCCTTCACGTCAGATTCCATAAACACACTTCAAATGTCTGTGCCCAGACTGGGCAGAGGCAGGCTCAACATTGTAGGGGCTGTTAGATGTACATTAATTACAAATACTCATAAGTGTGCAAAATCATACTGGAGGTTGTCCTTTATGTCCACTCTGATCTAAAAGTTTCATGTAGATTAATCTGATATGCAATGTTAAAGAGCAAGCATACTGCAGCATTATAGACCAAAAGCTTCTCAGGAAGTCACAATTTACCTGAAGCCGGAACTGCGAGGGTCCAGGTGACTGGCCTGTCCTTTCTGTCCACTGGCTCTACCATCAGAAGACAGGACACCAGGGATGGTTCTTTCTCTGAAGCTGGATGTGAGCAGATCGTGGTCACAGATGGGCAATATCACAGTTTGAGGCCAGCCCAGGGCAGTGTGTGAGACTTTACTAAAAGAGCTGGAAGTGGAGCTGTGGCCTGAGTGAAATGGCTCAGGGACAGCACCCAGGCCCAGGCTCAGCACTCCTCACACACACTTCAGAGAGGAAGACTTGCAGTCCTGCAGTCTTCTGCCCTACTTTTCCCTGTGGTTGTGGGGCTTGAACTTGAGGCCTAGGCACTGTGTCTGAGCAACAATTATGCTCAAGGCTAGTGCTCTACCAATTTGAGCTACAGCTCCACTTCTAGTTTTCTGGTGGTTAACTGCAGATAAGTCTCTCATAGATGTTCCTGCCCTGGCTGGCTTTGAACTGCGATCCTCAGATCTCAGCCCCGAGTAGCTAGGATTACAGGGGTGAGCCACTAGCTCCCGGCTCTTCTGCTCTACTTCAGAGCTTACTTGTGGTATGACCACATTCATTCTAGTCTCAAAGGAATCAAACAAAAATCTTGCCCTGAGCATTCCAGCAACTTTCTAATGCATGCATTTAGTCACAGCCAGCCTCAAAATGTGACCAAGGGCATTGCATGGAGCCCGTGATCCACTCAGCAAGTGTAGATGTGGCCCAGGCTCCCTCTCACCCCTGGGGAAAAGAGGGCTCACAACAGGCAGGCAGCAGCACACTGCCGCAGTCTTGCCCAGGGCTGTGCTGGCTTCTACACCCAGTCATGACCAACCCAGGCTGGCTCCTACCACTGGTATCCTGACAGTGGGGCAGCCAGTGACAGCTTGTGCAAGGAGCTGATGTAGACAGAAATAAGCCTCGACCAAGGTTCGGTGCTCAAGGGGCACAGGTCTGGAGAATGCCTGGATACCAAATTAAGGACAGGTGCTTCTCACATTTCTTCCCCCAAGAAAACACAACCTGTGGCTGGTATCGTTGATCCCAAACGATCCCTCACATGGGCCCATGAAAAGCTGCGGGCCCGAGCAGGACTGTGGAAGGCAGGTGCCGGGAGTAGGCAGTGCCACGGGGCCCTCCACTCACTGGCGGGAGAGACCAGGGCACCTGCTGCCTTGTTAGATACCTGTGGGCCTCTGGGCTTGATGCAGACAGGGCCCGTAGTCACGGGGACCAGGAGAAAATGGAGATGCCAGAAGCTAGCGGATAGGAGGCTGGTCGTACCCTCCCTCAAATGCATGTAGATGAGGGCAGGCCTGAACAGTAGAAATGTCTTGCATTGCAAGGAACCTTCATGTTTACAATGATGAAACTGCTTTCCAACCACACAGGCAAAGTTCTGCAAATTCTGTTCTGATTTGTTTTTGCAGTGTCAGTTTTGAACTCAGGGATGTTCTAGGCAGATCCTCTATGGCTGAGCCAGCCCTTTCTGGTGCTTGTGGGGTGTGTGTGTGCATGCTATCATAGACTTCAACTCAGGGCCTGGGCACTGACCTGGAGCTCTTTTCACTTGTCAGCTCTGCTTATGGCTTTTTGGTAGCTTTGTTGGGAGATGTTTCAGACTCTGCCCAGGCTGGTATCAAACCATGGCCACAGACCTCGTCCCCAGGAGCCAGGACTGCAGGCATGAGCGCAGCAAAGTGGGTTGTTTCTGAGATGGGCTCTCGTTTCCTGCCTGGGTGTGACTAGACCTCAATCTGCTTGCTTTAAGCTTCTGGTCACAGCTGAGGTGGAGGCTCGTGGACTTCTCTGCCTATCCTGGCCTAGAACTGAGATCCTGTTTTCCAAAGCTAGGATGACAAGCATGACCACCACACACAGCTGTGGGTTAAGGAGGTCTGTGAACTCTTCTGCCTGGGGTGATCTTAAGCACACTCCTCCTGTAATCAGCCTCAAAGGGTTTGGGATTACAAGCATGAGCATTTAGCCTATGCCTGGCTAAACAGGTTATTAGCTTGTTGCAGTACTAAGATGTGCACTGGGTCTTGTGCTTAGAGGTAGGCATCTGCCACTTAAGCAACACCTAGAGGGTTTTCATGCCTCATTTTCCAGGTCTAGTGTTTGGGGTTGTTTTTTGGTCTGGGCCAGCTTGGGCCACAACCTACTTATGACTCCTATGTACCTAGAATGGCAGGCAGGTACCACCATGCGTTTTTCTGTTGTTTGTCATGGGGCCTGAAGTCTGGGCCTGGGCTCTTTTTCTAGCACTTTACCACTTTGACCTATAGCTCCACTTCCAGATTTCTGGAGTTTAACTGGAGATCAGTCTTACGGACTTTCCAGCCAGAGCTGGCTTTGAACTGCGACCCTCAGATCTGTCTCCTCCTAGGATGACTGGTGAGAGCCATCGGCACCTGGCCATGACGGTTTTGTTGAGCAACCCACAGTCCTCCCAGTCTCGGCCCCTAGGCAAGTCTTGTTTTGACAATGAGTACTAAAACTACAGGCATGTGTCACCAAGCTTGCCACCTACAAAGTCATTGCGGGACCTGGCCTTCAGAATGACTGCGACACTGGGCATGGAGCACTCGAGGGGAGCTGGGCAGGGGGCGGTTGAAGTGCCTGGTGGCAGCGAGGGGGGATTCTCACTGTAGCTGTGAGATATGAACTCTGGTCTCAGTTCCAAGGATGGGCTTCCACTTCTCATGAAGCCCCAGAAGCTCAAACAATGTGAAACGTGTGTGTGTATCTGAAACCTACACCATTCTCACAGGATAATGCAGCAGCAGAATCACTATCAATTCTCCTCCAGACAAGATGTTGGAGCGGCTTACAGACACTGCGTGCCATGGAACCATCAGAGTACACGACCACACGTGAGCAAGGATGGTGAGTGTGGTCTTCGCTCATGGTGGATGTGTACCCGCTATGAAAATCAGAGGCCGCATTTCTGTGTAAAACAGGATTTCATCCTCAATTAACTGGCAGTGACAAATTAGCACAAACCCTTCCCAACAAGTGACTGGTTTATTAAAATGTAGCAACAATGTCATATGCCGATAGAGCATGGTATAGTTAGCAAATATGTGTGGACAGATTTTCAAAATTAACTGTATTCGCTGGAATACTAATCTGTATCCTGCTATTGCTCAGCAATTCCCCAGTAAAGCCTTAAATGTTCCTTCCTACTCTCAGAAGTAGATTTCTTGTAGCTTTTTTTGTCAGTCATGGGGCTTGAACTCTGGGCCTGGAACTCTGGGCCTGGGTGCTGTCCCTCAGCTCTTCAGCTCAAGGCTAGCACTCTACCGCTTGAGCCACAGCACCACCTCTGGTTTTCTAGTGGTTAATTGGAGATAAGAGTCTTGTGGACTTTCCTGCCCAGGCTGGCTTTGAACCACGATCCTCAGATCTCAGCCTCCTGATAGGATTACAGGCGTGAGCTGCTGGTTCCTGGCTTTCTTTGTAGATTTTCAAAAAAAATATATGCACCATGTTATTAGCACTTTTTTTTGTTTTTCGTCTTGGTCGATCGTGGGGCTTGAACCCTGGGCTTGGGTGCTGTCCCTGCGTTCTTCAGCTCAAGGCAAGCACTCTACCACATGAGCTACAGTGCCACTTCTGGTCTTCAAGTGGTTTATTGGAGATAAGAGTTTCACAGAAGCGGGTGCCAGTGGCTCATGCCTGTCATCCTAGCTACTCAGGGAGGATGAGATCTGAAGATCGAGGTTCAAAGCCAGCCCGGCTGGAAAGTCTGTGAAACTCTCATCTCCAATAAACCACCAGAAAACCGGAAGTGGTGCTGTAACTCAAGTGGTAGAGCGCTTGCCTTGAGCTGAAGAGCTGAGGGACAGTGACCAAGCCCAGAGTTCAAGCCCCATGACCGACAAAAAAAAAAAAAAAAAAAAGTTTCATGGACTTTCCTGCCTAGGCTGGCTTTGAACCATGATCCTCAGATTTCAGCCTCCTGAGTAGCTAGGATTACAGGAGTAAGCCACCGGTGCCCAGCTCAGCACTTTTTTTTTGTTGTTTCAAGGCTGAAATCAGACTAAATATGAAGTTTAAATACCACTAAATTATGATCTATTCAAATGTGTGTTTATCAGAACCCAGGGTGCTCTGAGACTACCCAGCACCATAGGGCAGGTTAGAAAGTTAGCATAAACACACAATATTGTTCCAGTAAGTATGCTAACAATACTCAGAAAAAAGGAGGGAATCACTAGGGTCCATCTACTGTACCACGTTCCACTCCTAATGGTGCCCAGGTCTCCATGGACGATGGATCTGTGTTCCTCACAGCTCATGGGGATGGTGCCTAGGTCTCCATGGACGATGGATCTGTGTTCCTCACAGCTCATGGGGATGGTGCCTAGGTCTCCATGGACGATGGATCTGTGTTCCTCACAGCTCATGGGGATGGTGCCTAGGTCTCCATGGACGATGGATCTGTGTTCCTCACAGCTCATGGGGATGGTGCCCAGGTCTCCATGGATGACGGATCTGTGCCCCTCACAGCTCATGGGGATGGTGCCTAGGTCTCCATGGACGATGGATCTGTGCTCCTCACAGCTCATGGGGACGGTGCCCAGGTCTCCATGGACGATGATTCCGTGCTCCTCACAGCTCATGGGGACGGTACCCAGGTCTCCATGGATGACGGATCTGTGCCCCTCACAGCTCATGGGGACGGTGCCTAGGTCTCCATGGACGATGGATCTGTGTTCCTCACAGCTCATGGGGACGGTGCCCAGGTCTCCATGGACGATGGATCTGTGCCCCTCACAGCTCATGGGGATGGTGCCTAGGTCTCCATGGACGATGGATCTGTGCCCCTCACAGCTCATGGGGACGGTGCCCAGGTCTCCATGGACGATGATTCCGTGCTCCTCACAGCTCATGGGGACGGTGCCCAGGTCTCCATGGACGATGGATCTGTGCCCCTCACAGCTCATGGGGACGGTGCCCAGGTCTCCAGGGAGGATGGATCTGTGCCCCTCACAGCTCATGGGGACAGTGCCCAGGTCTCCATGGACAATGGATCTGTGCTCCTCACAGCTCATGGGGACGGTGCCCAGGTCTCCATGGACGATGGATCTGTGCTCCTCACAGCTCATGGGGATGGTGCCCAGGTCTCCATGGACAATGGATCTGTGCTCCTCACAGCTCATGGGGACGGTACCCAGGTCTCCATGGACGATGATTCTGTGCTCCTCACAGCTCATGGGGATGGTGCCCAGGTCTCCATGGACAATGGATCTGTGCTCCTCACAGCTCATGGGGACGGTGCCCAGGTCTCAATGCAGGATGGATTCTACGTTCCTACTGAAGCTCACTGGAGGAGGCCCTGAAACTTGGCCTTCAGGGAACCTAATGTGAGGTTTATCCAAGAAAGTAACCTTTTCCTCCCAGAGAGAACTCACTAATATTTATTAATGAAATACACAAACATGTTGCCACTGCAAGTTATACACACACGTGTAGACACACACATCATTTCTAAAAGCAGTTTTGCTGGAAGTGTCCTTTTTACTTTGTACCAGGGGTTTGTACAGCAACACCACCAACATCCTTGATATTAAATATACTATTTACGCAAGCACTCAACAAACCTCCAGTTACTGTGCCTCTTCCTGAAGAGCAGAAATGAGGCAAGAACTGAGTCTCTGCTGTGGCCCTAAGGCAGGAGGGCCTGAAATATCCTAGCTCAAACTTTTGCCACTGGACTATGAATTAACTTACTGGTTTGTATTGCTCACTGTTTATACTTTAGACTCTAAAGAGATCAAATTTCTTTGGCCACTATGAGTTTACCTTGACTTTAGTGGAAAGAGGCTATTACTGCAGACTGTGAGGCTGCTGGGTTCAGATTTAAGGTCAGACACTAAGGACACTTTTCACATCAGAGGCTGTAGGTCTATATATTCATTGCACAACGGATGGCAGTAAAGTATCTGGAGCAAGGAGCGCTACTGCAGGCTGGTTCCGAAGCTGGCCTGGCAGCTAGTCCCACAGTCGGGTGTGAGGCCATGTTTTTCCTACGCTGGCTCACTCTTACGTACAGAAGGAATAAACTCCGTGCCGGCCATCCTCCGCCTTGACCTTTAGCTCCCTGTCCCCGCCGGCCCGCTGCCTGCTCAGACAGCTACTAGCAGAAGGCACCACGCTGTGTGCCGCCTTCACCTCCGGGAGCTCAGACCAGGCCCCGCCGTGTGCAGGCTCAGGGGACCCTCCATGCTTAGCCTAGCCACAAAACACAGCACAGCAAAACAACACAACACACAGGAAAATGGACACAAATTTCATGTTTGTGAGTCCTTCCCCATTTGTACATGTCCAAAGATGGTGACCTGCTCATGAGTTCAGAAGTTCTCTCAAAGTTCGCATTGACGATTCATACAGGAATCTGAAACACAAAGAAAAATAGCCACATTATCCAAAGGTGCATTTTTAAAAGCACCCTTATGAAGCGGTGTAGAAGCAGCCAGTTTAAGCCAGCCACGTAGCCTGTGCGCCACGTGCGTACAGTGGGTCAGAATCCTGCCCCGAGGGAGGCCTCCGCTCAGGCCGCCCTAGAGCCAACTCTGGAGCACCAACTCCTCAGTGCCTGCTCTCCCACACTCAACGCTCAGAGCACCCACACCCACAGCACACAGGAGAGACGGCACATGCATGTCCCTCTTGACACCCACAGCCTGAGCCCTCTCCACCACATAAGAAAGTAAGACACACACAAGTACAAACAACCCCACCACTAGCAAGCTCTGCCTTCATAATGCGGCTACTGCACCTGGTGCCTTGGCCCACAGAAGAGCCCACACACTCTCAGGCAGGGGACACTGCGCATGCGCTCTCATTTCCTAGAACCACAGCGACCTGCTCACTTGCACACATCCCTGCAACGTCTCTGCAGATATAAGCACTGTACACCACACAGTGAATGGCCATTCATTCCCTTTTCTCCTTCCCATCGCATAGTCAGTCCTAATCAGTTCCAGTGTATTGTATAGTTAGTTTGTTCCCAAGAACCCTCCTCAGAGATGATCTCCAATCCCACCAGAACCAAGTGCTATTGCATCCCAAGCGGTATGTCTGCTAGACTTAACATTCTGAGTTGGAAGACTTATGATTGCCCTCTTTTGCCCATGCAACAAGTAAGAGATCTGGTGTCAGCTTGCCCTTGCTCCTGCACTGCTGCCCATCTAGGGCCAGGGGCAGCTGGCATTTTAGATGTCCTAGTGACCACACTAAGAGCTGGAAAGAAACCAAATATACCCACAAGGGGCTGGGAAGGTGGCTCAGTGGTAGAGCGCTTGCCTTGCATGCCTGAGGCCCTGGGTTCGATTCCTCAGCACCACATAAGCAAAAAGAAAAAAGCTGGAAGTGGCACTGTGGCTCAAGTGGTAGAGCGCTAGCCTTGAGCTGAAGAGCTGAGGGACAGCGCCCAGGCCCAGAGTTCAGGCCCCATGACCAGACCCCCCCACCCCCACAAAAAAAACCAAATATACCCACAATACATCCATTCTTGCCCACAAGGTCAGTAAAATACTTGCCAGGCACCGGTGGCTCAGACCTGCAATCCTAGTTACCCAGGGGACTAATACTGGAGTCTCACAGACACAACCTCTCCAGAGTGTCTTCTTCACGCTGGCTACCCTTTGAGGCTATACCAGACTTTTCTTCAGAAAAGACTCGTTACCAACACCCTGCACACCGTATCCCTGTGTTAGCAGAGCTCTAGCAGTGCCCTGACAGGACCCGCAGCAGGTGGGCAATCTCTGTCCGCACTGAAGCGGACCCATGAGGGAACAGAGATGACTGCTCCAGGCGTGAGGGTATCACACAGGAGGGCGGAGGACACCGCCCTGCAGACACCGGCGGCCCCACCACTGGGCCAGAAACGCGGGAAGAACCATTCCCCAGCTAGCTCTTTAGGAGCTGGGAAGCTGGGACACTCCCAAGAGCCCACCCTGCTCTTCTCCTACCTAGCCTCATGGTGCAAGGGTAAAAATTCTACACCCTGGTGCACCCAGCTGCAGCCCTGGAGCGGGGGCTGGGACAAGAAGAAGGCAGCACTGAGACAATATCCTCCACGGTCTAAAATTACTTAAACAGGGTCTCAGGCAGCCACCAGCAGCTCATGCAACTCAAGAGGCAGGATGGATGAGGACTGAGGCACAAAGCCAACTCAGGCAGAAAAGTTTGTGAGATTCTTATCTCTACTTGAACATTAGCCAGGAGTAGAGCTGCGGCTCAAATGGTAGAGTGCTAGCCTTGAGCACAAGAGCCCAGGGACAGGGCCTACACCCTAAGTTCACGGTTCAGGACTAGAACCAAAAATAAATAAATACATAAATGTAATGCATCAACAACAAGAATCACATGATCATTTCAACAGATGCAGAAAAGGCTTTTTGACAAGATTCAACATCTTTTTACGACAAAAGCTCTGGAGAAGCTAAGAATACATGCAACGTTCCTCAATATACTAGAGGATGCTTGTGACAGACCTACAGCCAGCACACACTTAAGAGTGGAAAACTAAAACCATCGCCGCCAACATCAGGAACAAGCCAAGGGTGTTCACGCTCTCTATTTCTCTTCAACATAGCACTGTAATTCCTAGGAAGACCAATAATGTAAGAGAAATACTTGCTGGGAATCCAGAAACCCAGAAGTGGCACTGTGGCTGAAGTGGTAGAGCACTTGCCTTGAGCTGAAGAGCTCAGGGATAGTGCCCAGGCCCAGAGTTCAAGGCCCACAACTGACCAGAAAAAAAAAGGTTGGAATCCTATGTTCAATTGTGTTAAAATAACAATCAACTATATATGATGACACATCACTGTAATAAAGCAGATTGTGAGTTCAAGTCCAAGTGGGTGTCTCCATACACAAAGAAACCCCATCTCAAAAACAGGCCTAGGGCTGGGAAGGTGGCTCAGTGGTAGAGCGCTTGCCTTGCATGCATTAGGCCCTGGGTTCGATTCCTCAGCACCACATAAGCAAAAAAAAAGAAAAAAGAAAAAAGCCAGAAGTGGCACTGTGGCTCAAGTGGTAGAGTGCTAGCCTTGAGCTGAAGAGCTGAGGGACAGTGCCCAGGCCCAGAGTTAAGGCCCCACGACTGGACCCCCCAAAAAACAAAACAAAACAACAAAAAAAACCAGGCCTAAACTTTAATTCTTGCCTTCCTTCCCTAGACTGAGAGCTGTGCATGTTTGTCAAGCAGTTTTATGAGTACACATCGAGGCTAGGACAGCTGTCTGAAGGATTTATTCCTTTCTTAATTTCTGCAGAAAAAGGACATTCTTTAGGGAAAACTAACTGTGGATGAGATTCCGCTTTTCAGGAGCACACCCACCCCTCTGCTACCTCCTTTGTCTTCTGCAAGGGCACAGCGAAGGGCTGACTCAGAAGAACCATCCTAGCCTAGCAGGAGGGCTTAGTAAGGGCTGGCTGGAAGGGTCCAGAATCAATGATCCCACTTCAACCTCTGAGGTGTCCCCAAAGAAGCCACCGCCTGCCTTATATATATATCCCATGGATATCAGATCCTGTTGCGCTTTTAATACTTCGTCTTTTCCTCTAAAATAGAAGGGAGCCAGGCACCAGTGGCTCATGACTATAATCTTAGCTCAGAAGACTGCAATCTGCAGTTTGAAGCTAACCCTGGCACAAAAGTTCATGCGACTCACATCTCCAATTAACCACCAAAAAGCCAGAAGTAGAACTGTGGCTCATAAACTTTGAGTGAAAGAGCCAAGGGACAGCATCCAGGTCCTAAGTTCAAGTCTCAGTTCTGGCAAAAACATAAATATATAAATACATTAATGAACAGATACAACTTTACTAGTTCTGAAATTTAGACAAATGACTTGCCAGTATTTGGAAAACACGAGACACGTCTAGTAAAACTGACAAACCAGGTTTTCTAGTAAAGGGGTCAAATGTGGAAGAAGAATATAGCACTTTCTTTTCTTAATTCTGGTAGAAAATTTTATTTCTGGCTGAAATTCTGGTTAACCTATTAACCTACATCAGTAGTGGGATACACACAGAGCTACAATTTTGTTGAGTGGGGATTGTGACAGGAAGGTTCAATCACAGGAAAACAGAGAAGGAGCGTCACTGCTCAGCTCCGCGACCCTTCCCTTCAGCTCTGCACCACAGCTCTAGGCTTCCCGCCTTCAGCCCTGGAGTTAGACGGAGGCGTGCCCATTACTTCTCTGGGGTTCTCCAGCCTGCACACCATTAGGGCATGACACTGGCCTTCTTAATTATGTGAAACAGTTCCCACCATCAGTCCCTCCTTATAAACCCTACTGGTTCTGGGTATGTTGACAGAAGAGTGAGAAGAAGCAATCTTTTCTGTCAAACTAAAATGTATCTATCTTGTAGCCAGTCACCATTGTACACTGATATTTCCTGGTACTCATATTTTTTTAACTTCTAACTATCATCTGTGTTGTCTGTGATCAAGCCATGTCAATGGAGTTCTCTTGAATGAGAACTCTCCCCTGGGTTGACCAACTTCCTCCAACTAGAACCATTCCCAGCCCCACTCCACCATGAGGAGAAAAATGTGTGCCTTTGTTTCCAAAAGGACAGCCCCACCCAACCCCCAACAGGGACCTTTCGCTGATGGTTAGTATTTTCCAACTGCCTTGTATTAACTCATCATTCTGGTAAACCAAGTATAAAGAAAATAGTGAACCTGACTCCTCAGTAACAAGGAGAAGGGGCAAGGTCACCCTTGGGCTAGCAGATCATCCTACCCAGTGTGCCTGCTGAGTTCTGTCTCTACTCATTTCTGAGGGCCGTGTGCTTCCAACAGAGGAAGGAAAGAGAGGAGGAACAGAAAAGTTTGGGGCAATAGAATTACTTTCTGACGCTATAATAATAGATATATGTCATTATACATTTGCTCCAACCTTCAAAATGTACATAAGCAAGTGTAAAGCTTAATGTAAACCACAGACCCTAGGATGTAGTCTTTAGGCTCATTAGTTCCACTCCAGCAGGGTATCAATAATGGAGGCAGGGGATTATATAGAAACTCTGTACTTTTCTTGTAATTTTGCTGGAAATTAACGGCTTTAAAGCAATATCCACTGTGTTACCCTAACATTGCAAGACCTGTTCAACAGCCCTCTGTGTCCAGGAGCTCCAGGCCATGGACTCTATCAACAGATTAAAAAACAGTATAAAACAATGGTCTGTACTGAACACCCAGACTTTCCTGTGCATTTCTATTGTAGTAGGTATTATATGCAATCTACAGGTGGCCTGAAGCATACTGGAGGATGCTCATACATCACATACGAAGTATAGCTCTACACAAGGGCTCTGAACACTGGGATACGTAATCAATCCTACTTATTGTTCATACATCACATGCAAAGTGTAGCACTACACAAGAGCTCTGAACACTGGGATACGTAATCAATCCTACTTATTCTTGAAATGTTCCAGATTAATTTTTCATAATTACCACTTTATAATGTACAAAAGCAAAAATACATATAGAATGGGAGCAACAAGGACCCTATATCATCTAGCACTGAAATGCCTATACTTCTATATCCAAAGGAGTTCAAGCTTTTAAATCATTATCTTGCTTGAATCATCTCTGATACTTTTCTGGAGTTGCTTCCCACATTAACTAATAGCTGCCCAAGAAAAGTCCATTTTACAATTCAACTCCAACACATTAACTAATAGCTGCCCAAGAAAAGTCCATTTTACAATTCAACTCCATCTACCTGCTCCTATGTCTTATTCTTCCACAATCCATGCAGCCAGAGCTGTGTATAAATTATGTAGGGTTTCTTTCTACTGAAATGGAAAACAAATTCTGGGCAGTGAAGAGGTGCTGGAGACAAAGCAGGACCTGGGGACAGAACAAATCCAACCCCCTCGGCACACCCTCCAGCTTGCTGCTGTGAGCACACAGCTGACAGTCACATGGTTCCGGCTTACACCATGCAGAGTCACTCACACCTCTGGGAGATCAAGTGTTTGCCTGTGACGCACATTCAAAGTAAATATCACATATATACTCTAAGCTATCAATTATCTAATTTCCTAATTATCAGGAAAAGATACAGAAGATCTGAGGTAAGAGCTGGGGACATGATTTAGCTACGTAGTAAAGCTTTGCCTATTGTGTGTGAAGCCCTTGGTGCAATTCCCAGCACCACCAACAGAAAAAAAGAAGTCTGAAATAAATTTCAAAGAAATGAAGGAAGTTTATTACTTCATTTTTTGGGAAAGGTCCCAATTAAGCTGACAAAGTCCCATTTCACTAAGAGTAATCAAAATTAGGGTGACCAGGGACTGAAATATATTCAACAGCCCTTCCATTAAGTATAATACAAATTCATTTGAAGGTCCAATTTCCTAGTGAAATACATTAAATACTATTTGTACCTATATAACAGATCAATAAAATGCTATACCTTGGAACTCCATTCATAAATTTAGGATAATGAAAGCATTTCTCTAAAGGAAGAAGTAGCTATGTAGTGTGGTTCATTTCCTAGACACAAGTAAAACTATTATTACTGAGTTATAGCTCTGCTAACACTTAACTTCTTCATAAAAGAGCAGGGAGACACTGATTTTTGGCTGATATTAAAGTGCAATCTAATTCTCAACAGTCTAAAGAAAAACATTTAGGGCATTCAAAGATAACCCAAAGCAACAAGAGGCCCTGGAAAGAAAAGGGACCCATAAACACAATTATCACGATCAGTCCTTGAGCAACAGTTGACTTCCTATCCCCCCAAATAAATACCTGCTCAGTCAGGTATTTATGCTCAGAAAGTGCTGTGGTTCCAAATTCAGAAAACTGCCATTAAACAGTATTTGCGCCAGGCGCTGGTGGCTCACGCCTGTCATCCTAGCTACTCAGGAGGCTAAGATCTGAGGATTACGGTTCAAAGCCAGCCCAGGCAGGAAACTGTGAGACTCTTATCTCCAATAAATCACTAGAAAACCAGAAGTGGCACTGTGGCTCAAGCGGTAGAGCGCTCGCCTTGAGCTGAAGAGCTGAGGGATAGCCCAGGCCCAGAGTTCAAGCCCCACGACTGACCAAAAAACAAAACAAAAACAAAACCAGTATTCGCTGGGAAAACATGTGAGGTGAGTGTAATGACCATCCTTTCCTGAAGTAGAATTCTTCAAGTGACAGCTTTGCTTGTGAGAACAGAATTAGTAAGTACATGAGATGGCAAAACTTCTACCCTGACAATGCCAAACTTCCAAGACCAGAAAGAAAGCACCTGGTCTTCAGGTTGTCCCCGCTACAGTGTGTTTCACATTTTACCTTTCCATGCTATCCTCTTCCAGAGTAATCTCCATGAATGACTTCAGCTTCCTGTACACAGTGGATGCAGCCTCCTTCACCTTTGAATTCCCATGTTTACCTATGAGAGGATGCATTGAAAGACAAAGGCTTCAACATCATCAACAGAAGCAGGCATACTCTGGTGTGCAGATGGTCAATTTCCTTCCTCCCTCCAAGTTAAGTTCACTGCTAGACTGTGGGAAAAGTATTCCCTTCTACAAGAATGTTCATAAACTAAACAAGTGTCCGTGAAGTACATCTGTTGTGTGGGAGATCACATGGACTGCAAAGTTAGGAATGACAGCTAGCGAATTTCAAGGTCATGCCTATGCAGTGTCAGACACCAGCATTATGCTACGCTTCTGCCTTCTCATGCGGCATACCCCTTGCTTTGCAAACCTCAGTGTTTCTACATCTCTCACTTATACAAACCCTTTCTGTGCTCACTCGGGGCACAGGCATCTCTAACCCAGAAATCTATCATCAGAAATGCTCCAAAATCTGACTGTTTTTGACTTTATATGATTTTCTAAGTTCCAGCTTTTTTTTTTCTTCTTTTTTTTCTTTTTTTTTATTGTGAGAATACCATACAGAGGAGTTACAATTACATGGGCAAGATAACGAGTACATTTCTTTTTTTATTTTATTTTATTTTTTTTTAATATTATTTTATTTTATTTGAGAACATACTGTACAGAGGGGCTACAATTACATGGGCAGGATAATGCATACATTTCTTACCAAGCATTGCAGCCTCCTCCTTTGTTTACCCTTCACCTCCCTTCCCAGCCTCCCCCCTCCCCAGAGTTCCAGCTTTTTTTAAATTTTCAAATGAGGGATTCTCAGTCAATATAGTCTATGAAAATATCCCAAATACTGAAAGACTTCTGTAATCAAATGTTTAGAATAAGGGTACTCAATCTGAACAATAAATCCACAGATTTCCTATGCATTCAGGTCCAAGGGGAAAGCTTGTTTCATTAGGGGCAATCTCTATCTATAATACGTTAAATTTGAAAATCATTTCAGTATTAGTGTCACTGAGCCAACAACCCAGAAACTTAAAAGGCAATTCTCCATGGACCACTCCTTTGTTTCACTGGTAAGCATGGGACAGGTGTTACCAATTACTTCTCCAGTACTATTTTAACTGTTTGGATGTTCAAGAGGCTAATGTCAACCTGTCTATCACTAAAAAAATTAATTCAGCTGTGCAAAGTCCTCTGCCAGGAAACCTCCACCAATTCCGGTTTTCAGCTTCCCAAGTTTAGACCACCACGCCTTGTAGGGGGTGGAGCAGTAGTGGTCCACCAAATTCACCGCCCTCACACCCACTCAAAAGCTGCATGCTGTGCTGGGCTCACGCCTGTCATCCTAGCTACTCAGGAGGCTGAGACTGAAGATTGCAGTTCAAAGCCAGCCCGGGCAGTAAAGTCCATGACACTCTTTATCTCCAATAAACCACCAGAAAACTGGGAAGTGGCACTGTGGCTCAAGTGGTAGAGCACTAGCCTTGAGCTGAAGCGCTGAGGGACAGCGCCCAGGCCCACAGTCCAAGACCCACAACTGACAAAAAATAAAAAAAGTTGCATGCCAAAAACTTGAAAAATGAAGATGGTGGAAATACTGGACTACCAGGACTCTGGATTCTGCTCATAACATCCCAAACTGCCATAGTCTCCTGGTGCAGCTTTTCTTGGAGAGTGACACATTTTGATTCCTTTGAATTGGGAATGTTTCTTCCTCTCTCACCTGCCAGAGTCAAGAAACTGACTGGGTATTATTCCCACATGAGCTACAGCATGGCATTGAATGGCACTGTAGTTCTTAAGCCATGCTGGACAGTGCTATGGGCAGAAGTCCTGATTGCTTAGTAGTAACAGAAAAGATGATTGCTGATTACTGAGAATATTACAAACCATCAGGTGTTCAGATACATATAAAAATCATCATGACAGAAGACCTCTAAAAGCATTATTCTAGAGTCTGGACAGCTGAGGATATTTGAGTGTTGTTTCTGGTACCTTCTCAAAGTGTAAGATACTTTACCTCATCATTTTATGTTAGTTTGTGTATATTACCAGTTTTAGAGAACATTTTTATGGTGATAAAACCTGGAAACTTGAAACAGGGCATGCCTTCTCCTATATGTATATACTACAATCTCTGCTAAGAAATGCTGATGTTGCTGTTTAATCAAGATACCATTTACTTATAACATTTTTTTTTTTTTTTTTTTTGGTCCGGTTGTGGGGCCTGAACTCTGGGCCTGAGCACTGTCCCTCAGCTCTTCAGCTCAAGGCCAGTGCTCTACCACTTGAGCCACAGCACCACTTCCGGCTTTTTTCTTTTTGCTTATGTGGTGCTGAGGAATCGAACCCAGGGCCTCAGGCATGCAAGGCAAGCGCTCTACCACTGAGCCAACTTCCCAGCCCCTACTTATAACATTTTAAAAATAATGCCTACTATGACATTTTATAGAAACTACTTTTTCAAATCAGGATCATTTTTGGTATACATATACTCACTAGAAGGTGCCTTTTCACTTTGAATGAGCTATAATTCCTACATGTTTTGTGTATTTCCTACTGAATTTGAATTTATGTGTTTATAAAATGGTTATTGTAAATCTTATATCTTAGCTGGTGCAAATTTGCCATTATCTTTTTTATTTGTGAAAATAGGTCTATGTTGCTCCTGCAATCCTCCTACCTCAGTCTGAATAGATGAAACTTTAGGCTTGCACCAACATACATAGTCAGATTTTTAATTTATTTTTCATTTTTTTGCCAGTCCTGGGGCTTGAACTCAGGGCCTGGGCACTGTTTCTGAGCTTTTTGCTCAAAGCTAGTACTGTACCACTTGAGCCACAGCACCTCTTCTGGCTTTTGCTGTGTATGTGGTACTGAGGAATCGAACCCAGGGCTTCATGTGTGCTAGGCAAGCACTCTGCCGCCAAGCCACATTCCCAGCCCCAATTTTTAAATATTGGAAATGCAGGGCAAATGAACACAAATCCAACTCTAAAGCACAGAGAGAAATTGAACAAGTGACAAGTAAAAGGTAGACAGAAATGGCATTGCAGAAATGGGGCAAGGGCTGGGAAGGTGGCTCAGTGGTAGAGTGCTTGCCTTGCATGCCTGAGGCCCTGGGTTCCATTCCTCAGCACCACATAAGCAAAAAGAAAATAAAAGCCAAAGTGGCACTGTGGCTCAAGTGGTAGAGCGCTAGCCTTGAGCTGAAGAGCTGAGGGATAGTGCCCAGGCCCAGAGTTCAGGCCCCATGACCGGATCCCCCCCCCCCCCGCCCAAAAAAAAAAAAAAAAAGAAAAAGAAAAAAGAAATGGAACAAGTTCATTCAAAGATAGACCTAAGCTGGCCTGGAAGAAAAAGCTAGGTAGAGAGCTCTGTATTCAGAGCACACCAGGAACATGGATGGAAAGGCTGTAAGAACACACTCTGCAGGGGAGAGGTGAAACACAGAAGCAAAATTTTCCAATATCCCTAATGAGTCAGGGTAAAGAATATGTAACAATACATCAGATGAAGGAGAAAATAACCAACCTGTATTAATAACCAAAATAATATGAAGAACAGCTGTGAGACACACAATGCCTTCAATATCGCCAGACCTCACACATGCCTTCAGCTCATCCAAAAATGACCTACAAAATTAAACAGCTGCAGTTACTTTATAGCATATGCTTAATGCATTTCAGAAAACAGTCAGGGATCACCAATAACCACAAGTGCTATTTGGTAAGTTAACAGGAAAATCTGAGCTCTTCTCACATACTTCACTTCAAAATGCCAAGCTCACGAGGTGAGGGATTAAAAACCAGGTGATGTTCTTGGAAAGGGTACAGAAACATGGCAGGAGGAAAAACTTATTCTCTACAGTCCCAAAGTACTTAAGAAGGAATGCGTCCGCTCTGTATAGGCCCCAGGTGTTCAGCATCTGCAGAACAATCCCTCTGCATCATCAGGCCTGTGCTCTGTAAGACCCTAGAATTGGGTCATGTGATGACACAAGGACTAGAGCACACGTTACAATGTGTATGAAACAAAAACTGCACAGAAATTCAACTTAGGAAAAGTTCTGCAAGTACACAGTAGGAAGTATTTTACTACATGTTTACATTTTTCTAACTCAATAATGGTAGGCATAACCACACTAGATGAATACACTTTACAGAAAGTTGGAGTTTCTTTTTGTGTAAGTTTAATGTATTTTTCAGTCATTGATAAATGGAGGAAACTTCTATAGAATGTGTTCCTCAGAGACAAAAGATGTTGTCAAATGCCAGTGGCTCACGCCTATAATCCTAGCTACTCAGGAGGCTGAGATTATGATCCCAGCTCAAAGCCAGCCAGGCAAGAAAGTCCATGGACTATTATCTCCAATAAACTACTCAGAAAAAGCCAGAAGTGACACTGTGGCTCAGGTGCTACAGCACTAGCCTTGAGCAAAAAAGCCCAGAGAAAGCACTCAGTCCCAGATTTTAAGCCCCAGGGCTGGCAAAAATAAAAAAGACAGAAGATACACCTTTTAAAAATCTGAGAATAAACTGGGTGCTGGTGGCTCATGCCTGTAATCTTAGCTATTCAAGAGGCTGATATCTGGGGTTCATGGTTCAAATCAAGCCCAGGCAGGAAAGCCCATGTGACTCTTATCTCCAATTAATCATCAGAAACTGGAAGTGGAGCTGTGGGTCAAAGAGGTAGAGTTAGACCACACAACTGCCAAAATAAAAAAGGGGAGGGGGGGGCGCACAGAAATTTTTTTAAAATCTGAGAATAGAGCAAAAATGCTAGGCACCTTATAGCTTCAGTATATTTTAGAAAAGGAGACAATTACCTGACCACGTTTGGTGACTTTATTATTATTCCTACCAGACACCTTGAAAATGGCGGAAGGTCAGAAAGACACTGTGGGAGGGTCAACTCTTTCACATCAGAAACCTGAAAGAAAGTTTTCAATCAGTGAATTGCAACTCGAGCCTAGGCTAATAGTTCGTTTTGCAATGATCCTGAGTTTCCTCCTATACCCCAAACCCAAGACAAGGACTTTTTACTATTATGCACATAGGAGAGCTATACTCAGGGAGACACAAAGATGCCATGTCTCCCAGAGAGCCTTCCATCAAACACGCCTGTGATTTTATTCTGTTCCTATGTGTTTATGCCAAGCCAACTCAGCCCCTTTTCCTCCTCAGTCCAGACTGTGGGCCTGCAGTTCTGTGGTGGTGCTGCACGGCACTGCATGTAAACAGCACCCGGCACTCTACCCACTCAGCCCCACAGCACATCCTGTAGGAGGTCCTGACAGCCAGGTGAAGAATTCCTCACACAAGTTCCTGCTGCCAGCAAGTTTATGCTTGTCTCCCACTCCTCATGGTCACGGAGGAGCAGGAGGGCTCTAGCAGGAGGAGTGTCTCCACCTGATTCCAGACGGCAAGGCAAGCTGTGGCCATCCGGCATGCAGGCTGAGGCTTCCAGAGCAGCCACTCTTCAGTGGCTACTCAAAACTTTCTCACACAAGTAACAACACAAGGTTCATGTGGAATATAAAAATGGAATAGAAAAACACCTGATTCACCAAAATTTGGCAGAAAAAGAAGAAAAGCAGATGGCAGGAAGGGAAACAAACACTGAAATGATGCTTTTAATTCCAAGTGCATCAGTCAACAACTTCATTAAAACCAAATGAATTATAAGCAACACAAATAATGGGATGTCAGACTGGATTTTTAGAAAACCACTCACATGGTACTTATAGGAAAGACTTTAAGCCAGTGCTGGTGGCTCACGCCTGTAATCCTAGCTACTCAGGAGGCTGAGATCTAAGGATCACAGTTCAAAGCCAGCCCAGGCAGGAAACTCTGTGAGACTCTTATCTCCAATAAACCACTAGAAAACCAGAAGTGGCACTGTGGCTCAAGCGGTAGAGTGCTCACCTCTAGCTGAAGAGCTGAGGGATAGCGCCCAGGCCCAGCGTTCAAGCCCCACGACTGACCAAAAAAAGAAAAACTTTAAACATGAAGAGAGGTTAAAAGTAAAATAATAAAACTAGACATAAGAAACATAAGAAAGTTGGCTGAAGCCGGGCGCTGATGGCTCACACCTGTAATCCTAGCTACTCAGGAGGCTGAGATCTGAGGATCGCAGTTCAAAGCCAGCCCGGGCAGGAGAGACTGTGAGACTCCTATCTCCAATAAACCACCAGAAAACCGGAAGTGGCACTGTAGCTCAAGTGGTAGAGCGCTCGCCTTGAGCTGAAGAGCTATGGGACAGCACCCAGGCCCAGAGTTCAAGCCCCATGACCGACAAAAAAAAAAAAAAAAAAAAAAAAAGAAAGTTGGCTGAGATCAAAGCATTACAAGCAATGGAGATATTCTGTGAAAAGAGGACTTTAAATGTGTATGCTCACCATAGCAAAGCCCCCAAGTGCAATAAAGGGAAACTGACAAGAGAGTTTTTAAAGAGACAAATTGGGGCTTGGAAGGTGGCTCAGTGGTAGAGTGCTTGCCTTGCATGCCTGAGGCCCTGGGTTCGATTCCTCAGCACCACATAAGCAAAAAGAAGAAAGCCGGAAGTGGCGCTGTGGCTCAAGTGGTAGAGCGCTAGCCTTGTGCTGAAGAGCTGAGGGACAGCGCCCAGGCCCAGAGTTCAGGCCCCACAACCAGACCCAAAAAAAATAAAATAAAGAGAGACAAATCCACCACGGTCACAAACGCGGTACTGTGTGTCGTGCTGACCAATCTCGATCTTCAGGAAGGAGGCAGCGGAGGCCAGCCGCAGGCCGGTCCTGAAAAGGAGCAAAAGGCAGGCCCCTCAGTAGAAAAGCAGCCTGCACTCCAACAGAGCAGGGATGGCTCCACACACAGCACAAGGCAGTAGAGAACACACAGCAAACACCACGCTATGGGCAGGTACAGGAGCAGACTGTGGCCAAAACCATCACTGGTTTTTGTAACTTACCTGATACATCTCCTATAGTAAGTTTAAGCTTTATTCTGTGTCATCTATCATTTACTTCCTAAACCAAGTAACTTCCCTTCAAGTTTTGAAAAAGGGCCTTAGATTCTATTTAATGTTGTAGGATATATTAGTCGTGGTTCTCTATCATCGAATGCATGTGACCGAGTCATGTACTGGACAGTAACACTGTTGTGAGGACCATCTCGCAGTGACGCAAGGGGAATCACCTAGCACTGCCTTCCTCAAAAGGCAGGCTAATCAGCGCTGTATGCAGAAGTGCACACAGTCCCTTACGCTAAGCAAACCTACTCTCTCAATTTTGCTCTGTGAAAAAACAGTTTCTTTTGGCAAAACATCATTTTTTGTGTGTTGGTTTGAATTATCATTCAAGCTGATTAACAGGATTAAGTCATTCTTTAACAAACAATACAGCAAGCAATCAGAGATGCAAACTCTCCATTCCAAAATAACCCAGAACAGTCCTGTACCCTGCTCTTAGTACCCCTGCCAACTCCCAGGAGAGAAGAACCTTCAGAGATGTGTCAAGTCATTCAATGTTCATAATGAGCCAGCAGAAATATCCACAACACGAGGCCAGGCTCCGTTTTATCAGGAGTGATGACACCCTCGGTGATCACGTGACTCTGTACTATTAGCCAGCTACCAGACAGTGAGGTGCAACCACAGGAAAGCAAGTCCTCGCGCCAGGACTGCATCTGAAAAGCCCAAATGGGCATTGCGAGCAGCATCCTGTTCAAAGACCTGGAAATGTCAGTATAAATATAACTCGCCTTCCGCAGTTGGTGACTTATCTCCACCACAGGAGCAGCAATCAGAGTAGAAAGGATCCCCCGATGGACAGGAGTGTCCTCATGCCAAGACTGGACAGTGGTTATAAATTCATGAAGAGGGGTCTGAACAGAATAGAGGAGCTGCAAGAAAACACATCCATTAAAAACCATGGTACAAAAACAAAAACCAAGCCATGCACCAGGAATTACCATAGGACATTTCTTCACCAAAACAAAACCCTTCAGGAGAAAAGTAGCAATAGTAAGAGAGGAAAGAGAGGAACAGTAGAGAGGAGGGAGGGGAAGAGCATCAATAACATTAAGATAACAACTATAAAATAGTGCATTCCTAAGATGATACTTAAGCAGTGTTAAGACTTGATGGCAAAAGTAATGATTTTGGCATAAATTACATTACCTGAGCACAGTCACATCAAATGGCTCCTCAAATAAATAAATACTTCAAAAGAATTCAGTATGAATTAAGAAAAACTGAGCAGCAAGGCGCCGGTGGCTCACGCCTGTAATCCTAGCTACTCAGTAGGCTGAGATCTGAGGATCACAGTTCAAAGCCAGCCCCGGCAGGAAACTCTGTGAGACTCTTATCTCCAATAAACCACTAGAAAACCGGAAGTGGCGCTGTGGCTCGCTCGCCTTGAGCTAAAGAGCTGAGGGACAGCATCCAGGCCCAGAGTTCAAGCCCCACAACCGACCAAAAAAAAAAAAAAAAAAAAAAAAAAAGAAAAAATGAGGCAATGACTTTCAATTATTTCCACCAGCTAAGACAGAGTAAAACTGGGAGGTCAATATTTCATAAACAGCCTCCCATTAAAACATTTGTAAACATCTTCATTAGAAAACAATAGTTGGTCTGGGAAGGTGGCTCAGTGGTAGAGTGCTTGCCTCGCATGCATGAGGCCCTGGGTTCAATTCCTCAGCACCACATAAGCAGAAAAAACTAGAAGTGGCGCTGTGGCTCGAGTGGTAGAGTGCTAGCCTTGAGCTGAAGAGCTGAGGGACAGCGCCCAGGCCCAGAGTTCAGGCTCCATGACGAGCAAAAAAATTTTAAAAAGTTAGTAGATAGAAAAAAAAACAATCAAGGCTCTTTCCAGTAACATGACTTTGCTATGGAAATGGCATGCATTATTTCTAGGAGGAAGCAAATCCAGCATACAAGTTTTTACAAGCATTGGTTGCTGGCTGGGCATGGTGGCTCACGCCTATAATCCCAGCTACCCAGGAGGCTGAGATCTGAGGATCGCGGTTCAAAGCCAGACGGGGCAGGAAAGTCTGTGACACTCTTAACTCCAAGTAACCACAAGAAAACCAGAAGTGGTGCTGTGACTCAAGTGGCAGAGCGCTAGCCTTGAGCTGAAGAGCTGAGGGACAGCACCCAGGCCCAGAGTTCAAGACCCACAACCGACAGACACAGGGAAAAAAAAGAAAAAGAATTGATTCCCGTTTTCTTATATCACACCAACTTCTACCATCAAGGAAAAAAAAGAATCCCTTCAAATCTATGACTCTGCTCCCAACCTGGGGGCTGATGTTAACAATAACAGAATAATCCACTGTGAAAATTAGCATCTCTTCCAGGCTAGGTTTCTCTCCCTCTGAAAACAAGCAGAATGATCATCATCGAACATGTCTTCTATTTAGGGATTCTAGCAGACCGATGCACATGCAGAGGCAGTGCTGATCCCGTTCTGTGTTGGTCCTGCCAGATGGAGGGCTTGAATTCCAGAGTTCTTGCTGTTAAGACTGGCATAGATAAAATATGGGGCTCTGGGCCTATGACCCTCCAACCCACACACTAAGGACCATCTCTCTGAGAGTATCACCACAGGATATGGGTATATTTACCTGAGGGACAAGATTCAGCCACGGCCCCTATATCAGGGCAAGTGGCCAAACATGTACATATGCACCTGTGATCTCCACCCCCCCCACCCCAGTCAGCACCGAACACACCCTTCACCCCAGACCCAGACAGTCGGCACCAGTACCCGCAGTCCTTCTTCCGGCTGTGTCCTGAAGCTCCGTGCTATATATTCCAGCATTTTCTGAAACACTTCCTGGACCTTGTCAAACAGTGCTGTAACTTCTTCATCTGAATCGGTTTTCTGAATCAAGGAACTCCCAGTTACTTCTTTCAAAATGCCAAGAAGTAACGAAACATAAAAAAATCCCTTCACTGGAAAGAAAAGAAGAGCAATTATCTAATTTCATAATTTAGGTAAAGTGTTTAACATATGCATATAATGGTGATGTACAAGAGCCTATTTATTACTAGTGACCCAATACTGAATCCCACATTGGTCAGGTTAATCTAGATTCTAACCTAAACAAATAAAAATTGTGCTACATTTAAGTACAAAATACCAACTTCCCTAGCAATAACAGGACACTGACTCATTCACGAAAGTAACAACTATTGGCTGCATGCATGAACATACAGCAATTGGTAGCATGAACCCAGGACACCTGAATTAAAGCATGTGTATTTCTCTCACATAATTCTCACAAATCACCAACTATGAGAGCAACTGGGAAGGCATGACACCTCTCAAAGTATGATTTGATAATCCTACAACCAACTGTTAAAATTTCCTACACATGGTGGTTATAATTTTCTTTCTCTTCCAAATCATTTCCTTTACTGTACTGAATTTTGCAAATTCACATGTAATCTTTTTATTTTATTTTATTTTTTTGCTGGTCATGGGGCCTGAACTCTGAGCCTGGGTGCTATCCCTCAGCTCTTCAGCTCAAGGCTAGTGCTCTACCACTTGAGCCACAGCACCACTTCCAGCTTTTTCTATTTATGTGGTGCTAAGGAATTGAACCCACGGCCTCATGCATGCTAGGCAAGCACTCTACCACCGAGCCACCTTCCCAGCCCCTCCACATGTAATCTTAATTATATTCTTTGGCCCTGAAACCTTCTTTCTAATCAATCCTGTTGGTAAGAGCAACAAAAGCAGAGCAGAGGACCTGCCCCCATCAAGCCTCACGGGAGCTCTCCCTCACCACATCCCAGTCTAACCTAGCTTTTGACTCATGTACACCAAACACCTTCCAGCCAAATCATGCTGCAAGATGCCTTAACACAAAGCAGTCAGGTGATAAGGCACAGAAATAATGCTCCTTGTGAAGAGGCTGTCATGAGGTGGCCATAAGGGCTTGCCTAGGAAACAGGCCTGCAAACACTAGACAAAGCCACTCAGCTCTAAGGCAGGCTAGATCTACTAAGCTCACCAGAGACAGAGCTAGTTACAACCCCAGTCTACCTGCTGAGATAACAAGACAGATGGTCCATCCTAGCGGTCCATTCCCTGCATCAACGGCCCTGCAGGACGCCTAGGCTCTGCCAGAATCAATAAAAACTGTAAAAATATCTGAAATCACAACAGAAATTTTCAAGGAATTATGATTTAAAGGACACCCACTGGTCCCATGGAAGCTCCTCAGCAGGCCAGGCAGAGGGTGCTAGTCTCAGACCTCCTGCAGGGCAAGGGCTCTCTGCAAACTGACAAAAAGGTAGAAGGCTACAAGTTCTCATTAAAAGCTATTTCATCCTATTTAAGTGTATGTGGTCAGGACAAACTCCTAATGACAAGTCAGAGGGTGCTGCACCCTCTGCTGCACAGAGGGCTGGCTGGAGGTCACATGCTAAGGGTTTTCCTCCCATGGCTCTTTCCAACCTGTGAATCTTTTAGACACCGAGTGTCAGTAAATGAACAAGGAGTGCCTTAATGCTGGCTCTCAGCTCACCGCCTTGTGCTGTCCCCATATCGTATGAGGCAGATGTGGTCTCTGGGGTGGGACAGCCAGCCTGCCTTGCATTCTCTCTGTCAAAGTCCTACATTTGCATTACATTTCTATACTTTAGAGATTTAACATTCCCTTTTAATTATGCTAAACTCTTACTAGGAAAAATCTGCTTTTCCCATAAGCCCTGTTACTTTTTAATGTCTGACTTTGCAGAGTGAATAGAGGTTTATGAAACACATCTATTGTGCTATATTGTGAACACCTGCATGTTAGTGAGCAGGATCCTTAATGTGCTGGGCTACCACAACAGCATCCCAAGAATGCCTTTTCCTAGTGCCTTTGGCATGAAGAATGACATAACTGAACAAAACTAACATAAATGTAACTAACTTCTTAAATTAAAACCACTGGGAGAGCGAAGGAAGGGGTGACACTGTCCAAAAAGAAATGCAATCATTACCTGACTTAGGTTAACTGTAACCCCTCTGTACATGAACTTTATAATAATAAAAAATAAAAAGTTAAAAAGTTAATAAAAAACCCATCTGTGTGAGGGCTCATTAGTCCACGATGCAGTGACCAGTACACTCCAGTCCACCTGGTTAAAATGCAGCTTTATGACTGGATACATTTCAACCAGCTAACAGAAGGATGCCACAGAGTGGCCCAATTCTGAAGACCTTATTTACTGGGTATGTAAATATAAAGAGTGCTCCAGCTTCATTAGGGGGAACTGAGTAACTAAAGATTCAAAATCCTATAGCTTATAAATATGTAAGTCCTGAATGATAAATAAAATGTCTTTATTAAAGTCATTTTGACTGTTTCAGTCATTAAGCTTAAATCACTAAGTATAAATTGCATAATGAGTTTAATGTAAAAGCTAGACTATGAAATAAACAATGCTGGTTCTACTTAACATCTAGTCTCTAACGGAAATGTTAAAGCAATGATGTATAATCCTGAGTGTAACTGAAGGTAACCTCAAGGTGCTGGCCAGTATCCAGCTCCAGCAGCACGTAGAGTAGACAAGACCCTGCCCAAGGATGCTCAGGCCGTGGCTAGATAGGTGGACTGGCTATCACCTGACTAGAGCCTTACTGAGTCTAACTTAACGGAGCACCTCTCCTGAAATAGCTCTGGGCTTAAGGAAATGCTGATGCTCCATAGATCCTGTAACTAGAGTGTACAGCAAAACCCATCTAGAGACAGTTTACTCCACAGAGACCACCAGTGGGGCTAGGGGCCAGTAGCTAGGGGTGGAGGGTAGGGATGGGAGAGGAGAGAACATAGCACCAGTACTCTTCCTGCCAGACTGACACTGATTATGACTAGAAGCCCAAGTGTGACACTCTCCTAGCCACATGGCTGGCCTTCCTGCTATATTCGCATGTAGGCTAAGAGAACCTTCACCCTCAGGAGTTAGATGGTTCAATCATCCTGACATTTGGGCGGGGGGGGGAAGGACTGGATATGAGTCCTAGGAACTGTTACTGAGCTCCTTTTGCTCAAGGCTAGCACTCTACCACTTAAAACCACAGCACCACTTCTGTTATTTGAATGGAGATAAAAGCCAAGTGTGAGTATCAGATATGAGCCACTGGCACTGACACTGGCACTGCTGATCTGACACTCTTGGTGCCATATAGCTATGCCACCATTCTCCTTGGACCAGGGGGTGCTACTCAACAACTCCTAACTCACTCCACCCACAGGAGCGAGGACACAGCAGAACAAGAGGGTTCTTCTGTGAGACTTGCTTTAGAGATGCAGGCTGGGTCATGTCTGCCTAGCAGTGCAGAACCCCAAGACCCTATCAAAACCAGGACACTCCATTGGAGTGTCAGCCTTGGAGAAACCATTCTTTTAGCATAAGTCAATTTGCATAGCACGTCTGTCTCAAAAGCCAGAGTCCTGATCTGCAAGTAAAGGAGCAAGGAAAGAAAGAAAGCACTAGCTTCAAGTATGCATTGCTCTAAAGTAGCCCAATAGTGAATGAAGTATACTGTGCCTGCTTGCATGACTCCAAGACTCTGCTGTAAAAGTTGTGTTTGAAACTTCGAATTTCCAAGGCCAACCATGACAACATCTTTACATACAGTCAAGTAGGTCTGTAAAAGAGAGATGTGTTCACTGTTACCAAGAGATTTAGTCAGGCCCAGCAAAGCTTCTCCTATGTGGTATAGTGCACTCATAAAAAGAGACTTACAAAGATGTTTCTAAAGGAATTTCGATAGAAATTCCCACAAGAAATCAAGATATTTAATTCCACCAACCAAGCACCTAATGCACAAAACTACATTAAAATTATGTTGCTTATACTTTGTGAAAAGATAAGTGCTAGATACTTCAATGCATCTGTTAAATATTTCAAAAGAGCAACAAGGTCCTTAACAGCCACCTGGACAAAAGAAGCATTCCTGGACACACAGCACACCATGAAGAGGAAGGCTCTGTGGCCCAGACTGCTGACCTGGATAATCTGCTGATAGGCATCCCTTTGGAGCTTCAGATGTTCTTCTCCTTGATCTCGAATAAGAGGTAAAACTTTGCTTTCTAACCAAAACCCAGTGTCTTCCAAGATGGACAGATGAGTTTTCCCTTCTGAGCAGAACTATCCGACACAATGAAAGGACAAATCAGTGACGACAGAAGCTCTGGAGCATGCCGCTCACTCCAGACCCACTCGCTTGGACCTGGGCCCACGCAGTGTACCTTATGCTGAATATGGACGCCCAACCGGCAGTGCAGACTGAAGGCTCGCAGTGCAGACACCTGGCTGAAGTTAGGGGACTTCTCACCTGGAGACTGCAGAAGTGATTCCAGGTCTGCCTGTAAAATCCCAACCCAAAAGCCATGTTCAAATGTACCCCCGTAACACCCAAGAAGCAGGCATTTGGGCCACAGGTGAGGAGGAAGACATCAACTCTGGAGAAGCCTTGCCTAGCCACCCAAGTAACACACCGGCCCGCAAGCAGACCCACTGAACCAGAACTCTCCTCCTCCCCAGACTATCTCTCGCCTGGTTCTGCAGGGGATGGTAGAGCTGACGGAGTGAAGACGATGGGAGCGCAGGAACACAATGAAGTGACATTAAACTTTCTCCAAGACGCCTAGAGACCTCAGAGAGAGTAATATGCTCCAAGATGCAGGGATGATCCACCAGAGTCCTACTTCCCTAGCAGCTTGGGCGGAAATGGGGGTTTGGGGCACTACTCACGAGAAGGGCATGGAAATGGACCTACTCCCAATGCAGCCCCCTCCCACATCAGTGCCCTTGTAGATGTTCCAGCTCAAACATCACAATACCATTAGTATGAAAAACATCTATCTTACTGTATCGCTGCAATTTTCATGCACAATCACTCAACTTTCAGAATATAAAGTTACCTTTGACGTCTCAAGTGCTTTCAAAAGATGGTTAAGTTTCTTCCGGGGTGCAGAGAGCAGGCATTCTCGATTCTTTGGATGGGTCAACAAATACTCCATGTAAACCAGTGCTAAGTCAGGTTTTACTGGACGTGTGTCATGGATTTGCACTTTACGCTTAGATGCCATATTACTCTGAAGAAGGTATAAATGAGCAATTAGAGCTCATGTGCCTAGAAAAGAAAGTAATTTCCAGAACACAGTAGTTCTTGATCACACACCTTGGCTCGGGGCCGTTCCTCAGGCAACCAGTCATCCATGAGCTCCAGGATATGCCCCACCTGGCCCCAGGAGCAAAGACAATCCAACAAGGTACAGTAGCTCCTGCCAGCAACACCCTCCTCCTGGTTTCTCAAGACCGAAATCACACCACAGCTGAGTCAAGTACATAAAACCAGGAAAATACGTCAACAACAAATTCGATATATTCCAATAACAAATCCCTCATATTCCCACAAAGGGAGAAAATCCTCACTTCAGATAAGTCAGGGTTGTTCAGACATCGTTGCTATTATATTGATACTGGTTTCTGCAGGACACAGACAGTAACTGTCCCACCCCAAAACACCAAGACAACAACTCCATGAAGGTCTCAGTGACCTAGGATATGTCCTACCTCCTCAAGACCTTTTATTTTTGTACTAGCTCTGTCAGATTCTAGACCAAGAATTGCTAATTTGGAATACAATATCGTTTAGTGTTAAAAATGTTTGTTTTCCATAAATGTGAATAGAAATAACTTATTCTTACTAAGTAATAAGGAAAACTCTAGATCTACATTATCTGGTAAAAGGAGTATGTGAATAGAAGCTCAGTGATGGGGTATATAGATATCATGTGTAAGGCCCTAAGTTTGATTCCCAGCACCACAACAAAAAAAGAGAAAAGAGTGTGCAAACTACATATGCAACTCAAACTTTTCTAACACTCATTTTAAAGTGTGAAGGGGATTGGGTAAATTGAGTTTCAAAGACATACACACCTTACTTAATCTAATCCAAATGTCATTCTTAGTCAATATCTTTTACACCAAGGCTTTGATTCCATGTATGTTTTATACTTACAACATCTCAAATCCAGATAGCTACATTCCCATGTTTAGAGATATGTATAACCAGTGGTGGCTGAGTGGCCTGGAGTTACAACACCAGGTGTTAAACCCCGAGACTTTCAAGTGAAGTCACAGTTCAGTACCTCAGGATCTCTTCTTCATTACCTGACAACTGCAATGCTAACTGAAATCACCCTAGCCGAGGTAGAAAGGTTGAAGCACAAGAGTGTCTCTCCTGCTTTGCTTCTGCGTACCTGAAGAGAGGGACAGCAGACGCTGGCATGAAGGACATCAGTATAAACAAAGGGATCTTGCAGCGTTCATCCTAACAGCAGGAAAAGAAAAACAGAACAAACTCAGGAAATTTGGATACCTCTCCACATTACTCTGAATAACCTAATTCCAAAGGTGCTAAGATTACATTCTATGACTTTCTTCAATGTTTGTAAACCAACCCATTGATAGACCTCAGGTTAGAGGATGAGATTACTATCAAATCAAGGATCCTGAAGGTTTTATACAACTTCACTACTATGCATCTGCTATGTTCCAGGCACTATTCTAAATCCTATGGACACTTGTAATGAGAACAATTAGACCCTGCTGTCATACAGCTTGTTCTGCTCTGAAAACAACAATGAATAATGCAATAAAATCAACTATACTCTTGGTAGATAGTCAATATATGTGAAATTAACTCTCACAAGAAGCAAATCATTCAAGAAGAGTATCTTTAGGAAGACAGTATAAACACACATGCTTACAAAAACAAACCAAGTCTAATCAAAGCCACAACCTAACAGCTGGCAAAACAGGTCAGGGTCTACATGCAGATTTAGTTTCTTCCTCTTGTCAAAATGGACAGGACTAAAAAAGACAAACCAAACCACAGGAAACTGGTACAATGTTACCTAATAAGTGCTAAGGGCTACTAATACAGCTGTATCAGTATTATCATTATTGTAACAAGCAATCTGAGCAGATTTTAATTGCTTAGATTATACCAAGAATACCACTATAGATAGATAGATAGATATAGACTGACAGTTATGTATCAAAACCCATTTATGGTACATAAGCAACTAATGGTAAATTCTAAAGTGAAATAATTTTCCTAACAATACACATGAAATACAAACAGGTGAAATCAAAATCTGATGTGTCATCCGCATACCTTGACCCTCAACACAGAATAAAGAACTATTTCCCTAATGTCACAAATAGCCTGATGCACGTGCTCATACATCCACTGCCAAGGTTCCCTGAGCTCCTAAATTCACTATATCCCAGTCCTAGAGACCCTGTGCATTTGCCACTGTGGGTGGCTTGTTTTATCTTTGGAAATTTCTGAGATAATACTGTTTTCTTAGTCTAAGGCAAAATACTGAGTTTAAAAATTTACTAGAAAACTTGGCAACTGAGATAATTTGCCTTCATGAGCAAAAGCTCAAAAGCTGAGTGCGTAGCTCAGATATGACAGTCACAGAAACAAGGTTTAAAAGTGGTATGTAGTCCAAAATCACAAGTTAGTAGAGTCAAGGATAACCACAGAATCAGAGGGAAACGGGAAAAAATACATACATATCTTTTAAAAATACATACAGCAGCTGCACTGGACATTGATGAAAATGAACTAAGCAACTCAAGGGCAGCAAAGGGAGGGAGGGAGGGAAGGAGGGAGAGGGAAAGAGGGAACAGCTAACACTAAGCAAAAGGAAAGAAATGTACATATCACCCAATGCAGAAGAAATAGTTGTATTGTCAAAGCTTATAGAATTCACAAACTTTATAGACCACAATAATGACAATTTGCCTTGTGAAGGTTAAAATTTGTAAATTTTATGTAATCACTTAATCTTAATAAAAAATTATTTAAAAAACTAATATGTAGTCCAAAATCACAGAAAGTTAGTAGAGTGAAGGATAATTAAAAAAAAAAAAGTTTATAAGATCTACGGTCAGCTATGATCATTCTATCATTAAACTCTATCTTCAAAACCATTATCTGTCTGGGCACCGATGGCTCACTCCTATAATCCTAGCTAGGAGGCTCAAATCTAAGGATCATAGCTCCAAGCCAGCATGAGCAGGAAAGTCTGTGAGACTCTTACCTCCAGTTAGCCACCAAAAAAGCCAGAAGTGGAGATGTAGTAGAGCACTAGTCTTGAGCAAAAAGCTCAGGGACAGCACCCAGGCTCTGAGTTCAAGCCCAAGGACCAGCCCACACATGCTCACACACACAAAAGCACTATTTTTAAAAAATACATTTCAAAATTCAGCACAGTGGCTTAGGCCTGCAATGCTATTCAGGAAGCTGAGCTGAGGACTTTTGTTCAAAGCCAGCCCAGGCAGTAAGTTATATATATATATATATGTATGTATAGTTAGGAATAAATTTGCATTTTTAACTTGTACTATTTTTTTTGGTGGGGGAGTAGGTCATGGGGCTTGAACTCTAGGACTGGGCACTCTCCCTCAGCTCTTCAGCTCAAGGCGAGTGTTCTACCACTTGAGCCACAGTGCCACTTCCAGTTTTCTGGTGGTTTATTGGACATAAGTTTCAGCCTTTCCTGTCCAGGATGGCTTTGAACTGTGATCCTCAGATCTCAGCCTCCCGAGCAGCCAGGATTACAGGCATGAGCCACCTGTGCCTGGCTTTAACTTGTACTATTCTTTTAAACTTGGTTTTGAAATACAAACTTAAAAAAAAAGTAAAGAAGAGACTGAGATCTGAGGATCGTGGTTCAAAACCAGCCTGGGCAGGAAAGTCTGTGAGACTCTTTAATCTCCAAGTAACCACAAGAAAACCAGAAGTGGTGCTGTGGCTCAAGTGGTAGAACACTAGCCTTGAGCTGAAGAGCTGAGGGACAGCGCCCAAGCCCAGAATTCAAACCCCACGACCAACCAAAAAAAAAAAAAAAAGAAGTGAAGACATAATAATGTTTCCCTCATCCAAACTGAATTTGTACTTATGGAGAGCATAGGTGCAACCAAATGCTGGGAAGGGAGATGCCGGTCAGAGCAGCAAAATTTAAATTAGTAGGAGAAGTGAGTTTAAGAGACCTCTGACAATAAGCAACATGGTCACCAGTCAATAACAAGGCACTGTACCATATTCAGAAAACTCTGGACAGAGACTCTGATGTGCTCTCATCACTTAACATAGCTCAACTTAGCCATTCCACAAGTTACACCTATTTTAAAACATCAAGTTGAACACAACACAAACTTAGTTTTTGTCTGTCAACTAAAAGTAAATGAAATCTCACACAGGGCCAGCTGAGGCCTGTAATCCCAGGAGATTTCAAGTCCAGGCTGGCCTGGGTAAAAACACAAGATCCTATTGGAAAAACAGCTAAAGCCAAAGGGTCCAGGAGTGTCCTTCAAGTGATAGAACCTACATAGCAAGTGCAAAGCCCCCAGTATGACCAAAAAAAGTAGAAATAAAAACCACATTGTTCTATTTTGTCTGATTTACACTCTCCACTCTAATGCTACAGAGGTTATGTGTTTCCTGAGCACTTTCAGATGCCTGAGGATACAGCCACAGAATTGTTATAATTACATCTTTTGGTCACAAAAATCCTCTTCTCACCTGCGAGTCAAATTAGATTCCAAAACACTATTTCTGGATTTGGAAAGTCAGGGCTCACCTTGGGCACTTCTCTGGGTTGTATGGGCATGAAGTGAGGATGGATACCAATCAAACTATGACACAAAGGCCACTGCAATGGTCTCATTGTACTGGTGAGAAAACACAACTCCCACTAGATTAAATCAGTCAAACACATCTTGCTCACAGAGGGGCCGAAGCCTCACCTTGAATACCTTCAGGTACTCTGGAAGCACAGATGCAAACTTGTTAATGGTGAAGACTTTGGCTTCCTTGTTGTTTTCCAGACTTCTATAGATACTCTTCCAGAGAATCACAATGACTTCTAGTAATCCTGCCATAGAGGCAACATCATCCACTGACAGCATTTTGTCCAGTACCTAAGACACAAATAATGTATGCTACTGTGAGAGGAGCTAGTAAGTACAGCATGTCAGACCTAACACAAAATGTAAGGAATATAAAGTGCTCTTTAATATTACAATTTTTTTTGGGGGGGGGGAGGGGAGGGGAGGGTGGCGGGGGGTTGGTACCAGGGTTTAAACTCAGGTCCTCAAATTGTGTGACTGTTGCCCTCAGTTGAGACATGCCTCCAGCCAAGCTTTTTGCTAGCTGATTGGAAACAAACCATATCATTGGAAACAAGCTGGCTTCAAACTGCTTTTTTCTATGTCTCAGCCTTCTGAGCAGCTAGAATCACAAGCTTAGCTTATGACATTGATGCTCAGCCATGGAGGGATGTTATTCACTGTTTCAGAATGTCTACTAAGAAGGTAAATTCTAGTCTTCGGAAAGAAACAGAGGCATCGTGCTCATACAAAATAATATTTATGGAAATGAACTCCAGGAAATGGAAACAAGAGCCTTTTTTATTTTTTGTTGGTTGCTAGGCTTGAACTCAGGCCTGGTCACTGTCCCTAAGCTCAAGGCTAGCTCTCTATTGCTTTGACCCACAGAACCACTTCTGGTTTTTGAGTAGTTAATTGGAGTTAAAAGTCTCATGAGGACTTTACTGTCCAAGCTGACTGTGAACCCTGATCCTAAGATCTCAGCCTCCTGAGTAGCTAGTATTACAGGCGTGAGCCACCAGATCCAAGCAAGAGGCTTTCTGTTTGTTGCTGTTTTAGTTTTCTTTCCTCTTTTTCTTGTTTGTTTACCTGTTTTGGGGAGGGTGAGAGGGGGTAACAGAACTGGAGGGACAAGGGGTGAACAAAGTGGTACACAACAGACATTGCACTGAATACAAACTATACAACTTGTGGGTGGAATAGGAGGGAAAAACTAGGAGACAGGGAGGGAAGGGGTGACACTGCCCCCAAAGCAATGTACTCTTTGCCTGACTTACACTGTAACCCCTCTGTACATCACCTTTACAATAACTGCCCCCAAAGCAATGTACTCTTTGCCTGACTTACACTGTAACCCCTCTGTACATCACCTTTACAATAACAATTTTTAAAAATGCATAAAGAATATAGGACACTGTGTCCTGAAGAACAGCAGTAACAAAGTTTAATTTTTATTTGTTCATTAAAAAAATTTAGGAAACAGGCAACATTTTATGAAACATGTCATCCCAGCCCAGGGCCATGCTAATCTTCTCTGTATCATTCCAGTTACAGTATGTGTGCTGCTGATGCAAGCACCAGATCACATTTTATAAAAAACAATTCTATACAATCTCTGCCCTGAGATTTTCTAGAAGCATCTTGTGAGTCTGGCCCTGACAGGACTGCCATGGAATCATGAACTGTGGGAATAGCCAGAATGGAACCCAGCTAGTGCTGCACACCTAGGAAAATCAACATACCCAGCAGCTCAGGACAAAGTCTGTACTATAATCTACTTTCTTTCAAACACACATTTTCTGATCTCTTTTTTTCTTGCTGATCCTGGGGCTTGAACTGAGGTACTGGGGCAGTGTCCCTGAGCTTCTTTTGCTCAAGGCTAGTGCTCTATCACTTGAGCCACAGCTCTACTTCTGGCTTTTTCCTGGTTAACGGGAGATGAGAGTTTCACACACTTTCCTGCCTGGGACAACTTCAAACTGTTATCCTGAAATCAGCCTCCTAAATAAACTAGGATTACAGGACTGAGCCACTGGCACCAGAATTTTCTATCATTAAAAAAAAAAAGTTCAAACTATTCCTACTAAAGGAACAAACACAAAATAAAAATATCCCTAGGGTACCAGGCTCTGCCTTTCTCTAGGTAGGGAGTAAGGGGTTACTCACAGTCTCGTTCTCCTTCTCTTGCTCCTCCTGGGCTTCTTGGTGCTCATGAACAGCTCTCTGGATGCAGGCATTCAAGCATTGGCGAATAACATGGATCAGCTTTGCTAAAAGGTTTAAGATTAATCAACAAATAAATTGTTTCTTTCTACAAAATTAACTTTCTAACAATAAAAAGATTATAATACCAAATAGTAAGAAATATTACATGAAAAGAAATCATTAAGAAATGCACTGGAGCATGAAGCCTGCTAGTGTGACAATATCGGGCCTGTGTGTGTGTGGTATGCATGGTGCTTTGGAGTGGGAGTCCAGACCTATGTTGGCGCAGGCAGTGTATTCACAGGCATACTGGTAGAACTTCCGGGCAGCCGCGTGGTTCATCTGGACTAGTGTGACACAGCGCTCACACCAGACTTCCTCTGGCTGGTTCACAGGCAGGAAAGAGGTGAAGATGAGGTTCACCAAGCGCCGACACACTGGTCGAGAATCCATTTCCAGACGAACTAGAATGTCCTCCATGGGGCATATTTTCCAAAACTATAGAAAGAAACACACGCACAGGAGGAAATAATTGATTGTTCTTATAATCTTGAAAAACACCAAACCATAACGAAAGAGAAACCAAGCTTCTATTGAAGAAAACTCATTTCAAATGACATGCAAAAATCTTACTTGTGAAGAGAATAAATCAATCTACATTTTAAGAAGTGCCAATACATAAGGCAGAAGTATAAAAGTTAGGGAGGAGGGCAATAATAGTTAGCAGGCTGCAATGCACAGTAAACACTCCAATGATAGCTATGACTACCAAGCTAACCATTTTTACATTCTTACAATGTCATCACCTTGACATGGACACCCACTCCTATCTTCAGAAGCACAGGGTATCGCTCCTGAGCACCACAGTGAGCAGCCTCCATGTCTAAAACTGGACTTGTTATCACACATTCCACCGTCTGGCCTCTTTATTGGTCCCTCCCTCCTCTAGCCCATCATCAACACGAGATAACTCGCACAAATCAGAACCACTCACACCCAACCCTCTACTGAAAGGAGATGAAAGAGAAACATGCACTGGCTGCATGAGGCTCATGTCTGTGATCCTAGCACTCAGGAGGCTGAGCTCTAAGGATCGAGGTTCAAAGCCAGCCCAGGCAGAAGTCCGTGAGACTCTTATTCTAAATTAACTATTCAGAAAGAGCCAAAAGTAGAGCTGTGGCTCAAGTGGTAGAGCACACTAGCCTTGAGCATAAGATGCTCAGGGACAGTACCTGGGCGCAAGACTGGCACAAAAAAAAAAGAAAAAGAAAAAAAAATAGCTGGGTGCTGGTAGCTCACGCCTGTAATCCTAGCTACTTAGGAGGCTGAGATCTGAGTTGAAAGCCAGAGCAGGTAGGAAAGTTCGTGAGACTTTTATCTCCAGTTAAACACCAGAAAACTAGAAGTGGCTCAAGTGGTAGAGCACTAGCCTTGAGCAAAAAGAGCTCAGGTTCAGCACCCAGCCCTAGAGTTCAAGCCCCACAACCAACAACAACAACAAAAGAAATTAACATGACTCTTTCTGACACTAGAAGTAGAACCAACAGGACAAATGTGTCCACTCCTACCATAGCACAATCTTCCTTCCTAGTACCTCAACACCCCAAAAGTGATTCTAGGCTTGCTTGCCCACCACAAAGCTTCAAAGCTAGGAAAGAACATATGACATTTCCTTTCTCTGTACCCATACAGACCTCTACTGTTTTCAACCCTTCAGCCCTGTCTTACTTGGTACCTCCACAGTTCTCTTGGGTATATGCCATTAATTAGTAGGAACCATCCTATGTACATTTCCTTAATCCTTTGCAAACACATCTACACCATGCCAAGCTTGATCTTCAGATTCAGAAGCAAAGTTTTAGCAGGTAATCAAAATTATAGCCAGCTTTTTGTTGAAAATGACATGCTAACTCCAAAATTTACAGTGAAATGTAAAGAATCTAAAATGGAAAGAAGTCAGGTACAATGGCGCAGGAGGTGAAGATCTGCCCAGGCAAATGCTAGCATGACCCCTATCAACACAAACCAAGTGCAGTAGTTGTGCCATTCAGATGTGGTGGTGTACACCAATCTTTTTTGCCCCAGGCAAAAACCTCTAGAACCTATCTGAAAAATAACCAGAACATAAAGGGCTAGGGATGTGGCTCAAATATTAGGGTACAAAGCCCTCCCTCGGCTCAAAACTTTAGTACCACCAAAAAAAGAAAACTAGCAAAGAGTGTATAAGATTAACTGTAAGACTAAAACACCCTGGATACATTCAGAAAGTACACAGCCTACAATATACACAAAAATTCCAAAGTAACACAATTGGGCATGACTTCAGGATTCTTACTGCATGGACTCAACACGTCCTTCGTTTTTTGACACAAGTCCCCTTGAAGTAGGCCCTGAGAGGAGACTTGAGCTGGTATAGCTTCTTTCCAGGCTTTGCCTTTGTTTTAGGGATTTTAGAAAAACCAAAACCAAAAACCTTTAAACAAGGTTAACTAGACCTTGGCTCCAATCAGCCCAGTTCCTGGAATGGAAAGAATACCTCTAGGTCCCCCTCCCCTTAACAACCTAACCCACCTTGATTGTTGAGTTAAAGACTGACCCATAAAACAGATAGGTTGTAATTGGGCTCCAACTGGCTCCAACACCACGTGTATACAGTAAACTCTGCCTTATACTGGCCACCAGTGTGTGGTCTGGTATTACCCCATTGGTCACCTGCATGTGACCAGGCTTGACCTCAAGGATTTTGTCTTTAAAAACCAAAGTATGTGGGCTGCTGGGGGGTCTCAGTATCAGCTCCTGAGCCTGTACTGCGACCCTGACTGGTCAGTGTAGGAACTTTCTCAATAAACAACTTCTCTATTAACAACTTTGTTGTGGGGGGCTCTGTCACTCCGGACGACTAGGTGGGCTTGTCTGCCTGAGTAGGGGTCTTCCTACTACAACCTGCAGTGACAAAGCTCCCCAGGCAATGGTGAGCAATGCGCCATTTTCTTCAGAGATACACAAGCATACCCAAGTGGTCACATACTACAATACTTCCACTGCTTCCATGCTTTTTCATTTACATACTTGCTATCTCCACAGGAGACCCACAAAAAAATTCCCTTTTATAGTGCTAGGGGACGGAAGCCAGCACCATGATGCTACCACTGAGCCACACTGCAGCTCATCATAACTTGTGTGAATACACGTAAATCCAGCTGATGCTACACTGAAGGACAAATCACGTTGTTTTCCAAATCCTGTGGCATAACAATAGTATTTTAATGTAAATGAGAACTGTTACATGGAGGAAAAGCTCACAGTATTACCAATTAGCAGCAAATCCAATTCAGCAATATTGCCACTGACATCCTTGTCAAGAAACTGAACACAACTGGAGCGGGGAGAGAATAATCACAACAGCAGTGTGTATGGTGCCCAAGGAACCTTTACTATGAGGCAAGGGTCTTTGTTTCCTTTGTGGAAGGGAGAAGGGCTTCTAGCCACATTTCCAAGTAATGTAGGTGCTAACAAGGTATCAAACATATATTACATCATTTTAGTCAACACTTATTTTAGCCAACACTTCCACATATGATCAAAAGACAATTTAAAGAGATTTGTAATATTAATGACTTTGAAAAACACACATTGATATTCTTAGAACCTTCAATAAGAAGCCTAAAACAAAATTTTATGATAAAGAACTAGGCAAATACAACATATTAAACTGTTTAAAATACGATTACTCGGATTCTTAGAATTAAAGTTTGTCTTCTGTTGGATGAAACAGCTGTGTCATTTTGTATCTTTAGTAAAAAGAAAAGTCCTATTTACCCACCTTTGCAGCTCTGGCAGCTTTGATTTTCAGCAGCAAGTCCACAAAAGCCACTCTTACTTTCTCCGAATTATCATGGAGACTGTATCTGAGCCCTGGCAATAGTTGTTCTAATAAGGGGTGGCTCATTTTATTATCCAAAATGATGGGCAGACACTACAAAAAGGAAAAAGTTCAGAATTAGTATATGTGTGTGCGTGTGTGTGTATATAGAGTGTTCAAAAAAATTCACTTAAGATGTTCAGCTCCATCTTTCCAAACATACTAGTGAAAACACTCCTACAGAAAACATTTTTCTACAAGTTTCATATATCAAAAAATATACTTTTGGGGGCTGGGAAGGTGGCTCAGTGGTAGAGCGCTTGCCTTGCATGCATGAGGCCCTGGGTTCAATTCCCCAGCACCACATAAGCAGAAAAAGCTGGAAGTGGAGCTGTGGCTCAAGTGGTAGAGAACTAGCCTTGAGTAAAAATAAGCTCAGAGACAGTACCAGGACCTAAGTTCAAGCTCTATAACCGGTTTAAAAAAAATACAATTAATGAGTTAGTAGGATTAACAACTGGCAATAAGTCCAGCTACTGTTTCACACAAATGAGACTACAGTAGTTATTTTTTAAAAAATCTGCAGTTGGTGCTTCTGGGTCACACCTGCAATCCTAGCTACTCAGAAGGTTGCCACATAAGGATCACAGCTGAAGTTCCCAGGCAGGAATGCACAAGAGATGACTATCTCCAATCAATCCTTGTTAGGTCGGGCTGGGGAGAATAGGTCCCCCACCTCCCACCCTTCCTGAAGGAAAGCACCTAGCTTTACCAGAAATCACCCGCCCCAAACTGACAATCACCTATAACTGTTAATCACTGGTCAACTACCTGACTGGAGTCAACAAAGGACCTCAGGCTCTGAGGTCAATCCCCTATGTGCTGCAGCCCCACCCTCCTCTCTTCTCCTTGCCTTTCCCTATACCATCTCTCTCCACAAGCTGCCACCCTTCAGGCTGCTCTCTGTGCTCTGCACACCTACATCTGGTGTAGGCTGGCAGCTTGGTTCTCCTAACAAACTCTCTTCTGCCTGAACTGTGTAATGCTCTCCTTTCAGCAATCTTTACAGTCACCAAAAAGCCAAAGTGTAACTGTGGCCCAATGGTAGAATGCTAGCCTGGAGCAAAAAATCTCAGGGCCAGCCTCTGGGCCCTGAGTTCAAGTCCCAGGATTGGCCTGCATGCACGCACGTGCACCTCCCCACCCCACCCCCCCAAAAAAACATTCAGTTTTCTTAGCTAAACTATGGAGGTTCTGAATTGAAAAAAAAAAAAATCACTATTCCAGGCCAGGCCAGGTAAAAAGTTCTCAAGACTTCATCTCAATTAATAGCAGGGAACGGCAGCACACACCTGTCTTTCCAGCTACAGGATGAAGAATAAGAACTACAGTACAGGTCAGTCTGGGTAAAAATGAAAGATCTTTTAGTGAAATAACCAGAGCAAAGAGCAGAAAAAGTTTAGAGGTATAGCTCTAGTGGTGGACTGCTTGTCTTTCAATTGGGAGCCGCCCCTGAGTTCAGAATAGTACTACTAATAACAAGAAAAAAAAAGTGAGTCCCATAACCAGAAATGCCCTTCTACAGGATACAGAACCAGAAGCGCCTTACAGTGGGTTCAAATTACGTAAGGAAGGAAATAGACAGACACTTAGGAGTTCTGCTGAGAGTGGAAGGCTGCTCCGACTGACTACAGTAGTACCTAGGCACGCAAAGGAAGGCTAGACGGAGGTCCTACAACGGGGACATGCCAAGGGAAGACCTGCTTATTATCTCTGAGCCAGATTTGCAAAAACATATGAGGAACAGGAGATGCCACAACAAGGACACAGAAAACAGAAGAAGCAAGTAGATAAACAAAAAACTTGAAAGGCCAAAGACCACCCCTGAACAGACCTGCTTTCCTGTGAGAATGGGAAAAGTCACTGGCTCTATGCTCACAGTGCTGGGAGCCTGAGTGTCTAGACAGTCCATTCCAATGGTGTTACTATCTCCTCTTAGAGCTTTATACGCTCCAGCTCAACCCCAAAACGCTTAGCACCATGTCTTGGCAGACTCTGGCCTACTACCCTCATTTTATCATCATATTAAGTAGAGAAAAGGACTATCCAATAGCTAAGTTGTAGTTTCTATAAATCCAGATCTACTTGGTTCCAATTGCTTAGGAAACAAAAGTGATCCACTATGGGTGGTGTTGATTGGAAGATGGTATGTAAAAGCCACACAGATTAGTCCCAAAACACTCCATGTACAGGCTCAGTGTAGAGCATTAAAAGCATAATCTCTCTGAAAAGAGGCTTTTATATAATTTTTACTTATGAAAACAGCAGAGACTCCTTAAATAGGAAAAAGAATTAGCCTTGTATGTTGCCCAGTGGTTAGGTGAGTGGTTGGCCTTGCTGACCCGGGTCTCTCATATTCACCAGATCATGACACTGGCTGGAACAAAGCATAGAACCAGCAAAACACCCCAAAATCTTACCTGGAAATAGAGTGCCAATACGATCCCTTAGAGTAGGATAACAGGAAATTTTAAAATCTTTTTCCTTCTCTGTAGTTTCTACGTATCTCTCTGGTTTTACAAGACTACTCTATATAATATTACTTATATAACTTTACAAAGCTTACCTTAAAGACAGAACAACGAACATCAGCTGAGCTTGTATCAAATGCCAACTCCCCGATTACTTTCTTCAAGAGGTCAATAAGAATGGCAGGGGGCATCATCTCCCAGTATTTGCAAGTTATTTTACAAACACCAAGAATGCCTGTAGAACGGACCATAGGATAAGGGTCTTCTAAAAGGCTCTAAAGGTATAAAAAGTAGAAAAGGAAAAAGGCTTAAAAATCAGAAGTAATTTTCCTGTTATAGTTTGTTTTATAAATCTTTCTTAGCCCTCTGGAAATCTACAGCTTAGTAATACACATGCAAATATTCATGAATATTGACCATACAGTTGTTTAGATTGATTACAGGGCTGCTTACCAAAGATACAAAAACATGTGGATGCTCCAGTGCTTTACACAAAATACCGTAGCATGTAATTTTTGCATACTTTTTTTAGTATTCAAAAGCGTCTCAGGATTATTTATCTAGTAACTAACAAAATGTAAAAGTTTTGTGAATGGTTGTTTTTCTATGGTACTGTTAGGGAATAACAATCTCCAGGACACACAATATTTTTTTCCTAAATACATTCCATCCACAGCTGGCCAAATCCAGATGCTGAATCCGTGGATAAGGAGAGCAAACTGTGTGGATTGCTGAATCTGATTATTCTTTTCTAATGCAGAGTATTTAAAACAAGGTGGCGCTGTTTGCCACCTCACCCAGGGCACTCTGGACAGCAGACCAGGCGCAAACAACCACCACCCAGTAGTGTCTGCAGAGACTGAGCCAGGGAGGAGCACAGGCAGCCCTTCTTGAACTGTACAACACACTGTCATACATGGAACAGAGCCAGTATACAAAACTCTGTTGGAATGCATTAATTCAGGTCACTCCTATCGGTGTCTTCTAACAATTCAAAAGGAGTAAGTTACCCATCACACTTATGTGGCCCCAGTGGAAGTGCAAGCTCACACTCCCACACACCTCACCAACACAAATCTCACCAACGTGCTATACTTAACTACCAACTGACAAGCAACAAAAAAGGCAGAAAAACATTAGAGAACACAGAAATAGATCATGTAAAAGCCAGATTGTGGGAAATGAAGACTTTCTCTTTCAACATAAAAAACAGCAAGTTAAAAAAAAAAAAGAGAGAAGCATATGCAATAGATCTTCTTTTTTTTGTTGGTCGTGGGGCTTGAACTCGGCTTCGGCACTGTCCCTGCACTCTTCAGCTCAAGGCAAGTGCTCTGCCACTTGAGCCACAGCGCCACTTCCTAGATCCTACCTCTAATCCTACTAGGAGGCAGAAATAAGGAACAGGTTCAAGCCAGTTAGGGCTTGAGACCCTGTCTCAAACACAGCTGGATGCACACCTCTCATCACAGCTAGGTCGGAGAATGAGACCCAGAGGACCACAGTACAAGGCCAGCTGAGGCAAAAAAGTTCCTGAGATCCCCATCTCAACAGAAAAAAGTTGCATTTGATGGTGTGTGCTTCTCATTGTATCTATAGTGAAAAGGATAAGAAGGAAGATCGTGGTTCAGATTGGCCTGAAAACAATGCAAGACTCCATCTCAAATAGCTACAGGGGCTGGGAAGGTGGCTCAGTGGTAGAGTACTTGCCTTGCATGCATGAGGCCCTGGGTTCAATTCCTTAACACCACATAAGCAGAAAAAGATGGAAGTGGTGCTGTGGCTCAAGTGGTAGGGTGCTAGCCTTGAGCTGAAGAGCTGAGGGACAGCACCCAGGCCCAGAGTTCAGGCCCCACAACCGACAAAAAAAATAAAGCCACAAAACAGCTGATGACATGGTTCAAGCAGTGTAGTATCTCCATAGCAAGAATGAAACCTTGAGTTCAAATTTTAAAAAAGTTACCAGAGAAACTGTTGGAGAATAAACTCCTAGTCTAACAATACATGAACCTAAGCTAAGCACCATTTCAAACAAAACTGGAAAAGTGTGAACTTGTTATTTGATAACATTAAAGATTTATTCTTCAGTTATCTTTAGCTACAAAAACTCTATGTATTTTAAAAAAGAGTTCTTGTCTTTTAGCATGAAGCCTTCTGCCTGTCTGAAGCATTCAGCTTTGTTTCAGATATTTTAAAGCAAGGGCAGCATCAGATGCACTGGCACAAGCCTGCAATCCTAACTATTTGGGAGGCAGAGATCAGGGATTGTCATTTGAGGCCAGCCAGGCAAAAAGGAGTTCAAGGGACTCCATCTCATCCAATGGCTGGGTATTGGGCATGTCCTCCAGCACAACAGCTAAGCACAGTGCAATGTGCCTGTCACCAGGGGTGCGAGGAGGCCTAAGTCGGATGATTACAGCTGGGCTGGTCGAGGCACGACACCTCAGCTCAAAAACTATACATGAGGAAGTGGCGCTGTAGCTCAAGTGGTAGAGCGCTCGCCTTGAGCTGAAGAGCTGAAGGACAGCGCCCAGGTCTAGAGTTCAAGCCCCACGACCGACAAAAAAAAAAAAAAAAAAAAAACTATACATGATACCCAATGCACATAGGATATATCCTACGCACGCGCGCACACTCACGCACGCACGCACACACACGCACACACACGCACACACACACACACACACAGAAGGAGGTGTGGTCAAGGGATGATACCTCATCTCAAAAACTATACATGATACCCAATACACGTAGGATATATCCTACGCACGCACGCATGCACGCGCACGCACGGACACACACGCGCGCACGCTCACACACACACACAGAAGGAGGTGTGGTCGAGGCCCAACACCTCACCTCAAAAACTATACATGATACCCAATACACGTAGGATATATCCTACACGCACACACGCGCACGCACACACGCGCGCACACACACACACATACACACACGCAGGAGGAGGTGTGGCTGAGGCATGAAACCTTACCTCAAAAATCATACATGATACCCAACACACCTAGGATATACCCCCCCCCCCCACACACACACGGAGGTATGGTCCTGAATTCAAGCTCCAGCTTAGTGGAGAAATACCCCCACAACAGGGAAAGAAGAGAAGTAAAATGGGTATGGTGACCCCAGCCCCGCACTCAGGAGGTGGAGGTAGAAGGATCATGAGTTTAAGACCAACCCAGTCTACAAAGCGGAACCCTGTCTAAAAAGTGACATGAGGGAAAAATAAATAAGATCAGCCTTGACCAGTAACAACTGAACCTATTGAGTACAGACAAGGCCATTATACTAGTCTATATTTTAATTACTGTACAAATAATTCTATTTGAAAAATAAAAAAGTGATTCTTCTTTCCCTTACAATTAGGGTAAAAAAAAGACTACCAAGATGGCTTTAGCACTTATCCGCTACTCCCCAAAATCAGAGCCAAGGCCAACAAAATGAAGTGTCTGTGGGGTAGTACCCTTCGAGGAGAAAGAAGTGAAGGCAGTGTGATCTCAACACTCCTATGACAGGATAAGAAGTCCTATCTCAGACCAGCGACAGGACTCCAGGAGACAGGGCAGACATGTGTCCAGGGTACGCTTGGAACAGGCTGAGCCCAGTGCACAAAGAGCAAATTAAACTTCACGTTTCCACAAAAGGAAAAGGAAGTAAGGCTGTGGGAAGACGTCTTCTGCATGTGTGGAAAACTGAACGAGCCTGGGCTGCTGAGAACCCAGAGCCATCCTCCTCACCCTGCCAAGCCCAGGACCACCTGGGACCAAACCGCACCGCACTACGAGCACCATTTGAGAAAAAACAAACAAGAATAGGAGGTACAAAATGAAAAGGAAAACCAGAGAGAGCTTTTAGGACTCTGAGGACTTAGAATTCACAAGTTCAGAGATTTTTTTTCTATGAATTACTTTCACTGTGTGTGTGTGCGAGCATGCACACCCGCACGCGTGTTGAACCTGAGACTTCACACATGCTAGAAAAAGTATTTCATCATCAAGCATGTCCAGTCCAAACATTTCATAACTTCAAAATAATACCCTTCACAATGTTTTCTACGTTTTATAAACTTCAAAGGAATGATTCAGAATCTAATTTTTTCTGAGAGAACATTTAGCTGATTTCAGCAATTATTTTCTTCTCTTAAAAAAAATTAATCACTTTTATTTTTTAAAAGGTTAAAGACTCAGGGTTTGACTCAATATGTGAGTTCTTTTGAATCTCAAAAGAATTTAGGGCCGGATGCCAGTGGCTCATGCCTGTTATCCTAGCTACTCAGGAGGCTGAGATCTGAGGATCACAGTCCAAAGCCAGCCCGAGCAGGAAAGTCTGTGAGACTCTTATCTCCAGTAAAACCACTAGAAAACCAGAAGTGGTGCTGTGGCTCAAGTGGTAGAGCACTCACCTTGAGCTGAAGAGCACAGGGACAGCACCCGGGCCCAGAGTTCAAGACCCACAACCAACCCCCCCCAAAAAAAAAGAATTTAAGTTTTTAATAAGAACTTGTCATTTTGATATGCAATAGCTTTAATTTGTAATATATGCAATAGGGTATAGGTGTAGGGAAAAAGAAATCAATGGAGAAGACTCTTCTGATTAAAAGATTGTATGTTTGAAATACCACGGTGAAACCCCTTGGTACAATTTATACACACTGAAAAAAAGTAATTACAAGAAAGTACAGCAAGCTGTTAGTGAGGAAGGGTCCCTTTGGAAGGGCTGGGAGGCTGAGAGGGTGAGAGGATGACTATGACCGAAGTATTTCGTTTGCATGCATGAGAGCAGCAAGAGAGCAATGAAACCTGTTCAAATGTCTCCAGAAGAGAGTGAGGAGCGAGGGAGGGTGACAAAGGAGAAACTGGATCAGAACACCTGTGGAAATGTGGGTATTGACAACAAAAAAGGAGCAACAAACAAAAAAACACCCAAAACCCAAAAAAACCTAGCTGGGCACTGGTGGCTCATGCCTATAATCTGAACACTCAGAAGGCTGAGATCCCAAGAGACTCTCATCTCCAATAAATCACCAGAAAACTAGCAATGGCTGCTGGTATGGCCCCAAAAAAGAAAGAATAAAAAGAATCTATACATTTTTCTGAGTGGGGAAACACCGGGCACTGCACTTAAAAGGGAAACAAGCAGGCTGTCCACTGTGCCAGCAGCTAAGTGTCCCAACTGGACAGAGCTGAAGACCCTCAGCAGCTCCACCACGTGAATACATACATACAGTTCTTCAAACTGCTTCTGAATTTCACTATCCATTTCGATGGCACTGAAGTTTGGATCTCTAATAGGAAATGCTTCAACAAATAACAATGCAGCGTTTGATCGAACTTCAGAGTTTCTGGCCTAAAAGAGTAAGGTATTTTTTAGATTCTCAGAAATAATATCTAATGAAGCTTAAGTCTGGTATTCCTAAGTTAATACTTCTATCTCTATTAATATAGATTAATTTGTAACTGAAAGAAAAGTTTAGGGAAAAACTGGGAGAGATCAAGGGAAGGAGTGACATGGTCCAAAAAGAAACATGCTTTTTTTTTTTTTACCTGATTTACCTATTAAACCTTTATACACAATCCTTATGATAACAGTAAAGAAAGAAAGAAAAGAACATTTTAACCTTTAAGTTTGTCAATGTATACCGCTGCTATGGCTTGTTGACCTAATACAGCTAGCATTTTTGAGACCTTGAGTCTTATCTCTAACACACACCCCCCAAAAAAAATAAAAATAAGAAAAAGCATGTCTAGACTTTGTGGTGCTGTCTTTAATTAAGTCAAACTCTTGGTTGACCATAACAGATATCAAAGATCAGTTTCCTTGCACAAAGTCCACAGTGTGTCATCAAGAGTCATCACCTCTGAGGACACCAGGTCAGTCTGTTCATCGTAACACTCACAAAGAGCGCTTCTGCCTCCTGCCCTTGCTAGCAGCATGGAACATGAGGGAAACGGGCAGCCAGGGCGGCCCCACATGCCACCAGCCCCACTGGCATTCATACATGTCCTGTTCTCCTGCCCAGCTGTTTATTTCACAATCATTGTGCACTCTACTTTTGCAGGTAAGTAGACCCCAGAAATATTCTTTTTTTCCCTTGTGGTGCTGAGGTTTGAATTCAGGTCATTATATGCTAGTACGCTATCACTTGAATCACACCTCAAATCCTGCCTTTTGGTGATTTTCCCCCCCTAAGTTATGTTTTTAATTTTCTTACAACTATCGTTATTATTGAGGTATTGAACAGAGGGGCTGCCAACTCATAAGTCAGCCAATGTGAGTATGTTGTATTTTCTGGACAATGTCACCCCTTCCCCCTTCAATCCCTTCCCCCCCCCCCCCCCCCGCCACCTCCACCGCCCATCCCTGCCCAGTTACATAGGTCATGTTCCACAGTGTATGCTGAACAACATGAGTGCATCTCTTCACCCTTTCTCCCTCCCTTTCTGTGCCCCCTTCCAGCCCCTGGCGGTTATTTTTGGTAGGGTCTTTCCAATTTTTCTGGTCAAGATGTAACCCTTCTTGATGTCCCAGTATAAAGATTACAGGCGTAAACTACCAATGCCTTGCAACAAATGCTCAATTTTCTGACAGGCTTAGTGATGCTTATAGTCCCGCCCACCAGAGGCTGAGGGAGGTGGGTCACTTGAGTGCACAGCTTGAGGACAGCCTGAACAATGGAAGACATGATCTCAAAACAAAAACACACACAAACGTTTTGTTCCAAAATTTGGCACTATACTCGGTCTCCTATCTTACTTTTACTGCCTTATTACACTTTTAAATTAGCATATGTTCAATTCAAAGCATAACTGCTAGATCCAGAACATAGGCACATTTATTTTAATGAATACCTTTAATCCTCTCCAAAGAATAGGCTTATATAATCGATACAGCATCTCTTCCACTCCCTGTCGAATTTTCTGTTGGTGAAAGTAACTCAACACCTAAGAAAAACAAGAGAAAGGCAATATTGTTTTTAAAGTGTATTCAAGCTTGGTAAAGTAATGCATCCCTACAACCCCAACAGTCAACAGGCTCAAACTGGAGAATCAATATTCAAGGCCAGCTGGGTTACATAACAAGACTGTCTCAAAAAAAAAAAAAAAAAAAAAAGAGCAAAGATTAAAAACAACAACAACAACAACAAAAACAAGAAGCGAGGTTATTCTCTCCCTTCCCTGTCACACTATTCCCTAGCAAGAGCACCTAGAAAGATAACAGTTCTGACATGGCAAATGATGAGAAAGAAACCCTGACTGAAATGAAGATTACAATATGGATTCTGATCTCTGTACTCCATTCCAGGCATAAGGGTACACTCCTCTGTCATGATTATTCAGGAAAGCCATGGAAGGTGGATCATGTGAGCCCAGGAGGTCAAAGTCAGCCTGGCCAACTTAGTGAGATCCTGTCTTAAAAATCAAATAGATAAGCCAGGTGCCAGTGAGATCTGAGGATTGTGGTTCAAAGACAGCCCAGGCAGGAAAGTCCATGAGACTCTTATCTCTAATTAACAACTGGAAAACCGGAAGTGATGCTATGGATCAAGTGGTAGAGCACTCCCCTTGAGCTGAAAGGCTAAAGGACAGTGTCCAGGCCCAGAGCTCAAGCCTTACAACTGACCAAAAAAAAACAAAAAAAAAAAAAAAACAAAAAACCAAATAGATAAAACATGAGAAACAATTTCTAATGGCTGCATTGTTTCAATAGAACTGTTGTTTAAACCGCTCACGTTCAGTGTACAATGGAAAAGGGGAATGTGTTAAGGAGTTTGCTCAACTGATGTTTCTTGGCCCCACATGCTCATTAAACCCACTATTATCGGCTAGCAGCAGGAATCAGCAGGCTCTCTGCCATCCACTGGAGACAGATGACGTTTTTCTCTATTTTCAGCTCCACTAATCAGTGACCCTTTACAACAGAAGCATAATTTACATCCAAGTTTTTACCAAAACTTATGAAGAATCAGAAAACAGATCACCTTTTTGTCCCCTTTCCTTTGGCAGTACTAAGGTTTGAATTCAGACCCTCACACTGGCTAGGCAGGTGAATGAGCTACATCTCAAGGTCTGATTTTGCTGATTTTGTTTAAGACAGGGTCCTGATGTCTGATTGCACATGCCTGGGTACAATCTGCCTATATTCAGCTTTCCCATTATAGCAAGGACAAGAAATGCACACCATCATATCCAGCTCTGTATCAGGAAGGGGTCTTGGGAACATTTTGGCCTGGGCTGGCTTTAAACTATAATCCTCCCAATTCCAGCCTCCCAAGTAGCTAGGGTTACAGCATGATCCACTGGTGCCTGGAAGAAAACAGATCATTCTTGTGGCTATCATTCTTTTCTCCTTTCTCAGCCACAGTCTTTTCAAGATCCTGTTTTGCCCTACTTTCACAATTCATTCCACTGGGAGAAAAAATTTATTAGTGAACAATGGAAACTAGAAACATGAAACAGACCATTAAACAGCCTACATGCTAAGTGAATCTATTATCTTCACCTGAAAGAACAACATGGGCTATTGTTTTTTCCTTATCTGAGAGTTTAATGGTAATAGGTAATATTAGTCTTTAACTTTGTGTGTGTGCGTGTGTGTGTGTGTGTGTGTGTGTGTGTGTGTGAGAGAGAGAGAGAGAGAGAGAGAGAGAGAGAGAGAGAGAGAGGGAGAGAGAGAGAGGGAGGGAGAGAGAGAGATCTCATTTTGGCATCAATGGTATAGTAGCTTAGAATATTTTGTAGAGACATAATTCACGCAGCATAAAATTCACTTTTAAACACAGTAGTTGCAAGCACAGTGGCACATGGCTGTAATCCCAACACTCTAAAGGCTAAGGAGGGAAATACAGAGTTCTTCCTGTCTTAACAAAAGCATGTGTTTGCCTTTCTCATTACAGCACAGGTGGTGTAACACAACTGCTAGATACCAAATATCAAGATTCTGAGAATCCTCTCTGATTGATGGCCTGAAAGTATAACTTAACTCTTAAATTTAAGTGAAACAACCCCAGTCACAGGTGGCACACACCTGTCATCCTAGCTACTCAGGAGGCTGAGATCTGAGGATCATGGCTTAATGCCAGCCCAGGCAGGAAAGTCCATGAGACTCCAATTAACCACCAGAAAGCCAGAAGTGGTGCTGTGGCTCAAGTGGTAGAGTGCTAGCCTTGAGCTGAAGAGCTGAGGGACAGCGCCCAGGCCCAGAGTCCAAGCCCCACAACCAACCAACCAAAAAAAAAAAAAAAAAAATTAAGCAAAACAATGTCTAAAAACAAAGGATGAAACATGATCTCAACAACAATTTATTCTCAATAGAAGCATTAGAGGTGCCTTACCTCCCGTACTTTGGAGTGTACTGGAGACTTCCTGGGAAGGTGGATGCCATGGAACATGAAGTCCTGGATGCAATCGTTTTCAATGGTCTGAAAACAAGTACATTGCTGAACACTTGCTGTGTACAGGTGGCAAGGCAGACAGTAGGCATTTGCGTAGTCTACCTTTTTTTTTTAATTATTATTTGTCACTCCCCCCCACCCCAACCTCCCTCCCCTCTCCCCGGCCGGCCGGCCGCCCCGGGGCCCCCGTGGGCCATGGCCCGGCAGGGATGAATGGCTGGAATAGTCTACCTTATATTCAGAAGGGACCTCTTGGATCTTCTCAACAGAGCTTTCTCACTGTAATTCTATGCCTCTCTATAGTTCCTCACTCAGTTTTCACGTACCATGGACAGCACTTAGCTGCTGTCTTATCTGAGGAGTGTAAAACCTGTGCCCCTAGTACAGCAAGCTTCCACCTAGCACTGGAGGCCTGTTCCAAGAGTCTCCTCAGATCTGCAATAGTAACACCTCTTAGTGGGGACCAGGACTCAAAACTAACTAAAAAGAACAACATTCTTAGGCTGCCCCTAAGAAGGGCTGGGCAGGAAGGGGTGTGAGAACCTCTTCTGCAGCCCAGGGTTCAGAAAGAACTCAGGGTGGAGCAAGGCAGGAAGGGCCAAGCCTACAAGAACAACTCCCAACCCCAGCAGACCCTGCAGTCTGTTATTTAAACCTCATACCTCCTGCGAACAGGACTCTGGCCTCAGAGAAGGATATTTTTAAAAAGTTGTCTGTAGGGGACTATAGCAGATTTTTGTTTTCCAGAAGTAGAAGTCAGTGACAAACCCTGACACTGGAAACTGAGGTTATGTTTGGCAGAAGAGCAGTGTGGAAAAGAGAGAAAACAAAAACAAACTAAACCATGGTAACTACAGCTTGCCCTGACCAGCCTCCACCAGCCACCACCAGCGCTCCAAAGAGAAGGATCAGGAGGACTCTCCAAGGACACTTTGAACTTAAAATGTTTACCCGTATGCTTAGAACCGAAAATGAGAAAAATGTTAAGAGATAACAGACACTTCATTTTTGTCTGAAAGGGTTGCTAAATTGTTCACAGGGGTTATGAGTTATATAACCATATCTCTGTAACTAGAACAGTTGTGAAGGCTAACTATATTCACGGTGAATGTCTCTCAATTCTCAAAATCACTCCAGGAGGCACTGGTGGTGAGCGATGTGACTCCTGAGGCTACGCTTCTGCACGCAGACAAACACAGTCAAGACTGCCTCATCTCTGTAATAGCAGACACAGCTTTAAAGAGTCCTGACTAAGTACTTTAGTAACTAAAATACAGCAAGCATTTAAGAAAATGAAAATACCTCCAATATTTTCCCTGAAGTCTTCTTCCAAGCTCTGAAATAAATTTCTGCAATGTGTACCATCAAAGACCTATTTAAAAAAAAAAAAAAAAAGATGTGTTTAGTTCAAGTTTCAAGAATTAGGCCTTTAATATGTATCATTTCAGTTCCTCTGCCTCCCTGGGAAAGAAGTTCTGTTTAGATAGACCAAGGCTCGGCAAACTTACCCGGAGTAGAAAGAAATACTCTTTCTTGATCTTGAGTAAATGCCTCCAGAATTTTACCATTTCCTGTGAAACTGTAAGAACCTAAGCCAATAACCAAATTCTAAAGGCAAAATCACTCCAATATTAAGTAAATTTTGACCTGCAGTCATTCTGGACTGTCTAAGATACTAAGTCCTCAAATACAAGAACCTTTAAATTATCAGTTGACCTTTGAATCACAGAAGTTTAAAAACCTATTATTAACCCAAATGAGGAACTATCAGAAAGCAACCTAGAATGTAGCAGAAACTTTGCCATCAGAAATCAAGAACTAAATCCCAACTTACTATTTACAGTTACCAGTGGTTGGAAATTTAATCTACACAGCCCACCTCAAAAGAGATAAGAGGAGGGAAAATCTGAGAGAGCAAGGGAAAGGTTGACACTGTCTAAAAAGAAATGTACTCACTACCTGACTGTGCCCTTCTGTGTATCACCTTTATAATGATACAAATTTAAAAATTTTTTTTGAAAAGAGAGAGCTAACAAGGACTGCTTCTGAAATGCACACGAGTATTCAATGCCAGCACTGAGCAAATGCAAACATTCAAAAGCCACCTCTGACCAGTGCTATGTGAAGAGCAGTACTGGTCATGGAGCATCGAATTCTGCTTCCCTGGGTTCTTCAACCAGAAGGCTCTTCCCAGCAATCACCAGAAGAGACATACTTTACATTCAGAATATTATCAGAGATACTAATGACCTGGGCTTTGTTATGAATGAGGCTAAGACCTAAGCTTAGGGTACATAATTTGACTAGAGAACCATTACCATGTCAAGTTCCAGTTATCTGAGATAAGAGAATTACTGGAGCCTGAGTTTGAGTCTCTAGGATTGAGACTAGCCTGGACAACTAGTGAGAAGGGAAGGAAGGAAGGAAAAGGGGGCAGGGGAGGGAGAGGGAGCAAAGAAGGAGAGGGAGGGAGAAGATAGGGAGGAAAGAAGAAAAGGAGGGATGATGGAGAGGACAGAAGGGAAGAGGGGAAAAAGGAAAGAAGAGGGGAGGAAAGAGAGGGAAGGAGAAGAGACAAATTTAAAAAGCTTAACTTCAGTGGTTACTACTGAAAGAATGATGTCCTACTATAATAGTAGTTTAACAAAAACTACCTGGTGATATAGTGGCATATAATGTTACATTAATTCCAAAGCTTTCAATACATCAATATAACTGTGTGTGTGTGTGTGTGTGTGTGTGTGTGTGTGCACGCGCACATACGTGTTGGTACTAGAACTTCAACTCCAGAGCCTGTGTGCTGTCCCTTAGCTTTTTCTGCTCAAAGCCAGCATTCTACCTTGATTCACAGCTCCACTTCCAGCTTTTTGGTGGGTGACTGGACACGCTTTCCTGCCCAAGCTGGGCTTTGGACTGCCATGCTCACATCTCAGTCTCCTGAGACATCAGTGCCTGACTAATATAACTCTGAAAAGCCAAGTCAATTGGGCTGGTGGTGGCTCACATCTGTAATCCTAGCTAGTCAAAAGGCAGAGATCCAAGGATTCCAATTCAAAGCCACTCCTGGCAGGAAAGTCTGCGAAACTTTTATATATAATTAACCAGCAAAAACCTGGAAATGGAGCTGTGGGTCAAGTAGTAGAGTGCTGGTCTTGAGCAAAAAAACCTCATGGAAAGCACCTAGGTGCTGAGTTCAAGCCCAAGACAGGCACGAAAATGAGTAAATAGATTTTTCAAAGCCAAAGTCACATTAACAGCACAAAATTATAATTACCTTTAATACTTACTTTTGTAATCCCTGTAACTGGTTTTTGATGGTGCCATGGATCATTTTAATAAAGTTTACATTCCAACTGAAGAGAAAGCTAAGAAATCTTCTTCCCTGTTTAAAAAACAAACAGGGTTTGATCTTGAAACTGAAACTAAAAGCTGGGCGTGGTGAAGCAGTACTCAGGAGGCTGAGGTAAAAGGATCACAAGCTGAGCCCCGCTTAGCTTGGGCTTCACAGTAAGCTCACACCTCAAAAACAAAACAAAAAAGTGAAGTAAAACTGCAATAAACAAAAAGTTCCCAATAACTAATAAACAATATTATTAAAGTTGGCTATTCCTAAAAAGGAAGTGTGATTACAAACTTGCACACATCGGTGGAGTTGGGCAAAGACTTCTGTAGGCAGACACTGGGGCCACTCAAGAGATACAGCCATGCAGACCCTGACGATGGGTCCTTCATTTCATTCTGGCTCTGCCTTTGACAGTCACATAACCTGATATGGAAGAGGGCTGGAAACTGAGCACTTGGGCGTGGAGACGGAACTGCTCATCTTTCATAAATGAGAAAACTGAGACCCATGAAGTCAGGAAACTGTTTGCCATCAATCACATATAGCACTGGTTATATCACATAATTAGTTTAGGTGCATGCCACTAGACTACACACGATTCCAAGAAGAAAGAACGCTTATACTCTCTTAAGAATTTCCTCAGTGACAGTCCATGAACTGTCACTGCTCACAAATGCTTCCCTACAGCCTGTGTGGTTCTACACAGCCAACACTTTGATTTAAATGAGGTAAACCATTTGTAACAAGAGCATTCACTGTAAGTAACTTGCCAGTAAAGTTTACAGTTAAACAGTTATTAACACTGTTAGTAACTGGAAAGTTGCCTGACCACATCAGTGACTGATCAGAAAACTGAGTGTAGACATGTGATATTCAAAGGAGGAAACAAAGTTTTAAACAAAGTTTTTCAACCCAGCATTGCATAAGATGCAGTTTAGCCAACTGTATAACCTCACTGGCTTCCTACTCTGTAATTTTTAATTCTCTAGAAACCATGCCAGTAAGAGTAAAAAAAAAACAAACAAAACTAATTTCACTTTTTAACATTTTATATGAAGCGATTATTTCCAAAATATCATTTATAACAAGTACATAACAAATACAAAGAAGACTGAGATATTTTATAATGCTTCGCTCACACTGAGTCCTCACGCCCACACACTTCATGTTTAAAGCACATGTCACTTTGACTAGCCCTAAGGCTTAGCAGCCAAAGGGGAACCACCCAATGTAACCAGCGTAACAGGCCAGAGGCCTTCTCCGTATTTACCAGATGGGCAGAAAAAGAAAGGGAGAACGTTGTACGGTGACAGTTTTTGGACTACTGACTGTAAGGTATATCAAATAGGGAGGTTTCACTAGGTAGCCGATGAAGAGAAAACCACACACTATTCAGGCGAACTGCTATTTACCAAACTGCTACCCACCCCCACCCCCCGTGCTGCGCATGGCAGAGAGGCATGGCTGAAAAGGAAAGGGGTGACCCACCCCTGGGCCAGGACGTATCTAGGCCAGGGACAGGAAGAGGTGTGGCCACACTGGATCCAGATGTGACCTCAGGGTCAGATGGGAGGCAGGTGACCAGAGGTGGCCCAGGATGTGACCTAGCAGGAGAGGAAGGTGACTGCTTCCAGGTGTGCTGGTTACCTAGGTAATAGGCACTGGGCCAAGACTTAGCCAAGAGGGAGGGATGTGTCCCTGTGCAGACCTTACCTATATACAAGGAAATATTAGGCAGCCATTAGAAAGGACAAAATGACGGCATTTGCAGGGAAATGGATGGAACTAGAAGAAATCATGTTGAGCGAGGTAAGCCAAGAGGAAAGAGACAAATGGTACATGGTCTCCCTGATATGTAGATGTAACGCCAAAATGCAAGGAGATATGACAGAGTAAACAGGACTCGAGAAACAAAGGACAGCCACTCACTTTGTCCTATCATTGCTAAATGACTCCATGCTCTTGACCACATATATGGTGTGTGTGTGTGTATTTATTTATTTATGCCCGCAATGGAGGGAAACTAGGAGGGCACAGAATCAGTGGGAAATGGGAAAACATACAACTGACTGGCCCATCAGCTGCACTGGATGAAAATGAACTAAACAACCCAAAGACAGTGATGGTAAGGGAGGAATGAGAGGAAAAGAGGGAACAGCTTACACTAAGCAAAAGGAAAGAAATGTAAGTATCACCTGATGTAGAAGAAATAATTGTATCATTAAAGCTCATAGAATTCACAAACTTTATAGACCATGAATGACAATTTGCCGCCCAGGCCCAGAGTTCAAGCCCTACGACTGACCAAAAAAAACAAAACAAAACAAAACAATTTGCCTTGTGAAGGTGTGTTTGTGACTTTAGCCAAGTATCACTACTCCACAATACTCACTACTCCACAATACTGTGAAATTTATGTAATCACCTAATATCAATTTAAAAAAAATTTTTTTAATGCAATTATGAGCTGGGCGCCAGTGGCTCAAGCCTGTAATCCTAGCTACTCAGGAGGCTGAGATTTGAGGACTGCGGCTCAGAGCCAGCCCGGGCAGGAAAGTCCGTGAAACTCTTTACTTCCAATAAACCACCAGAAAACTGGAAGTGGCACTGTAGCTCAAGTGGTAGAGCACCTTGAGCTAAAGAGCTGAGGGACAGCACTCAGGCCCACAGTTCATGCCCCATGACCAACAAAACAAACAAAAATGCAATTATGAGCCATGTGCCAGGGTGGCTCATGCCTATAGGATTGCGATTGGAAGCCAGCCAGGGCAGGAAGTCCATAAAACTGTTACCTTCAATAAACTACTCAAAAAGCCAGAAGTGGAGCTGTGGCTCAAGCGGAAGAGCAAGCAAAAGGAATAGCACCAGAGATAGCACCCAGACCCTGAGTTTTTTTTTTTTTTTTTTAATGCAAGCATGGTTCCCCACCCCTCCCCAGCCCACCCAGGACTCACCTGTTACAATTCAATTTGATGACAAATAAAAACAAGACTTGTTTAAGTGTGTGCTTGACACTGCCATACAAACTGAGGTACAAAGAATACACAGCTTAAGCCAGGCGCTGGTGACTCACCCCTTTAATCCTAGCTACTCAGAAGGCTGAGATCTGAGGATCACCGTTCAAAGCCAGACCAGGCAAGAAAGTCCCCATGAGACTCTTATCTCCAATTAACTACCAGAAAATGAAGTGGCACTGTGGCTCAAGTGATAGAGGGCTCACCTTGAGCTGGAGAGTTGAGAAACAGCGCCCAGGCCCATAGCTCAAGACCCACAACCAACAAAAACAAGAAAAAAATACACAGCTCTTCCATGAAATGCTATGCTAGGCATGACACAAACAGTAGCCAAACAAATATGGGAAAAGCTTCTATAAAGAAGTAGTTCACAAACAGAACAAAAAGAAAAAGCTATTTACCTCTTCTTTCTTGATATAATTGACATTTATGAAGCATTCAAGCAGCATATCTTTAATGTCTCTACTTTCCTCCAAATCATAATCAAAACAATATAAAGCCTGATGAATGCGCCAGATCCGACACACATCTGCACCCTGAGAATGAAACCAGAAAGAACAATGGTGTAGTTAGGGTTTGTTCTTCTTTAAATGAATAGTAAAGTCAAACTTCAAATTACTTATATTTTACATCACCAATAAGGACAATTACAGATAAATCAACAAGTCACAGGAAAGCGAGAAGTAAACAAATTTACAAATTTACTTGTAGCTCTAGAGAACATTTTAACATAGGCAAAAGCAGTCAAAACCTGTTCAACTCCACCTCCCTTAATAAGCATGCTCTGTCTGAGGTGTTCACTACACAGCCACTGGCCAGAGCTGGCTACAGCTACAGACTGTCTACTACACAGAACCAATTTTTTTTCCTTATTTGGCAACACAATCTGAACTCAGGGCCTCACACTTGCTCAGCTGCAATTCTACCACTTGAGCTACCCTTCCAGCCCAGACTTTTGCTGGTTCTTTTAGAGGTGGGAGTCTTGCAGACTTTTCTGCCTAGGCTGGTTTTGAACTATAATCCCCTGGATCTGATTGGCTAGGATTACAGGCATGAGCCACTGGAGCCTGGCTCAAATTCTTCATTTTGCATCAATTGCTTCACATGGCTATTAGCCACTATATTGAACAGAACAATTTTAGACTATTACAAGGACATATTACAAGGACATTTAAAATGGGGTTGATTTAAAAGCTAAACTACCAGCAAGAAAATGAAAAAAAAAACACATTTTTTTTTTTTTTTGCCAGTCCTGGGGCTTGAACTCGGTGTGGGCACTGTCCCTGAGCTTCTTTTGGATCAAGGCTAGCACTCTACCACTTGAGACACAGAGCCACTTCTGGCCTTTCCTGCTTATGTGGCGCTGAGGAATCAAACTCAGGGCTTCATGCATGCTAGGCAAGCGCTCTACTACTCTACCACTAACCCACATTCCCAGCCCAAAAATGAATGATAGCTTGCAAATAAATTCTGACACTAAAAAGAATTTCTCGGGAGCCAATGGCTCACACCTGTAATCCTAACCACTCAGGAGGCTAAGATCTGATCGTGGTTAGGATCTTGGTTCAAAGCCACCCCGGTCCATGAGACTTATCTCCAATAAACCACCAGAAAGCAGGAAATGGCGCTGTGGCTCAAGGATAGAGCACTTGCCTTGAGCTGAAGAGCTGAGGGACAGCGCCCAAGCCCAGAGTTCAAACCTCACGACCGACAAAAAAAAAAAAAAAAAAGAAAAAGAAAAAGAATTTCTCAGTCCTTCCCCAGAGCAACAGAGAAAATTAGACAGCTGGTTACAGTACAGCCAAGGGCTTTTATGCCCTAACCTTGACTACTCCTTGCAGAACACCTACTCAGGCCCTCAGATACATGCGTAGCCTAAACAAGTAAAAGCCTTCTAGAAAGCCATTGGCAAAACATATTGAAGTCTTCAAATTCATATCCACCAGGAGTTATCCTATGGAAGTAGATACTGGTGGGTAGAGTCAAAAACAAGTTATCTTCAATGTCCTAAAACAATGATCACAATGAGATGGCAAAAGTTTTGACAACTTTTTTATTTTCATTTGCCCAATATGTATTATTGCCTCAATCAGGACAATAACTGTTCTGTTTCTAGTCTATAGATTTAGTCTAGATTTCTCATCTACACACCAAAGATTAAAGTATGAGAAATAGTTTGAGTTGTATCTTTCAAAAATGCTCTTTAGAGCCAGGCACTGGTGGCTCACACCTGTAATCCTAGCAATTCAGGAGACTGTGATATGAGGCTCATGACTTGAAACCATCTGGAGCAGAAAAGGTCATGAGACTTTAGCTTCATTAACTACTCAAAAAAGCTTGAAGTGGTGCTCAAGTGGTAGACCACTAGCTCAGAGACAGTGCTCAGGCCCTGGGTTCAAGCCCCAGGACCAGCCCAAACAACAAAGTGTGGTTTATCCCTTGGCCCCATCACAATTTTCTTAGAACTACAACTGTAATGTGAAAAAAATCCCAATAATAGTTCAGGATCTGCCCAAGTCTTGGTCCAAGGCTCTGCCAAACTACCTGCCCAGTCCCTCTCAGAGGACCACTGAGATGCAGAGCCCCCCAGACACCCCCACACCACACCGTCTGTCCCTTAGCTTCTCAACAAATGAGCCCATGAACACTGCTCCCTTGCTTTCTCTTCCTGCCTGAATTGGTATGAGAAGGTGAAGGTGGCAACCATGGAGCAAGGACAGAGACAGCAGCCAACCGCTGAGGAAAGAAAACGGTGGAGGAAAACCCTGGCTCTCCATCTCAATGTAAGCACTGCACCTACCCTTGTATGTGCACATCTTAACTGTAAGAAACCCCCCAGCTTGGCTACCTGAATCAGGCCCCATCAGACCCCTGTAGAGCAACACTTAGGTTGGATTAAGGAAACATACTGCTTTGGTCTCCAGACTCTTCCTCAGCAGCATGATAAAAGCAGTCTTCCCCATGTCCTCCTTGGCAGGCAGACCCTTTTCCCACCATCTGACACACAGATCCTGAATGGAGTTCTGGAGTTTTCGTTCAGATTCAGGTAAGGCATATAAAATGCCTAAAACAGAACAAATTCTTATCAGTCCAGATTCCATAGTACAAAGTATGACTATTTTGAACAATATAAAGCTTTCCCAAGTAAATAAAGTATTATCTTTAATATGCCAAGTATTTATATACCTTGTGTACAGAGTGAAAATGCTTAATGAAATGATACTTATTATTTAAAAAGATTCAACAAAACAAAGACCTTTAGACTTCAAAGCTTCATACAGATCATACTGGCCACATTCCAATTTTCCATCAACCTTACTAACACCAGTAGTCAGCTCTGTTTACTACTAGTCTGCTATCATTTTCCCTGGATATAGTAGCTTCAAATTCTTACATAGGTGAGAAACAGTAAAAGTAGCTATCACAATAAATATGGCTCATCACACCATAATGAGCATGATTTGTTTTTATAAACCAAAAAGCTCAATAATTAAATTCATAATACTAGCAATATGCTCACAATTATCCAGATTTCTGGATGTCACTATAAGTTAAGATTCTAAATTAACTAAGAATTTGATAGCCACTACAATGTCACTTAACCAGACATTATGTCAACACTGTACAAATAACCTGATAGTAAATTCACAAACATCTGAGACCTTTTGTGTACGTGCATGCTGACCTTGGGACTTGAACTCAGGGCCTAGGTGCTGTCCCTGAGCTTTTGTGCTCAAGGCCAGTGTTCTATAACTTGAGCCACAGATCCATTTCTGGTTTTTTAAATGTTTAATTGGAGGTAAGAATCTCACAGACTTTCCTGCCTGAGTCAGCTTCAAATGTGATCCTCAGATCTTAGTCCGAGTAGCTATGATTACAGGCATGAGCCAATGTCATCTGGCTCAGGGATGACTTTTTATTGAGGCTGAATTTCAAACACTCTGATCAAAACAATACACTAAAGAAATCCATCAATCCAAGTGATGTTAAAAATGAGAATATTCTAAATTACACTCATAGTGAGAGATAGAGGCATTTTTTGTGTATGGGTCTTTAATTTCTGCCTGGCTTAAGGAATGTTCTTAAAAACCATTCTTATCCTGGTACCAGAAGGGTACATCTGTAATCCAAGCTACTCAGGAGGCTGAGATCTGAGGACTGCAGTTCAAAGCCAGCCCAGGCAGGAAAATCTGTGAGACTCTTATCTCCAATTATCCATCAAAAAGCTGGAAGTAAAGTTACAGCTCAAGTGGTAGACACTGGCCTTGAGCAAAAAAAATTAAGGGACAGCACCCAGGCCCTAAGTTCAAGCCCCAGTAGTGACATAAACACACATGTGCACACATACACAAATCATTCTTAAGAGATAAAAATGCTTTTATGCGGGGGGAGGGGGGAGGCGGGGAAGGGAAGTGAAGGGTAAACAAAGGAGGAGGCTGCAATGCTTGGTAAGAAATGTATGCATTATCCTGCCCATGTAATTGTAGCCCCTCTGTACAGTATGTTCTCAAATAAAATAAAATACAATTAAAAAAATAATAATAATAAAAAAAGAAAAAAAATGCTTTTATGCCTATTCAGTAATTTAATGTAAATACTTAATTACTAAATCTTGCATTAATTCAGACTAGTGTACTTCCTAAGCTAGTAACAACTTTACAATTCAGTTAAAACTCTAAAAGAACCAAGGAAGGCAACAATTACTCTTTAGATTATATTCATAATGTATTTAGAGGAAAAAATTCAGTTGTAAGTTCTTGGTTAAATTGGCACTCAGTCTAGAAGGAGATAAAACAACAACAGAGTAGCAGCTGAGAAATTTATCATAAAATCTTGTGCTTCAAGAAGCTCTTGGTGCCGGGCGCCGGTGGCTCACGCCTGTAATCCTAGCTACTCAGGAGGCTGAGATCTGAGAATCGCGGTTCAAAGCCAGCCCGGGCAGGAAAGACCGTGAGACTCCTATCTCCAATAAACCACTAGAAAACTGGAACTGGCGCTGTAGCTCAAGTGGTAGAGTGCTCGCCTTGAGCTGAAGAGCTGAGGGACAGCGCCCAGGCCCAGAGTTCAAGCCCCATGACCGACAAAAAAAAAAAAAAAGAAGCTCTTGGTCATGGTCCTGTAAGTCAAGACAGACTATCCTACAGAACTTGCAAACAAGAGGGTAGCTGCTCGGAACTGCACATCTTCACCACCTGAAACATTCAAACACACCCCAAATTAAGCAAGTTACTCAGAACAGTACCTGACTGCTCCTTTTCCAGTTGAACTAAGAGCCTGAGTTCAAAGCTATGTTTCTAATCCACTTCTGCTTCTAAACTCAACACTACTCATGAAAACAGGTGGTCACTTTAGTACAATATTGCTAAATATGCTACTTGTAACAAAAGCACTTACCATTTAATATAACAGCACATTCCAAGAGGGCCTCAAAGTTCGAATTTTCACTTATTACAGATACAGAAGCAAGAATCACAGATGTGATTGCATGAATTATTTTTATGCTATTTTTCTATAAGTGAAAAATAAAAATATAAATGAATTAAAATCACAAATTTAAAACTCAAATTTTAAAAGAAATTAAGTTAGTTTAGCTACTCAGGAGGCTCAGATTTGAGATCACAGTTCTAAGCAGTCCAGGGAAGAAAAGTCAGTGAGACCATTATCTCCAATTAAGCATCAAAGGTGGGGGGGCGGGGGTGCAGGGGCAGCGCAGAGGTAGAGCTGTGGCTCAAGTGGTAGAGTACTAGCCTTGAGCAAGTACAAGCTCCAGGACAGGCACCAAAAAACAAAACAAAACAAAAAGGGCAGGCACCAGAAGCTCATGTCTGTAATCCTAGCTATTCAGGAAGCTGAAATCTGAGGATCGAGGTTCAAAGCCATCCCGGGCAGCAAAGTCTGTGAGACTCCAATAAACCACTAGAAAACCGGAAGTGGCACTGTGGCTCAAGCTGCATCGTAGCAATAAATAGCAGCAAGGTCTGAAAACTACAACAAACAGAAATTACACCTAGCATTCACTTCTATCCTCTTAAAACATTTTCTTAAGTTCAGTTATTCTCAGTAATTTTTAATATAGAAAAGAGATTTTTTTTTAAATTTTTGAAAGACAAATACCATTTTGGGGCCATCCTCTACTTCCATGTTATCTTCACCCTGCACTCCCACCGTCTGCCATCCATCCACTGGGCTTTCTAATAATGTTTCTGTTAATAAACTCTTCAGCCTTTGCCATAATTCTTCCTTCTGTTTTCTTGATAATTCATCTAGTAACTCATTTAGACTGAAAGGGTCTGAAGTATCTTTCTGTAAAACACACATAAAAAAGTTAGCTGTGTTCTTCTCAGCATCAAAAGATGCTATGTGCTTAGCGGTGTGTGCTCTTAAGTTGTTACATTTGCCTTTTGGCTTTATTAATTCATTAATCAGTTCATTCACTGAGGTTTTAGTTAATACTAAAGGAAGGTTGTTTGCAAAAGCAACCTTTGGACTTCACATAGCTTTTATAAAAAATATTTTAGCTCTTTCAAAAACTATTAAGCAGTTGTTCAAAGAGGTTAGAGTTCCATAAATGGGGTGATGAACACAGTGCTTCATCAATGTCACCCTTCCATGGTTCCCCATCTCTACCCTCAAGTGATACAGGTCATAATGTACACAGAATATGACTGCATTGGCTCACCTTCCCTCCATTTAGTGCCCATCCCCTTTGCCCTTCCTCCCCCAAAACTGTTTCCACTTCCTGGTATCATTTTGATAAACAGTCAGTTGTTCAGAGGAGTTACATGTTTGGATTCCTCCCCTGATTATCATCCTTCACAGACTTTAAATAACTTTGACTGCTAAAGCACTTATGTAGTTATAAATTATATTTTGCTCTTATAAATACTTCTGTGATATTGCCTTGTAAGTGTGCTAAGTTTTAAGATAGCATTTTGTAATACAAAATCAAAGCTCCTGTTTCAAAAAAGCTCATTTGTTTTAAAATCTGATAAGTGTTGCTAGCATCCAATTAATTATTAGGCTATTCTCTAACTTGCTATCTTCTATAATTTGATTTTTATTGCACAACTAGAACAGATAAGGCAGGGAGGCTCAGAATCCCATGCCCTAAAGTCCTGAGTATCTTAGCAGAACTCCACCCAAGGCCTCTCAGCTGCTCCTCTACCACAGATCTGATGCAGCTGGTAACACTCCTCCTGTCTGTACCCCGGACTTCCTCGAGATCTTCAGACACGTCTAGTGACTGTGGCCCTGCAGCTGGCACCTCCATCTTCTTCCTCAAACCTGGCATCTTCCTTGGCTCTCCCCACTCATATCCACACACCAGCTGAGAGTTCTTGCTTCTACCCCACATTCAGCACCCAGGACAAGCACAGACTCCTCTCTCACCAATGGAGTTTTCCAAAGGCAAATGTTCCTTTCCCTTTCTTCTGCTCTGTTTCCCCTCCACTTCCTGGCCCTCCTCACTTGGGCATGCTGGGCACTCTGTGGACAGCCACGCTGCCAGAACAAAATCTGAACTCCCTAAAATGGCAGAGGGTTTCTCACTGTCCCTTCCACTCTGGCATTGGAACCTCTTCAGGTTCAAACACAACCTGTCTTCTTCAGTCCTCAAATGCTTCCCCATGGTTAAACAGATGGATGTTAAACTTCTGCTTGCCTTCCATATTCTAGCTCAGCCCATAAGCAGACCTACTTGAATCTAACATGGTTTCTTGCAGATTTTAAAAATAAATACTGGCCCCTAACAATTCTCTGAGATAACTATTTCATTTGGGGACTAAATGGTTTTTGGACATATCAGCAACAGTCAAAAACACAAGAAAGCCAAAACAGAACTTACATCAAGCTGAACAAACTGCAGGAAGTCTTCAATCAGCTCCTTACACACGGCTTGCACAAATGACTCACGTTTTTCCATGACAGATGAAACTGTTCAAATGACATTTGTAATCCTGGAGAAGTACACAATCATACTATAAGTAATATTGGCAAATACATCTTTTCCTACAAGACAAACTGAAAGAAATTCCTATCTCATGGTAGACAATTTCTGTTACAATTATCTGAGATATTATTTCCTCAAATGAGATTGTTAAAATAATCACTAGTCACGTTACCACCTAAGGAAAGGGAACCCAAATGGCTCCAGGAAGCTCACCTATTTTCAGGTTTAGTACACTGAATAGATGCTGGGTCAGAACAGGCTAGTTCCTACAACTGAACTCTGAAGACTCCTTTTCTATAGAGCTATTTCTCCACCAAGAGATCCCACTTCATTGTCTTCCTGTTGTTAAAGTGAGAGCTTGTTATTCAAAGTGAGAGCCACAACAGAAGCCCTGGAGCCACTTGGGAGCTTGTTAGTTACTGCATTCACTCTCCCTCCATCCCAGTAGGATAGAGAGAGCTCAGAGGACCCTGTTTACCCTCTTTTCTACATTCAGGTAAATCTTAACACTCCCAGCAAATCCTATTCCACATTTACACCACCTGGTGCTCATATCATCTAGTAAATGATGAAATGTATTTGTAATAGGATCCCCTCATTTTAAGAGTAAAAACCTGGGGGCTGGGAAGGTGGCTCAGTGGTAGAGTGCTTGCATTGCATGCATGAGGCCCTGGATTCGATTCCTCAGCACCACATAAGCAGAAAAAGCCGGAAGGGGGGCTGTGGCTCAAGTGGTAGAACTCTAGCCTAGCTAGAGTTCTGAAGAACTGAAGAGCTGAGTGAGGGACAGTGCCGAGGCCCGGAGTTCAAGCCCCATGACTGAACAACAACAAAAAAGAGTAAAACCCTTGTCCTGTTATAAATTCAGCAACATGAAAAATTGTTGGCAGCAATTAAAGATAGGAATCACCCTAACTAAACATACAGTCCTGTATCTTAAGTTCCAAATTGGACAAAGAGAAGTAGAAAATAACACCTACAAAGTAAAGCAAAAGACGAGCCACCTTACTGCCCAATTCAAATGGTGAAACTATGACCAAAGCCAGATTCTGATCATCAAAAAATAGTGGGGAATCCAGACACACTGGCGGCTGGCGCCTGGAAACCTAGCTACTCAGGAGGCTGAGATCTGCTCACAGTTCAAAGCCAGCCCAGGCAGGAAAAATCCGTGAGACTCTTATCTCCAATAAACCACCCAAAAAGCTGGAAGTGGGCTGTGTCTCAAGCAGTAGTCTTGAGCAAAAGCAGGGACAGTGCCCAGGTCCCAAGTTCAGGCCCAGGGCTGGCACTGAAAAAGAGACAGAGGGAGGGGAGCCTGGCTCCAGGGGTCGGGCGCAAACCCCAATACCCCGAAAAGGGAGAGGAATGACCGGGGGAACGCAGGGGCGGAGGCAGCCACCGCGCGGGTCCCAGCCAGCCGGGGCGACCCCGGGGCTCGCGGGGCAGCGGGCGAGCCTTGAGCAATCGCACCCGGGCCCGCGTTCAAGTCCCAGGACCGGCAAATGGCGTCTGCTCTAGAGAAGCGAACCAGGAACTCCCGTCTTCCCGGACTGAAGTGAGGCAGGGCCGGGGTTCCGCGGGGGGGCCCCAGGGCGCGGGCCCGGCCTGCCCGGGCGCCCCGGGCCCCGACCCGGTCGCCCGGCCGGCCGGCAGCCGCGGCCCCTGCCCGACCCCCATCCGCCGCCCCGGCCGCCCGCAGCGCGGACGCGGCCCCGCGCCGCCGGCGGCCTCACCTGAGGAGAGCCGGCCGCGATGCCGTACCCGGGTCCGGACCCGCGCTTCCCGCGCTCGGACTAGATTCAAACCGGCCGCCCGCGCCCACGACGCTCGCGCCCTCGCGCGTCACCAAAGGCACTCTCGCGAGAGCGGGACGGCGGCGCGGGCCCCGCCCACCCGCTGGGTCGAAAGGCCCCGCCCTCCCGAGGGCCGTCTTTGGGCGGGGCCTGGGGAAAAAGCCCGCGGCTGCGTGCCGCCAACGAGCCGTGCCTTCCCGCGCTGACGTCACTGGCTCGCGACCAATTCCTGGTGAGAGCGGGCGGAGGCGGAAGACAGCCGGGTAGGGAGAGAGAGGGAGGAAAAGGGAGGAAGGAAGGATGGGGAAAGGGTGCGGGGCGGGGCTTGAGAGGCGGGGCAAGAGGCGGGGCGGGGCTGGGACGGGTTCGGAGGTGGGGCGGGCGGCGGGGTGGGGCGGAGCCTGGGAGGCGGGGCTGGGCTTGGGAGGGGGGGGCGGGGCTTGAGAGGCGGGGAAAGAGGCGGGGCGGGGCTGGGACGGGTTCGGAGGCGGGGCGGGCGGCGGGGGGGCGGGGGCGGGGCCTGGGAGGCGGGGCGGGCGGCGGGGCGGGGCTGGGACGGGTTCGGAGGTGGGGCGGGCGGCGGGGCGGGGCCTGGGAGGCGGGGCGGGGCTTGGGAGGCGGGGCGGAGGGGGGCGGGACGGAGGGGTGGGCGGAGGGGCGGGCTCGGAGGCGGGGCGGAGGGGGGCGGCAGGGGGCGGGGCCTGGGAGGCGGGGCGGAGGGGGGCGGGAGGCGGGGAGGGGCTTGGGAGGCGGGACGGAGGGGTGGGCGGAGGGGGGCGGGAGGCGGGGAGGGGCTTGGGAGGCGGGACGGAGGGGGGCGGGAGGCGGGGCGGGGCCTGGGAGGCGGGGCGGGGCTTGGGAGGCGGGGCGGGCGGCGGGGTGGGGCGGGGCTGGGACGGGTTCGAAGGCGGGGCTTGGGAGGCGGGGCGGAGGGGGGCGGGAGGCGGGGCGGGGCTTGGGAGGCGGGGCGGAGGGGGGCGGGAGGCGGGGCGGGGCCTGGGAGGCGGGGCGGGGCTTGGGAGGCGGGGCGGAGGGGGGCGGGAGGCGGGGCGGGCTCGGAGGCGGGGCGGGGCTTGGGAGGCGGGGCGGGGCTTGGGAGGCGGGGCGGAGGGGGGCGGCAGGGGGCGGGGCCTGGGAGGCGGGGCGGAGGGGGGCGGGAGGCGGGGAGGGGCTTGGGAGGCGGGACGGAGGGGTGGGCGGAGGGGGGCGGGAGGCGGGGAGGGGCTTGGGAGGCGGGACGGAGGGGGGCGGGAGGCGGGGCGGGGCCTGGGAGGCGGGGCGGGGCTTGGGAGGCGGGGCGGGCGGCGGGGTGGGGCGGGGCTGGGACGGGTTCGAAGGCGGGGCTTGGGAGGCGGGGCGGGGCTTGGGAGGCGGGGCGGAGGGGGGCGGGAGGCGGGGAGGGGCTTGGGAGGCGGGACGGAGGGGTGGGCGGAGGGGCGGGCTCGGAGGCGGGGCGGGCTGAAGAGGCGGGCGACCCGCGGCCGCGCGGCTCGGTGCCGGTGCAGGCTGAGTCCCTCCCTGCGTGGCGGCGCCCGGCCGCGCCTGGTCGCCTCTCTGCCGTCGCGTCTCCCCAGGGTTGCGGAGCCGGCCCGGGGGCCGGGCCTGCTGTTCGGGCGCTGCCGAGGCCGGACGGCACCCACCGCGTTTGCCGCGCCGGGCTCGCGCCTGTCATCCGGGCCGCTCGGAGGCTGCGACCTGAGGATCGCGGTTCGGAGCCAGCCCGGGCAGGGAAGGCCGTGAGACCCTGACCTCCAGTGAACCACCAGGACACCGGGAGTGGCGCTGGGGCTCAAGCTGGAGAGCGCGGGGACAGCGCCCAGGCCCTGAGTTCCCGCCCGGGACGGCGCATGCGCAGCTGAGCCTGGGCCTCCGGACCGGGGAGTCGGGGTGCTCTGCCCACGTGCGTGCCGGCACCCCTTTCCCGCACGAGGCGGGGCTGGTTTCCGTCGCTGGACCGGGTGCGGAGCGTGCGAGCTCCCGCGGGAGGCCTCCCGCCCCCGACGGTGAGCCGGGGCACGCGGGTGGGAGGGGCCCGCGGCCGACGCGCCGCCCACTGCGGGAGTGAGGCCCGCGCTGTCCCGGCCGAGACCCCCGCCCCTCTGACCCTGCCGGAAGAGCCCCCCCGACAGGCCCCCCCGCCCCTCTGACCCTGCCGGAAGAGCCCCCCCGACAGACCCCCCCCGCCAGCCCCTCTGACCCTGCCGGAAGAGCCCCCCCGACAGACCCCCCCCCCGCCAGCCCCTCTGACCCTGCCGGAAGAGCCCCCCCGACAGACCCCCCCCCGCCAGCCCCTCTGACCCTGCCGGAAGAGCCCCCCCGACAGACCCCCCAGCCCCTCTGACCCGGCCGGAAGAGCCCCCCCGACAGACCCCCCCCCGCCAGCCCCTCTGACCCTGCCGGAAGAGCCCCCCCGACAGACCCCCCAGCCCCTCTGACCCGGCCGGAAGAGCCCCCCCGACAGACCCCCCCCCGCCAGCCCCTCTGACCCGCGCTTGCGGCCGCACCCCCAGCCTGGGACCCGCCGCGGCGGGGAGGTTTGCTGCAGAACCGATCTTCCGCAGCTCCCCTCGGCCCACGGGACCGGGCCCGCCCCAGCCGCCCCCCCCCCCCACCGGCTTGACCCCCGAGTCCCTCCCCACCCGCGGAGGAGCCGTCCGTGGGGACGCAGCGGAGGGCTCCATTTCCAGTCTGGTTTTAGCCACTGGCACCGGACTAACGTTTAAAATGCAGTCCTGGAGCTGGTGCCCTTAGCTCACACCGTGCGGCCTCACAGGACCTCGGGTCAAAGCCACAGCAGCCAAGTCCGTGAGCGCACTGGCCTAAGCGGAGCAGGCCCGGGACTGCGCCCGGCCCAGGGCTCAGCCAAGTCCGGGAGCGCACTGGCCTAAGCAGAGCAGGCCCGGGACTGCGCCCGGCCCAGGGCTCAGCCAAGTCCGGGAGCGCACTGGCCTAAGCGGAGCAGGCCCGGGACTGCGCCCGGCCCAGGGCTCAGGCCTAGGACGGGAAAAACACATAACAAAAGAGTGAGGAGCCCCGGAAAGTGCAGCGCGCAGGCTGGCCCGCTCCGAACGTGAGGCAGCCGTCAGTGGAGCCTTTCTCAGAAGCCTGTGCCTGTCTCCACTGAGACGCTGGACCCCCTCTTGACCTTCTCCCTCTGCACAGCGCCCCTGTCTCGGAGGACCCCTCTTTTCTCCATGAGAAATCTCACCCATCCCAGGATGTGGAGAGCAAGCAGTACTCCCACGTCTGGGTGGAGTGTGAAGTTCTTTTCTAAACCACACACTCCACTCTGTCTTAACACATCCAGAATGGAGCCCCTCCACCTCCTGAGTCAGCTCCTTTGTCACGGTACTTGTTCCCTATTGTTCCTGGTAGTCTGCCTCCTGAAAAAAAAACAAATGGATGAGAGAGGGGAGGGGAAGAAAGAAGAGAAAGGGAGGGCTGCCAGGGGCTCACACCTAGCTGCTCAGGTGGAGATCAGGAGGACCTTCATTTGAGGCCAGCTGAGTCAAAAGTTCATGAGACACCCATCCAAGCAACAGCAGGCAACAGTGGCATGTACTTGTCGTTGAAGTTACTTGGGATTCTGGAAGATCACAGCTACAGGCCAGCCCAGACCAAACAGAAAATAAAATTTCCTCAAGACCCCATTTCAACAGAAAAAGCCTAGACAGTGGTGTCTGCCTGCCTTCCAGCTACATGGAAAGCATACCTAGAAGACTGTGGTCCAGACAAGGTATGAGCCCCTCTCCCAGAAATAATGCAACCAAAAAGGATTGGAGGTGTGGCTCAAGAGGTAGAGCACCTGCTTAGGGAGCACCAAGCCCTGAGTCCAACCCATTACTACCAAAAAAAGGAGATGGAGATGAGAAGTTTGGCAGTGAGTTCTGAAGCCATATTCGCTGCTACTCAGAGCCAGGTCTCCGCAGCCCTTCCACAGACAGTTAATGAGCCCTGAGCCTCTATTTTCCCCTGTTTAAAATGGGGCACTCACAGAGCCTGCATCAGAGCTGCCCTAGTTCCTGAAACCAGGCACCAGGATCCTTAAAGCACAGTCTTCCTGATGGCTGCACCCAGGAGGCGTCGTTACACACCAGGAGACAGACAGGCAGGTCTCAGGTTGGAGAGGACATTGAGCAGCAGCAGCAGCCGGTGCCGGCTCCTGATCGCACCAGTCTGGTTTGGGAGAGAGCAGTGACAACTCTCTGGCACGGGAGGTGGGGAGTCACAGTTTTCCTGAGCTGGGCAGTACTGGCCGGGGGCTGCTGTCGGCTCTGCTGGTATTAGTGTCTTTCTAGCTCTGCTGCTGCCTCTGCTCAGTGCCATCTGCCATGCAGTCTTCACGGGACTGCACATGGCAACACCAGTGGGCAGCACAGAGATAGCTTCTAGCTGACTTAAAAAGCAAGCTGCAAATAAATAGCCTTATGATGCAACTCAAACTTCTAGAAAAGCAGGAACAAAACCATACCCCAAACAAGTAGATTCAGATAGAGAGTAAACATTGGGGGCAGAAATTAATGAAGTGGAGACTATAAAACTATACAAAAAATCTGAAAAAAGTGGTTCCGAGCTGGGCACCAGTAGCCCACGCCTGTAATCCTGGCTACTCAGGAGGACGAGATCTGAGGATTGTGGCTCAAATCCAGCCCAGTCAGGAAAGTCCACAAAAACTCTTAACCTCCAATTAACTACCAAAAAACCAGAAGTGGCAGTATGGCTCAAGTCGTAGAGCGCTTGCCTTGAGGTGAAGAGCACAGGGACAGCGCCCAGGACGAGTTAAAGCCCCATGACAGACCAAAAAAAGAAAAGAAAAAAGTGGTTCTTTGAAAAAAAAAGAAATAATATTGATAAGCCCCTAGCTAATTTTACCAAAAGGGGAAAACAGACAATACAATTCAGAGAAGAAAAAGGAAGTATCACAATAAATACCCCCCCCCAAAAATACAAGAGAATATTTTAGAAACCTATGTTCAAATAAGATGGAAAAATGCAGGGGAAAAAATGGATGTTTCCAGATACATATAAGCTACCAAAACTGAAGCAAGAAGATAAAACCTCTTACACACCTATAAAAAGCAATATTACAAGCAGTAACAATCTCCCAATAAAACAAAGAAAACTAAAGACTAGATAGATTCATGGCTGAATTCTACCAGACCTTCAAAGAACTAATACCAAATACTCTGCAAACTCTTCATGAAATAGAAAAAGAAGGAACATTACTGAAGCCATTCTGTAAGACAAGTATTATACCCATTTCAAAACCAGAATTGCAACAAAAAAGGGAATTGTAGACCAATCTCACTGATGAACATCTACACAAAATTTTCAATAAAATCTTTGCAAACAATTAAACCCATCAAAAAGATCACATACTCTGATTGAGTTGGTTTCATTCAAGATTCGAGACTGGCTCCACATCAACAAATGGCCAAGTAGAATATATCACCTAAGCCACACCAAGAACAAAAGTATGTGATCATCTCAACTAGATGCAGAAAAAGCCAGACAAAATTCAGCATCCCTTTATGATAAAAGTTCTGAAGAGCTGAGTGCCATGGCTCATGCCTATAATCCTACCTACTCAGGAGGCTGAGATCTGAGGATTGCAATTCAAAGCCAGCCCAGGCAGGAAAGTCCGTGAGACTCTTATCTCCAATAAGCCATTTACAAAACCAGAAGTGGCACTGTGGCTCAAGTGGTAGGTAGAGTGCTCGCCTTGAGCTGAAGAATGCAGGGACAACGCCCAAGCCCAGAGTTCAAGCCCCACGACCAACTAAAAATAAAAAAAAACTGAAGAAACTAGCATGAGAAGGAATGTGCCTGAACTTAATAAAGGGTACATATGCTTAAATGAGGGAAAAAATAACCTCATTCCCCCTAAAGTCAAAAACAAGACAGACATGTCCACTGTCCCTAATGTTATTTAATACTGGGCTATAATCTCTAGACAGAGCAATTAGTTAGGAGAAAGAAATGAAAGGAATTAAAGTAAGGAAAGAAAAAGTAAATTATCACGGTGATATATTCCTGTACTTAACAGACTCTATAGACTCCACAAAAAGTTTTCTAGAAATGATAAATATCTTCAGGAAGGTAGTAGGATACAAATTCAACTCCCCAAAATCAGTAGGGTTTGTTGTTGTTGCTGTTATCTAAATTATTTGTTTTCTACAAAGTAGATCAACTCTTGCTGGGCACCGGTGGCTCACACCTACAATCTTAACTACTTGGGAAGCTGTGATCTGAGGATTGCAGTTTGAAGCCAGCATGGGCAGGAAATTCTGAGACTCATCTCCAATTAAGCACCAAAAAAGCCAGAAGAGGAGCTGTGGTTCAAGTGGTAGAGTGCTAGCCATGAGCAAAAAACTCAGACAGCACGCAGGCCCTGAGTTCAAGCCCCAGGACCAGCAAAATAAAAAATAAAGAGCACTGCCATCCATCAAATTATAATGCAATGTCATACTAACTAAAACAGAATGGAACTGGCACAAGATCAGAGGATGACTGGAGCTGAATAAAACCATATAGCTATAGCCAGCTAGTACTTGACAAAGGAGCCAATGGAAAAAAAGGCTCTAACAGTGTTGGAAAAACTGCGTGTCCACCTGCAGGAGACTGCCATTGGGTCTTTACCTCACCCTCTACAAAGTCAACTCCATCTGAATCAAAGAATTCAAAGTCAAACCTCAAGTTCTAAATCTCCTACAGGAAAATGTAGGAAACTCTGGAAGATACAGATACAGAGTCCAGAAGCCCAAAAGGTAGGAACAAGAATTGACAATTGATAGACAATATGAAGTTAAAGTGTTTCTGCTCAGCAAAAGAAACAAATCACCAGAGCCAAGAGATGTGCCCACAGAATGGAAGAACATCTTGGCTAGAGACTCAGTAGATGAAACATTAATGTCCAGAAGATACAGAAAACTAAAAAACTAAAGAGCAAGAGAACAAATAATCTGATTAATATATAGGCAAGTGAACTCCACAGACAGGTCTCACTGTGACCATATGAATTCACTGCCAAATTCTACTAAACCTCTTGAAGAATACCAGCTGGCCATGGTGGCCAACACCAGTAATCAAAGGGCTGGGGTAGAGGCCACATGGAGCTACACAGGTGCACAGGATAAAAAGAATCGAGAGAACAACGTCCAAAAATAGCAAGAAGGAAAAGTTTCCTGATGAGCACCGACGCACAACTTCTCAACTAATCTCAATACCACATTTAAAACATCACATGCCCTGATGATGTTAGCTTCCAGAAATGCAAAAATGATTTCACATGCACAAATCAGTGTTAGAAAGTACATAAACAGATCAAGCGGGAAAAAACCACATGATTACCACAAGAGATACAGAAAGGACCCTTAACAAAATTCAGCATCCCTTCAAGGTAAAATCCCAGAATAGGATGCAAAGGGACATACTTCAAGGGAATAAAGGCTAAATATAACAAACCTACAGCCAATGTACAAGAAGGAACAAATGAAATGAAAACATTTCCTCTAAAATCAGGAACAAGACAGTGTCCACTCACTACTTTTTTTTTTTTTTTTTTTTTGGTCAGTCATGGGCTTGAACTCTGGGTCTGGGCACTGTTCCTGAGCTCTTCAGCTCAAGGCTAGTGCTCTACCACCTGAACCACAGCACCACTTCTGAGTTTTAGTGGTTTATTGGAGATGATAAAAGTCTCACGGACGTTCCTGCCTGGGTTGCCTTTGAACCGCTAACCTTAGATCTCAGCCTCCTGAGGAGCTAGGATTACAGGTGTGAGCCACCAGCACCTCACTCACTATACTTTTTTTTTTTTTTTTCTGGTCGTGGGGCCTGAACTCTGGGCCTGGGCGCTGTCCCTCAGCTCTTCACCTCTAGGCTAGCGCTCTACCACTTGAGCCACAGCACCACTTCTGGCTTTGTCTGCATATATGGTGCTGAGGAACCGAATACAGGGCCTCATGCATGCAAGTCAAGCACTCTACCAATGAGCCACCAATCCTAACCCCCCACCTTTTTTTTTGTTGTTGTTGGTCATGAGGTCAAATTCTGGGCCTGGGCGATGTCCTTCAGCTCTTCAGCTCAAAGCGAGTCCTCTACCATGTGAGCCACTGCAACACTTCCTCACTATACTCTTAATAGAGTGCTTGAGCTACTAACATGAACAGGAAGCCAACAATCCTGAGCAAAAGAAGCAAGTCTGGAGGTATCGTAATACCTGACCTGAAGTTTTATCACACAACCATAGTAAGAGAAACAACAGATCTGGCCCATCATTGTGCCAGATGTATAGACGAATGGAGTAGAAGAAAGGCCCAGAAATAAGCCCACAGAGCCTAGGCCACCTGATTCTTAAGATGCCAAACACATGTGCTGGTGAAAACACACTCTTTAATGAGTGGGGGTGTGGAAATAGGAAGGTAAAGTCCCATCTCTCACTCTGTACAAAAGTCCTATCAAAATGGATTTAAACCTTAATGAAAAAAACTACAACAGAACGTAAAGCACTGAGCAAGTAGCACTTGTGTTCTGAATAAGACTAATAGCTCAGGAATGAGTGGTAACTGAGATTGCACCAAATCTGAAAAGTGCAAAGCCAGCTAGACACCAGCGACTCACATCTGTAATCTTAGATTTTCAGGAGGCTGAGAGCCAGAGGATCTGGGTTCAAGACCAGACCAGACAGAAAACTCCATGAGTTAGGTGTTAACTGGCCCACTCTTATAATCCTTGTTAATCTGGAGACTGAGATCTGAGAATCACTGGTCAAAGACAGCTTGGGCAGGAAAGTCCATGAGATGCTTTATCTCCTGTGGCTCAAGTGGTGGAACACCAGCTTTGAGTGAAAAAGCTACGGAACAGCACCCAGACCCTGAGTTCAAGTCCCAGTACCAGCATATGCACGCCCAGAAAAGGTCCATGATACCCCAGTTCCAAGATAACCAGCAAAAAGTCAGGACTGAAGGTGTGGCTGAAATTACAGTGCCATTGAGCAAGCAGCTGAACAAGCTTAAGGCACTGGATTCAAAGCCTGAAGCCAACCAAAAAAAAAGAAAAAGCTGCAAAGCAAAAGAAACACCAGAGGGGCTGGGAAGGTGGCTCAGTGGTAGAGCGCTTGCCTTGCATGCCTGAGGCCCTGGGTTCGATTCCTCAGCATCACATAAGCAAAAAGAAAAAAGCCGGAAGTGGCGCTGTGGCTCAAGTGGTAGAGCGCTAGCCTTGAGTGGAAGAACTGAGGGACAGCACCCAGGCCCAGAGTTTAGGCCCCACGACCGGACCAAAAAAAAAAAAGAAAGAAAAGAAAAGAAACAGCAGAGAAAGGAGAGCCTGCAGAATGAGAAAATCTCTGGCAGCTCTATCTCACAGAGGATTAATATCTAGAATACAGGAAAATAATCCATTTACCATGTAGGGAAATCCATAGAACAAACAGTAAAATCTTCATAAATAAGGACAGCCTCTCAACTGAAAGTGAAGTAACATATCCGAACGGGGGATAAGGAGAGCAGGGAAGAAAGGGGAATCTGCAGCAAAGAAAGAGATGGTGATGTTAAATATTTGTTAGAAAAATTAAGGAGACTTTAGTAAAAGGGAAACAAAGTCCTGATCGCAGGGAGGTGGGATTATCATGTGCAACAGTGTCAGGTGCAGAACCTATAAATGCGACAGAATATCAGAAATAGCTCTGCTTTTCATTGAGTCTGCAATCCACTCCAGCTGGCTCTTTGCTCTTTTTTTTGGGGGGGGGGGTCTGGTCGTGTGGCCTGAACTCTGGGCCTGGGTGCTGTCCCTCAGCTCTTCAGCTCAAGGCGAGCACTTTACCATTTGTGGCTCGCTGTTCTGAGAAGCTCATCACTCCGCGTAATAAACAGCTAACTGCTCCTGGATAAAAGCAGTGAGAGAACAGAATGAGACCTCCCCATTCACCAGGTGAGACTTCGATTCCAAATGCGTCTTGCCTGTGCATGTTGTACTTGGTGAGGTGCAGTGCACATTGTGAATATTGTGTTGTGCATAGTCTCTGTATGTGAAGTATGTTGTGTACATGAGAATACTGCATGTGCTTTATGTGCTGTGCATTGTACATATTGTTTGTTTTTTTCTTCAGGAGGTGTAAGTGAATTTTTATTGGGTAGGGAAGTTGTCAACTTAAACAGCAGCAAATGAAGAATGAATAGGAAATTCCCTGTTGTCACACACATGACCTCCATTAAAAAGTGAAACAGGGAGTATTTCAATTTGTAAGCCCTCAGCCCAGAAACAATCTAATACATCTGGATCCCTCCTAGAAAGGAGTACATAAGAGCATGGAAAAGTCGCTTTCTGAAAGGAAACCCCCAAAGAAGAGTAAGGGAGGGAATGTAGAAATAAGGAAGTTATATAGAACACACTTCAAGTTGTAATTCACTACATTTTCATATCTTCATAGTAATACAAAACACAGTCACTTGTAGAACTGGTTTAGATTACTTAAATACCAGGTACATTTTTAGTCCTCTACATAAGTGTCTGGAAGTTACTTATGTGTATATGAAATGAAGCTATTAATACTTTTCTACAGCAGTAACTGCACACGAGGAAGGCCAAGACAAACACAAATCAAGGAATGGAGTTTCCTTAAAGCTGCAGTGTGAAAAGACGATGAGTTGATTCCATACACATGAACGGGTTCCTCTGCTATAGGAAATCCAAGTGGAATAAAGAGTGGAGATGTGTAAAAAGGTTTCTTGAAGAGAAGGATTACACCCTGTTTGTGTTTAGTTTTCGGACCCTTCTGCCGCATCACATTCTTCTGCGCTCTGATGACCATAATGTTGTCTCTCAGCAACTGCATGATGAGGATGCTATCTTTGTATGGGTCTTCATTCAGCGTTATTAAGTTCTGCAATGGCCTCATCAAAAGCCATTTTTGCCGTGTGCAGGCAAGCTCAGGATTATCAAGAATCTCATAGTAAAATACAGAAGAGTTTACAGCCAGCCCCAGGCCGATTGGGGGTGTGGGTTGCATCTCTTTCTTGCTTATATCAAAAGCCTCTTGGTAAACGCCTTGGGAATTGTCTATCGTTTGTTTTCGATCATCACCACATGCAACCTCAGCAGGGTACGGGAAATAATCTTTCATTTTCAGATAGAAGACCTTAGCATTGGCTGTTAATACTTATCCAACAATTCCAGGACTGTGGTGCTGACGGACCTCAGCTCCAACTTCATTTTCTCCTGATTGTCCTTGATCAGCTGCAACTTCTTGTCGGAGGTGTCGGTCTTCTGCTGGATGCTCAAGATGACCCTCGAGGCGGCCCGGCAGCCCCCGAGAGCAGGTTGCGCTCCTCGTTGGACGGCTCAGCGCTCTGCTCGGTCACGGCTTTCATGCAGGTGGCCATGTTGTCATAGCACTTGGCCTTCTGGATGAGCTCCGTCTTCTCCATGGCGCAGGGGACTGCAGGCAGGCGGGCGGGCAGGCAGCAGCGACCCAGATCGGAGGAATCCCCCTTGAGAGCTTCCAGTCACAGTGGCCGCAACGTGAGTCATATCGTATGTTTTGTAGGTGTGTTGTGTGTAGTGTTGTCTATGAGTGGTAGTGTTTTATGTGTGTGTATGTATGTATTGTGACTATATTATGATGTTCACTGTACCGTGTGTATGTTGTATATGAGTAGGATGTCTTGTGGCATGTTGAAGTCAGATGTGTGCTGTGTTGAGTGTATAGTGTCATGCGTGTGCTGTGCGTGTGTGTGATGATTCTGGGATCCCAAGCCAGCCTGTTGTCTGAGCCCGTGGTATGTGGAGGCTGCTGCTTTCCTTTCTCACACACTGCATGAGACTGGCCTGCGCTCTGGGGTTCTCAGAAGTTTCTGGACAGAGAAGCATGCGTCCTCCGTGTGACCCCATGAGCCACGCATGTGCTGGATGCCCTTGCAACCCACTCAAGTTGACCTCGGCCAAAGGCGACTGGAAATAACACGGGGGTCGTGAACCTGGGCCTACAGAGCCTCCTCCTCCTCATACACTGGCCCACTGGGGTCTCGATTACATGAGTTAGTCCTCAAGCTTTGTTAAAACACTCTGCACAGTGTCAGACACAAAACCCATCATAGGGCTCTACTTACGTATAACTTATAATAAAAGAGCAAAACTGATCTGCAGGGCTGAGCATCTGGATCAGGGTACAAGTAACCTGGGAATCTGGCGTTTTTCTGGTATGGGCTACACAGGTACATTTAGTTTGTGACAACAGATCAAGGTGGAAAAGTTAGGACATGTGCCCTAACTTTTGCACTCATTATACTGCTGCCCCACTGCACTTTGAAGGAGGCCAGACGGGCCCTCCCTGGTAAAATCAATCTTAGAGGAATATGTAAGCAACAAACACATGACCTTAGGAATGACTACTGAGGGACTTGTTCTTGGACAAATGATGACATGCAGATATCACGAGCCCAGAGGTATGGGAAAGGAATGCCAGGACTTGCTGATAGAGGTTCAGGGGACAAGGAGGGCAGGATGCCGTTCCCGACGCAGGGTTGTAGACAGGCAGCGTGAGTGCCAACAATCACACGTGGCTCTCAGCACTATTTCTGGGGTAACCATTGTGCCTGTGTCTACTTTGCCACCAGGCACCTAAAGGAACGGAGAAGTCATGACTGACCCTCAGGCTGCCAGTACAATGTGAGACTCGGGCCCAACCTCATACCATGGGACTCACGCTACAACACAGAACACTGGGAATGTCTACAGTGAGCTGCTTTTCCAAGGTCAATCACACAGACACAGGGACAAAAAGTATTTCTTCTTTTAGGGCACGCTGACTAGCAATCAGTTCTCTAAGAACGTGACACTCAGCATGGGGTACACCTCTAATCCCCCCCCCAAAATGGAGGCAGGAGGCAGGAAGATGGAGCCCAACCTGTAAGACTTTCTGAAAACCACATCTGGCAATGAGTTAATTTCACCTTCACTCTGGGACAGTGGTTGTGGAGACAGACCCCTGGTGATAATCTTTCTTTGGCATTTTAAATCTGCTCCCCGGTTTCCAATGGGAACCAGCTGGATGCTTACTGAGGAGCCGGTGGAGCCTTTCTCTAGACATCAGTCTTTCTGGCATTCAACAGATTGACCAAAATGTATCTAAGAGCGGCTCTTTTTACACGTGGGTATTTATAACACTGAAGGACATACAAAATGATTTATATAAGCAGATGGGCACAGGCAGTCCTACCAGAAGAATTTGTGTCTGTCCAGTCATTCACCAAATGGCATGGCAGACCTTGCAAAGGCACATCGAACAGGTGCACAGGAACATCAAACTGTCTGAAAATGAAGGAATTCATAATGGCAAACACACTACATCAACTTAAGAAATTATCTGGCCCCACACTAAAAATCCCATTTCAAAAGAAAAAAAATCAAAGCACAAGTGAGCTATCACAAAAGTTTTATTGAATAAATACATGCACTGTCATGTAAAATTAGTTAAGCAAGATTTTAACAGCTCCTCTGCTCTTCTTTCCTTGTAGTAGGTCATCCAGCCGGGACTGAAGTAAGCACAGAAAATAGAATAAGTGCACAGCCCCCACGTTGACCTAAGGCATCAGCTTAGGTTTTTAAATAAGGACTGGTCTCTTGATAAGGATGACCTACATAAGGAATTCTCAGAGTGCACGATATAAATTTTGGTGAATACAGCTACAAGGCTTTTTCTGTTTTCATCTGACACTTGGAACAGCACTTTTGTACTCTAAGGCACAGGATAAGCAACCCGTGTTCCAGCCAGCAGACCTGCACTTCAAATTAATCAGAGTTAATACTGGTTTGGATCAAAGTAGGAAGTGAAGTTCCCTTTCTTTAGAAAAACCCATTACTGAGAACTAAAAACCAATTACTAAAGCCTAAAAGTTATACTCAGAGAATAGGTTGAGGTGTTTTCTGTCACCTGAATCCTGAAGTACAGAGAAAGGCCTTGATGGTAATTCACAACCTTCCCCATATAGTAAACAGAAAAGTGCATCTGTGAGTGTCTCTGTGCTCTTGGCAGTCCTTTCTCTTTCCCTTCTTTCTTCCTTTAAAAAGCATGGAGATGGCCGGGCGCTGGTGGCTCACGCCTGTCATCCTAGCTACTCAGGAGGCTGAGATCTGAGGATCACGGTTCAAAGCCAGCCTGGGTAGGAAAGTCTGTGAGACTCATCTCCAATGAACCACCAGAAATCCAGAAGTGGTATTGTGACTCCTGTGGTAGAGAACTTGCCCTGAGCTGAAGAGCTGAGAGACAGCACCCAGGCCCAGAGTTCATGGCGATGGCTACGGAGGCTCCGACGCCCCAAGTGGGTGGAGGGGTACCCAAGCCCTTTTCCTGGCAGCAGCTCCCCACCCGCTGCAGCTTGGCAACATGTGCTGCTACAGGGGATTCCTTTGGGCTCTAGGTCCTTAACTGCACACTCTGCCCAACAACCGCTTACCTAAGTATTCCATAGATATAATACCTGTCAACACATGAAGTACATGGGTACAAATCCCAGGTGAAAAATTTCAATGAATATATTTTCTTTATAGAAGCCCATCAATAAACTTGTTTTTCTTAAAGTCAAAGAAATCAATACTATTAATAAGCAACTGATTTAATAAAATACACCTGTTTCTTGTCTGCTATTAAGATGCCAGTTTCAGGAAGACAATGGTTCACAGCTGTAATCCCAGCTACTCAGAAGGCTGAGATCTGATTATTGTAGCTTGAAGCCACCAAGGCAGGGAAGTCTGTGGGACTCTGATCTCCAATGAACCACACAAAAAAAGGCCAGAAGTGGAGCTGTGTCTTATGCTAGAGTGCCAGCCTTGAGTGAAAAAGCTCAGGGGCAGCAGTTCAAGTCCCAATATTGGAACAGAACAGAACAGAGGGAGGGGGGAGAAAAAATGACCTCTTGATAAGGGAGGGAGGGAGGGAGAGGAAGGGAAGGAGGGAGGGAGGGAGGGAAGGAGAAAAAGGAGGAAAGGAGGGAAGGAAAGGAGGGAGGAAGAAAGGGGAGGTAGAAAGGGAGAAATGGAAGAATGGAAGAAAGGAAGGAAGGAAAGAAGGAAAGAAGGAAGGAAGGAAGGAGACAGAGGGAGCCTATATATTCCTATGCATGACATATTCAAAACTTCCTCTCTGAACCAGTTAGAAACTACTTAGATGAACATGTCAGCGGACAGGAGAGGGAGACCACACCAGTCCTACGATCACAAGCAATGTGTTGTGGAATGTAGAGTCCATTACAAACACACCTATGGAGCAAAGTGTAAGTTACAAACTAGATGGGGGGATCGTTTGGAAATGGCAGTCAGCATTCACCATAGGCACTTTGGTACATTTGGTCACATGAGCTACCCATAATTATTTGCTTCCAGCATGATGCAAAAAGAACATCTCCAATTTTCAGTGCAAAATTTTATATCTTGTAGGTGTATAGATAGTTCTAAATGTTCTCATGGTCAAGAAAGCCGCCTTCCTCCTACAGCTTAACGTCTACACAGCTTATAATGCTGCCATCTACAGAGCCCCATCTCACGAGAGGTTTCTGGGATTCTTAGGTATAAAACACCATGCTTTTTATCATCTAAAGAGAAAAATTCCAAAATAAAAATGTCATGGCAATATTCCAATAGGAAGGCCTGTTGTGGCACACAAGGAGGAAGCCCAGGGCTAGTGAAGAGCCGCGGCTGATGGGATGGCACCGGCAGGCCCCTGGGTCCGCGGAGACCCTGTGCCTCTGCGCAAGGGCAGAGCTCAGTTCCAAGGGGCTCGCACCGACAGTAAGGGGACACCATGTTGAGTGCTCCTCCTGGCCTGCCTCACGACCCTACAATGCAGCAGCGATGGCTCCTATCTGCACAGACAAGGAAGCTCTGGGAACATGACCAACAACCCCTGGCGACAAGAGCTCACCTGCTAGCACTGAAAGTCTGTTTTCATCTTTGTGTAACGTGTACACCTTTGCTCTTGAGACAGGGCTTGCTAGGTAGCCTCCTGAGAGCCGGCATTACAGGTTTGCATCACCAACCCCGCAGGTGTGCATCTTTGTACAATTTCACAAATCAGTTATAACAAGCAATGGAAAATAGGACATTTCTTTTTAAGTAAGACATTTCAGATAAATACATTATGATTTATAAAGCATGACAGTTTTGATACTTTGTATTACTCACCAGCCCTCCACTGACTTCTCAGTAACATTTTAAATTTGTAAAATGTTAAATTTTGAATCCTTTCTTTGATCATTTGTAATGGGCAGGAATATGCTAAAACTTAATTAAGATAATTATATTTCTATTTTCCCTTTTAAATATATGCAAAACAGGTCACTGAGAACTTTTTGCTGCACAGATGAGAACTTAACAAGCTTTTAAAGAAAGTATTTCCTTGATCCATTTTCTTCTGAATCCAAGCTAGTATGTAGATTATAAAAATGCAGTCTATTTACATGACCTAGTGCCCTTCAGTGATGCAGAACAAGGCAGTAATAAAGCAAGCTCTGGTCTGCTCCTCACCTGACACCCAGTACTGAACGTAACAGTACCCAGTGAAGCACTAGAGGAAACTCAGCAAGAAGTTTGATGATAGTATCTGCCAACCCTGCCTAAAATGCCAACAGGTTTATAAAATTATTACGGTATGAATAATTCAATACATGAGATTATAAAAAATAGCCTTGGTACATCTGTAAGAAGGTGTGTTCAAAGTCAAGGTGAGAGATACGCTGAGACAGACGCCTCACGTCCAGCGTGACTACGTCACCACCTGCGGCCCCATCCCATCTTCTGTGAGGTCATACCTAGAGAGCAAAGAAGAGCGTGGCAGACAGGGGCCAGGCTCCGGTGAGCCAGGCTCAGGGAAGGTGCTGGGTCATGCTGGGCCTCCCTGAGCGTTCCTCACACGTGGCCGGGGAGGGAATACTTACCACTGTGTCCAGCCCTTGGCAAGCTCTTCAGATGCCAGAGTGACCAACACCTGTGGGTCCAAAGACAGGGATGAGAAACTCAAGTCTTCCACTGCTTCTCCGACCTTCTCTGAATCTAGTCCTCTCCCAGTTCTTCAATCTTTTCAACTGTTAGGATTGATTTTATCTAAGAGAGACTTCTTGTATCAATAGTTTGTTTTTACAGTCGTGGGGCCTGAACTCTGGGCCTGGGCTCTGTCCCTCAGCTCTTCAGTTCAGGTGAGTGCTCTACCACTTGAGCCACAGCACCACTTCCGGATTTTTTTGCGTATGTGATACTGAGGAATTGAACCCAGGGCCTCATGCATGCAAGGCAAGCGCTCTACCACAGAGCCACCTTCCCAGCTCCATATCCAATAGTTTTGAGATTAAGTTATGCTGAGCTCTGGTGGCTGACATCTGTAATTCTAGCTACTCAGAAGGCTGAGATCTGAGGACCAAAGTTCAAAGCCAGCCTCACATCCAATTAAGCACCAAAAAGCTGGGAGTGGAGCTGTGGCTCTAGTGGTAGAACACCAGCTATAAGTGAAAAAGCTAAGGGACCATGGCTAATCCCTGAGTTTTCAAGCCTCAGTACTGGCACAAAAGAAAAGATTACATTATTATGAAGCATTAGATAAAGGAACTTAATGTGGATATCAGCAAATGTAACACTGTCATACTATGGTTTGTGCATGAAGTGCTTCCCTAAGGGCTCATGTGCTAAAGGCTCTCTGGCACCACCTGTGAGGTTTGAGGAAGTGGGTGACGCTTTCAGGCTCTGATCTGTCTCCAATGGACTAATCCACTGATGGCTTCAATTTTAATGGCATTAAGGAGGTTGTGGCAGGTGTGAGATGGGGCCTAGCTGGAAGAAACAGGTCCGTAAGGGCTTACCCAGGAAAGACAGTGATTCTGCCTTATTCATAGCTTTACCACATGTAATTTTGAGCATCACGGTAAAAAATTGGTAATATATTTTTAAAACCAAAAGAATTTTCAAAAATAACAATTTTTAAATTCTGCACGTACATTACACAGTTGTTGGTGCTGGGAATCTCTAAGTCAGTCCTGCATTATCATCAATTGTGTTTGAATTACTGTGTTATCTGCTGGGTGCAGAGTAGAAAAAAGGCAGAAGGAAATTGTGCTCCAGGACAATGGCCTTGTCCAGGACACGGACAATGGGGTGGGGGTGGGGGTGGGGGTGGGGGGATCTGCCAGAGGCCAGCAGGAAGAGGTCAGGTGACCTGACCTCCAGCCTGTGGCAGCCCCAGGTAAACAGAAGGAGTAAGAAGTTCTGTGGCAGGCCCTGTGGTTGCCTCCCCACGCTTTCCTTCCTCCCCTAAGCCACCAGGAGGAGGGCCTCCGAACACAGAGGATCAAAAAGATACCAGCCCACTGAAACTCGCTTACAGAGAAACTCTCCAGACAAGGTAGCCTGGACAGTTGAAAAGAAAACTCTTCTTTCAATTTTTGTTTTTCAGTTTATGCACTTGTTCATTTTTGTTGTTGTTTTTGTTTGCTTTATTTATATATGTATGTGTATATGTGTGGACATTTGTGTATATTCTGTTTGTTTTCTCTATGTTGCTTTTCTCCATTTAAAAGTGCAGGGCTGATTAAGTAGATGAATATCAGCACCTCGAGTAGGCTGTTTAGAGTACACGAGGGTTTTCCTTCATTAGAGTAGATCACATGATTTCTCTTTCCTTCTTCTTTCCTTCCCTTACACACATTCCCTGTCTTCGTTTCCTTCTTTCCTCTCCTAACTCCTCTATAATCTTTTATCTCTTTCACCTCTAGATCTTTCTGGAAACTATTCTTCTCCATTCCTGCCATACCTAGTACCCTAATTTTTCAACTGATAGTTAAGCTTTAACTCATTGAACTCTAATCTTGCACTGAATAGCCTTTACAAACCTGGAATCTAGATAAGTAAGTCACAACAAAAGATCAAACCATAAAACCCAGTCAACCAAGAACACAGAGAATAACCTATTAGAAGATCTCATACTCTCGAAAGTCACAACAAAAAGGTCTTCAAATGGGTAAAATCCATCAGAGAAATACAAGTATGAGAAATCAAGGAAATATAACACCCACAGAAAACAACCAGATAACAATAGAACAGACAGTGACCTAGAAGAAATATTGCAAACTAGGCTACGAAAAGACCTACTTTAGTTGATGAAATGATAGAAAGCTTTTACAAGGTATTTCGTGAACATAACCAAAGAATAACGGAAGAATTCATGGAGAACACAAAAAGCCAAATGAATTCCAAGAAATGGCAAAGGAGTCCAAAGAAAAAACAGTTAAAAGAGTTGCAGGAAGGTACAGACAACTCAATGAAGAAATCAGTACAAGACCTTCAATAGAGGGGCTGGGAAGGTGGCTCAGTGGTAGAGCGCTTGCCTTGCATGCATGAGGCCCTGGGTTCGATCCCTCAGTACCACATAAGCAAAAAGAAAAAAGTCGGAAGTGGTGCTGAGCTGAAGAGCTGAGGGACAACACCCAGGCCCAGAGTTCAGGCCCCATGACCGGACCAAAAAAAAAAAAAAAGACCTTCAATAGAGATAGAAGCCCTTACAAATGACCAAACAGAAGACAAAGAAATAACAAAGTAGAATTCTTCTACAGCAAAATAGAAGACATAGTAGACAGAGATTTGGGGCTTGAAGATAAGAGTAGATATAGAGAGAAAGGAGTTAATATATAGAACCAAGCCAAGAAACAACAAGAAAGGAGCTTTTAAAAACTTCAGGACTCAATCTGAAGACCTAATTTGTGGCTGAGAAAGAACAGGCAACTCCGGGGACAATTTAACAGAATTCTAGCACAGAACTTTCAGACGGAAGAGGCTTTTAGAATACCTACCAGACCACCGGTCCAGAGAAGAAACTTCTACTGCCATATCGTTATCCAGACAGATTGGTAGAAAACAAAGAAAGGATACTTAAAGCTTTTATAGAGAAAAGACTGATTACTTAAAAAAGGAAAAGTAGTCAAAATAACTGCAGACTTCTCAGCTGAAACTCAAAAAGCAAGAAGGGCTTGGCATGATGTATGCCAAACACGGAAAGTGAGCTACCAACCAAGAACACTCTACCCCTTCAAGCTTTCCTTCATAACCGAAGAGCAGAGAAAAACACCCCAGGACAAACAAAAACTGGAACAATTTACCTGTTCTTAATTTTGTGAAAAATGCACTTCCCCCAAAACAAATGCTGCCCAAAGCAAGGTAGAAATGACAGGGACCCTCTAAAGCAAAAAGGGCTTAATAATGTGCTTAGTGTAAGTGATAAAGTAAAAATTTTAGATTTGCTCTGAAAGGCAGCGTATTTTCAGTAGAAGTTGGGCAGCTTACAGGAAAAAGGACTCAAGCATCTGCAATACAGCACTGAACTGTGTGCATCCTGAGCATTCATGTTTTTCCCTCTTCAACCATGTACCTGTGGATGTCAAGGGCCTGTGTATCTTGTCCCAGGTCCATTTCTGTCTCTCCCTGCCTCTTGGCTTCCATGAGTTCAGAAGCGTTGCTCTGCCCTGCCACAATGTGGCTCCTGATGAAGATACTTTGCTTTACTGTGACCCAAGACTAACAGAGGCAAGTAACAGTGGATGGAAACTGTGATTCAAGATGAATCTTTCTTCCTCCAAAATGCCTATTTCAGGTATTGCTCACAGTGGCAAGAAAGCATTATAACTAACACAGGCAGCATAGCTGATGGGAGCTTTCTGTACTACTGCCGCTACTGACAAAGTAGTATCTACAATTCAAAGCCCTCTTCCCTAACTTACCTCTTACATGCACTATTAAAAGGGCACACAGTTTTACACAGAAGTTCAACATGAGTACAGACACCTAAAATATTAGTAGATAAAGCTTTTAATCTGCTAGATACTAGTAGCTAGAAGAACAGTGACAGTTGAAGAGATGAGCTGTTTGAGAATATTTTCCTCCATGTATTCCTTCAATGTAGTATTGAGCAAAGCCTTAAAAATTAAAAAATCGATATTCCTTCTAAACCAATTTCTAAACCGACTTCTAAATAAGTTTGAATCCATTTACATAGATCCAGGAACAGTGGGAGGTGTTCAATTTTTAAAGTATAGGAACCAATCAAGCACTCTTTTTAAACTTACTTTGCCAAGGAGCCCTTTGTCTTTGGACAAGAAACCACCACTGTTCTTTACCGCTACGTCCAGCGTTCTTCTCTGTACCTCAGGGAGTGAAACACTGAAATCAAAGCTGAAATGGGAACAGGATGTGACTTAAGATTTTCCATAATTATGTTCACTTTTCCTTTTAATTGAAAATGACATTTCTGCTTATGAAAGTACTCCCAACAGTATATTTGCTTCTTATAAAAATAGAGCTGTCCTGTAGTTTAAATAAAGATTCTGGTATGAAAATGTGGTTAATAAGACAGATCTGAGTTAAAGAAACTGAGACCAAGCTGGGCATTGTGATTTACACCTATAATACTAGCTTCCCAGGAAGCTGAGATATGAAGATCATGGTTTAAAGCCAGCCAGTAGGAAAGGCCATAAGACTCTTAGCTCCAATTAATCACTGGAAAACTGAAGTGGTGCTGTGGCTCCAAATAGTAGAGTGCTAGCCTGAAGCGAAAGAGCTCAGGGACAGCACCCAGGCCCTGAGTTCAATCCCCAAGACCAACAAAGAAGGGAAGGAGAAGGAAAAGAAAAGAGAAACTGGGGCTGGGAAAGTGGCTCAGTGGTACAGCACTTGCCTTGCATGCCTGAGGCCCTGGGTTCGATTCCTCAGCACCACATAAGCAAAAAGAAAAAAAAGCCGGAAGTGGCGCTGTGGCTCAAGTGGTAGAGCGCTAGCCTTGAGCTGAAGAGCTGAGGGACAGCGCCCAGGCCCAGAGTTCAGGCCCCATGACCGGACCCAAAAAAAACAAACAAACCAGAAACTGAGAGACTATCTGTAGGGAGCCGAGGCGAGACTCCGCCCACTTGGTGCTTGGCGGGACGCCTGGGCTGTGCGCGTGCACGAGCCAGGTAGAGTTCCCAGCCAATCCCATGACACCTGGTGACGGTGAAAGGCAGGCGACCAACAATAGAAAGACCCGCGTTCCGATTCTCCTATATAAGCGGCTGTGTTTCGGGTGCACGCTCTCTCGCGCCCAAGCTCTCCTACAACTAAAAGGCTCTCCAATAAAGCGTGATCTGAGAAGACTCCTGGTGTGGTGGTCGTTTTTCCTCGCTGGTCGAGTAGACGGTCACTACAACTGGTGCCAAGCTGCTTTTAAGCTGCCAGAGAACTGTGATATGAGGAATAACTTGTATACACAGGCAGCACAAGGAAGCTGGGGAGAGTCAGAAGCCCTCGTCCCATCAGACCGTAAATACTAGCTTCAGTTAAGTCAAACTACTCATGAAATTTACAAAAACCCAATGATATTCTTTTCAGAGATTTTTTTAAAATTGTTGTAGAAACAATATTAAAAAGTAGTTGTTTTCAAAAGTTATCACAAGATGTTGTAAGCTTATTTATGATGTTATTCTGAAATTATACATGTATCTCTAAATGGTTTTTTAAAAACTCTCTTGTTTTGTTTTGTTTTTTGGCCAGTCATGGGGCCTGAATTCTGGGCCTGAGTGCTGTCCCTCAGCAATTTAGCTCAAGGCAAGTGCTCTACCACTTGAGCCACAGTGCCACTTTGGGCTTTTTCTGCTTTGTGGTGCTGAGGAATCCAACCTATGCAAGGCAAGCACTCTACCACTCTACCACTGAGCCACCTTCCTAGCCCCTCTAAATTGTTTTTAAATTTCTAACATAGTATCAATACATACTACTCACCAAAATGCAAGTTCTTCAGAATCATCAATAATTTGACTTTTTTTTTTTTTGTTAGTCCTGGGGCTTGAACTCTGGGCCTGGGCGCTGTCCCTCAGCTCTTCAGCTAAAGGCGAGCACTCTAACACTTGTGACACAGCACCACTTCCAGTTTTCTAATGGTTTACTGGAGATAAGAGTCTTGGGGCTGGGAAGGTGGCTCAGTGGTAGAGCTCTTGCCTTGCATGCATGAGGCCCTGGGTTCGATTCCTCAGCACCACATAAGCAAAAAGAAAGAAGCCGGAAGTGGTGCTGTGGCTCAAGTGGTAGAGCGCTCGCCTTGAGCTGAATGAAAGCGCCCAGGCCCAGAGTTCAGGCCCCATGAATGGACCCAAAAAAAAGTCTCATGGACTTTCTGGCTTGGGCTGGCTTTGAACCATGATCCTCAGATCTCAACCTCCTTAGTAGCTAGGATTACAGGTGTGAGCCACGGGCACCCAGCCAATAATTTGAATTTTATTTAATCCTTGGTCTTCCTGTGAAGTGTTTGTAGTTTGGTCTGTTACATTTAGCACGTCTACTTGAGGTTCACAATATTGAAAATGTGGTAAAGGTTGTCCGTTTAATTTTTCAACAGAGCCTGACTCATATGCTTAGTTACTCAAAAACATTTTTCAGGCCTGTCCTTATCTGCTACACAAGCCTTTTCTTAGATGAAGAATCCGCCATACCTTTGATCAAATACAGGGTTTAATGTCTTCTTTGACACGTGTGTCTTCCTCCTTCCCGACCTCCTCTTGTCTGGTAATAAATACATGCGGACATAGGGGTCGGAGCCATCCTCAGAGAAGGCAATAAGATTTCTCATAACACAAACCAGAAAAGACTGATTAGAATTCAGAAAATGAGAATACCATCACATTTTCTTTAGTGCTGATTTCATGTTTAAACACCAAGCAGCAGCAAGGAGAGAGAGGCAGAGAAGCTCATTTGCCTGCTAGCATCTCTCCCAAATTCCCTTTCAGCAACTTTGTCAGAGGAGACTTTGGTGTCTACTTCCTGAGCCCAGGTTTGGAGGGATTCTACGTCCCTCTTCTTTGCTGCTAACACTGTCTCTTAGCCTTCTACTGTTTCACCCTGATGGGAACACATGAACCAGACTCTGTCAAGTGAGCCGGCACCCAGAAGTCCTGTGATGCCACTCAGGCCCTTCTGGCATGAGTCTGAGCTGACACATGGGTCCCCTACTGGACCTGCTTGGGCCATTTCCTCCACCTACACAAACCGGGCTGGCACAGGGTCCACTTCCTCTGTACTAGAAAGGAACACTGGTGTGAGCCAGGTACTGCCAAGCATTAGCCACCTCAGATTCCTCACTGACTAAGTGAACTGGAACTCCACAGGGTGCCAGCAGACCTATCTACATGATGTGGCCTCCACTGTTCCTCTTCTCGGTTATTACCTTAACAGCAAGAACATATAAGATGCTCCAAATTACATATCTAATTAAAGGCTATTTATATTATGCTTCTACATGCCACCAATTTTATTTTCCTGTTTCCAACAGGTTTTCATAGGCTCAACTCCTTATTTGTATCCTTTTCAACTGCTAATAAGACAAGTCAGAATCACAAAGAAAGACAAGAATCATGAGCAGCAGGGAAGCTGGGCGATTACCTGCAGGCGTGCACCACCACGATGAGCTTATTCCTTTGGGAGCTGTGCCGGATCGTCAACTGGATCTGCCCCAGCGGGGACTGGCCCAAGGTTGTCCCACTGGGAAAACAGAACAGAGATCACCAGCCTTCCCCTGACTGCCAGAGTGAAATGGTTCATGGCACAGTGTACAGGTCAGCTCCGTTCATTTATATAAAAAGGAATCAAATTTCCACAGATTTAAAACAACATTTGAAACTAGAGGGTTCAGTAACTTAGCGATTCAAAACTGACAGTCTTTCAGAGTGCCTAAAATGAAAATGACACGGAGACCTCCCTATTGTGGCCTCAATCCTGGGATCTTCCCTTGGGAGTGCCTGCCTTGCAGCCTCGCACCTGCTGGGCAAGCCATCTTCCCCAACTCATATAACTCATTGCTTTTTCTAAAATAATGACCTGCAAAGTGCAAAGGCAAAAAGTGAGTGTGGATCGAGGACCTCACATGTCTGCACACGTGTCTTCACAATCACCAAGAACAAACATCTTTTCACCATTACCCACGCTTCTCTTAGTATTTTCCTATAACTTAAAACAGGAAGAGCAACCAGGACACAAGGACACATGCACCTCCATGTTCATTGCAGCACTGTTCACAATAGCCAAGATACAGAAACAACCCAAATGCCCCACTACAGATGAATGGATCCAAAAATTGTGGTACCTACATACAATGGAACATTATGCAGCCATTAGAAAGGACAATATATGGCATTCACGGAAATGAATGGAACATTCTGAGTAAGGTAAGCCAAGAGCAAAGGGACAATCGGCACATGGTCTCCCTGATATGTGGATGCTAAAGCCAAAACATAAGGAGATACAACAAAGTAAACAAGACTGGAGAAACCAAGGACCTCCACTCATCTTGTTCTATCATTACTAAATGACCCCATGCTGCTGACCACATATATGACATATATGTGCACATCTGAGGGAAACTAGAAAGAGGACACAGAAACAGAGGGAAACAGGAAAACATACAACAACCCATCAGCTGCACTGGACACTGATGAAATCAAACTAAGCAACTCAAGGGCAGGGATGGGAGGGAGGGAAGGAGAGGGGAAGAAGGAACAGCTTACACTAAGCAAAAGGAAAAAGATGTACATATCACCTGATATAGAAATATATATAGTGTCAAAGCTCATAGAACTCACAAACTTTATAGACTGTGATAATGACAATTTGCCTCATGAAGGTTAGAATGTGTTTGTGACTAACTAAGAATTACTATCTTTCAATACTGTGAAATTTATGTAATCACTTCATCACAATAAAAAATTTAAAGTAGGAAGAGCAGTCTCAGAGGCCAATATACCCTAATCACAGGAATTTTTAGCATCTAATGGATGCATTAACTATGTTCTTCCTTACCCTAAGAAGCCATATGCATAGTTATGAATCTCTGCTTAAAATAAGAAACCAACACAAACATCCAGACAAGAGGGACTGAATGGTGGTAATGGGATGCTGTCCACACAAGCAAAGACTCACTCTTCTGCAAAAGGAGCCAAGCCAAACTGCCCACGTACACGTAAGGGTCCACAGGAGACCCTTCCCATCCATTCCTGGCCAGAAGCACATGCATGGTGCTAAGCCTCCTGCCCTTCCTACTTGCCAAAATTCTCACTTCACCATTCTGCTATACACCTATAAAACAGCAGGTCTTATTTTGAAGATCAAAGATTCAGATTATGAAACAACAGCAGAAATCAAAATTAGTCTGGCTAACTAACCTAAGAATCTAGCTCCCTCCTATGGTATGTGGCGGTGTTCAGCATGAGGATGTGGATTCTGACGGTGTTTATAACCGCCCCCTCGGCGTGGGGTGTGAACTCTGATGATGTTTATGACCGCCACCCTCAGTGTGGGTTGTGAACTCTGATGGTGCAAATGACCGCCACTCTCAGTACAGGAGATGTGAACCTGGTAAAAACCACCTTTCTCAGTATAGGGATGAGAACTGATATGTGTTAACAACCATAGCTATGGCAGATGTAAACTGATGGGAGTTTACAGTTGCCCTTAGTATAAGAGACATGTCTAATGGCAATAACCACGTTAAGTGTATAGAATGTGAACTGTGATGCGTAAAGAACAACTAACTTTGGCATGGAGGACATGAGCTCTGATGATGTTAACAACTCTCTGATGGTATCAATAACCTTTAGTGTGTGGGTATTAACAACCCTTGATGTGGGGACAAAGTCTAAGCCTGATGACAACCTTCCATATGGCGATCTGAACTCTGATGGTGTCTGACAATGTGGTGTGGGGTGCACACTTTGTGATAAACAATGCCGAAAGCATTAGTAATAGTTACTTCTCGAGCTGCCGTAGCCTTTGACGCAGCTCCTGGGTGGCGATGGGCAGGGAGATGTCTGACGCGATGCTGGGCGTGGGCTCCTTGGCAGAGACGTGGCTGGGGGAGGCCAGGAGGCTGGAGGAGCTCCTGCCCAGGTCTCCCTGCCTGGGAGGGGTGGCGTCCGGGGGCTGGGCCTCCTCCTCCACTCTGGGCTCCTCGTGGCTCCCCAGCACTGGTGTGGGTGGAGCCACACTGCTGCCACCAGTGCTGCTACCAGAGGCAGACACTGGAGATTTGACAGGCATTTTCCTTCCTTCTTTGGAAACAGAAGGTCGTTTCACTTGAGCTGAATGTTGGTAGTCCGGAGGCCTCTCTTGCTTTTCCAGATGAAGTACCTAGAGGCAATAAACACGGAACCCAGTTACACTAGCAACATCTGAGCACATCTTGACTATATCAAGTTAGATGCATCCATTCCCAAGTATCTTTAAAACTTGGCTCAAAAATTTTTTAAATTAAGTATTATCTTTTCAGTTATTCACTTATCAAAGTCATATTCTGCTACAAATTTAGAAAAAGCAGTTTCAGTAGTCGAAATAGCTCCTCTGTCTTTTTCTGGTCTCTTCTATTTGTACACATTCTACCACAATTTGTGGAACAATGTTTTCATGAGAGAAGCCTACCAAGCCACAGACCCCTGATAAGACAATGAAACCCCCCATTCTACATACGTAGGAAGTTCAGAGAAAATCTGATCTCTTTGGAAACTCTAAACCACCAAGTGCAGAGCAGCGGCCAACAGGGGCCAGCCACAATGTCCCCCAGCTTTGGGGCACATCCTGGAGCAGCGACAAAAGTAGTGTGCACACACACACCGACTAGTAACAACCTCTGAGCTCTGCGGGCCCTCCATTCCGGGGCTCCAAAGATGGCTTGAAGATTTCCTCACTTTTAAGAAACAAAATGTCAGTAAACATCCACATGCTCATGGCCTCCCTGTATATCGTGCAACTACCAAGAGTCACATTTTGGAAACAGGGCCACTAGTCCTCAGAATGTGGAATTTGTAGCTGGGAACTCTGCCAAAGGTTGCACCAGTGCTCTGAGTCTAATCAGGTACAAAGAATATTGTCATTACGATCTTCAAGAGAGCCAGTTCATTTAAACTATTTTTAAAAGTTCATTCTCTGGGTGGAGATAACTCAATAGTAGAGCACTTGCCATGCATGAGTAAGACATTGCATTCAATCCCTAGCATTAAAAAAAAAACAAACAGTAGGCTTCTTCTGTTAATGTTTCATGTGTATATGTGTATATATGTGTGTACATACACTTGCATGTAATGTTTAAGTGCACATGTTCGTGTGTGTGTGTGTGTGTGTGTGTGTGGCTGTTTTATGGCACTAAGGTTTATAATCAGTGCCCTGACTTTGCTAGGCAAGTGCTTTAGTACTTGAGCTATGCCTCCACTCCTGTATATTTTAGATAGATAAAATTGATTATTTATTGATAGAACTGGTGAGAGAGACCGTGTGTGCATGTGTGTGTGTACACACGCGTGTGCTCTGGTACTGGGGCTTGAACACAGGGCCTCATGCTCTTGCGCAGCTTTTTTGTTGTGGCTGAACTACTGACACTTCAGCCAGGCATCCAGTCCTAGCTTTCTGATGGTGATTTGGCGATAAGAACCTCTCTGATTTTTTTGCCTAGGCAGGCTTCGAACTTGGATCCTCAGACCTCAGCCTTCTGAGTAGGATTAGAGATGTGAGCCACTGAATGCCCAGCAAGTTTCTAGGGGTTTAAACTCAAGGCTTGCTGCTTGCTAGCCTCTGACGGAATGACGCTTTCTGAGCCACTGGCCTGTTGATACCTAGAAATGAAGTGCTTGTTAGAGGCCCAAGACTGCTATGGTCTCTGCTCTCCTCAAAAGAACTCCCTGCTGGTCCCTACCACCACGGCCACCTGGCTGCTGTATCACCTCCCTACACCTCTCCACCACCAGCCACACTGGCTGGGACCAGGAGCAGTGCGGGTTGCATCTGCCTTCTCTCTTCCCACTAGCATATGAAGGACGGTACAGTACCCTAAGAGCAATCTTCATTTTTAAGGTGCTGTTTGGTCCAGAGTTGCTCAGCTGAAACCGCTGGTTTATTGTCATGTCATCACTGGTGAGCAACTCACTAAGGGGGACCCTCAGGCTCCCCAAGGAACACTGATGCTGCTCATCCTTGACCTGGAAAACACAGAACAGAAAACACTGAAAGGTCCAAAAACTAGCCTTTGAAAAATATACTTCAAACATTTCACAGCTAATATCCAAAATACACAAGGAACTCAAGAAACTAACTCCCCCCAAATAAATAAACCTATTAATAAAGGGGCAAAGGAACTAGACTGAGATTTCTCAGAACAAGAATGGCAAACACATGAGGAAATGTTCATCACCCCTGACCATAAAGGAAATGCAAATCAAAATAACTCTGAGATTCCATCTCACCCCAGGTAAGACTAGCCAACATTGTAAATTCAAACAACAATTCAAACAAATGTTGGCAGGGAATGTGGGGAATGTTGGCGGGAATATAAACTAGTACAACCATTCAGGAAGGCACTTTGCAGATCCTCAGAAAACTAAACACAGCAGTCCTCTATAACCTAGCACTCTTGGCTGTCTACCTAGAACATCACAAGCCAGGATATGGTAAAGACACATGTTCACTGCTGTACTAGCCACAATAGACAAGCTATGGGAACCGCCCAGTTGCCCTACAATAGATGAGTCCATCCAAAAGATGTGGTACAGATACATGATAGAAGTTTACTCATCTACTAGAATAATATTACATCATTGGCAGTGAAGTGTATGAACCTAGAGCAAATCATGTTAAATGAAGTAAGCCAGGCTCAGAGACAAATGGTGCATGTGTTCTCTCACATACAGAAGCTGGATCTAATATACAACTGGACATGATAACTTATACAGGACTCTAAGAATTCACACACAGAAAGTTAGACTAAAGGAGGGTAGTCTTAGGGGAGGAACCCAAAGGCAAAATTATTCTGATCATTTAGAATACTATTTATGGAAACAAATTCCAGGAAATAGAGACGTGGTGGTGGTATTGATTTTTGCTTTTGCTTTCGGCGAGCAAAGGGGTGATTCGGAGGGAGGAAGGCTGAACAAATGCATGGTATGCAGTTGACACTATGTGAAAACTATGCAACTTGTAACTTGTATGCAGTGATGGGTGGGGGAACTAAAGGAAGCAAAGAAAGGAGTGACACTGTCCAGAAAGAAATGTACTCATTACCTGACTTAGAAAATGGTAATCCCTTTGTATAAGACCTTACTAACAGTAAAATTATATTAAAAAAAAAAAACAAAACAAAAACAAAGATCGCCAGGCTGGGTGGCTCACTCCTGAAAAATCCCAGCTACTCAGGAGGTGGAGATCTGAGGATCGCAGTTCAAAGCCAACCTGGGTGGGAAAGTCCATGAGACTCTTATCTCCAATAAACCACTAGAAAACCGGAAGTGGCGCTGTGGCTCAAGTGGTAGAGTGCTCACCTTAAGCTGAGGAGTTAAGGGACAGCACTTAGGCCCAGAGTTCAAAACCCATGACCGACAAAAAAAAAAAAAAATTAAAAATGATAATAAAATAAATTATTTTATTATTTTATTGCAGGCACATCTGGCCTGCAAATGTGCCTCTGTGGTAGAGCACTCATCTAGTATGTGCAGGATCCTGGGTTCAGACCCAGTAACACACACACACACACACACACACACACACACACACACACACACACACACACACACACACACACACACACACACACACACACACACACACACACACACACACACACACACACACACACACACACACACACACACACACACACACACTTCAAAAGTACAAGTTATTTTAATAGTCATTTTATAAAGAAAAATTATAGATACAGGGTGTTTTGTTGATGACAGTCCTGTGGCTTGGACTCAGGGCCTAGGTGCTGAGCTTCTTTACTCAAGGAGGACGCTATCATTTGAACCTTAGCTCCACTTCCAGCTTCTTGGTGGTTAATTGGAGATAAGAGTCTCATGAACTTTGGCTTCAAACTGTGATCTGAGCTTCTTGAGTAGCTAGAATTAGAGGGCTACTGGCACCTACCAAGTTTTTTTGTTTTTTTGGGGTTTTTTTGTCAGTCATGGGCTTGAACTCTGGACCCGAGCACTGTCCCTCAGCTCTTCAGCTCAAGGCTAGTGTTCTACCACTTGAGCTATAGCTCCATTTCGGTTTTTTTGTGATTTATTGGAGATAAAGAGTTTCATGGACTTTCTTGCTTGAGCTGGGTTTGAACCGTGATCCTCAGATCTCAGCCTCCTGAGTAGCTAGGATTACAGGCATGAGCCACCGGTGCCTGGCTCCTACCAAGTATTTTATGTATAACAGAGGTCACGAGTATAAAACAACAAACAGCAATGAAACAGGGTATGCTGATGAGCCTTCAGGCTCTGAACAAATGTAGCATAAACAGAGAACGATTTAAAAAAACAGGTAGATGCAGTTAGAATATAAGTTACGTTCCACAAGCTCTATCTCTGACACAGCAAACAGATAGAAAACAGTACAGAGAACACAAAAGTGTCCCCCTTAGCTCCCTTCTGCTAAGATTCACTCCACAGCAGAAACACATGCTCTTCAGGTAGGTGGGGGGCAGGCATCAACAGGGGCCACAGCCAGGCACTGGTGGCTCACGCCTGCAATCTTCACCGCACAGGAGGCTTAGATCTAAAGATGATGGTTCAAAACCAGCACTGGACCAGAGAGACAAATGGCACATGGTCCCCCGATATGTGGATGTTAATTCAAAATGCAGCTATGACACAGAAAACAGGACTCAAGAAACAAAGGACCTCTACTTAATTTGTTCTATCGTTTCTAGATGACTCCATGTTCTTGACCTCATATATGGTATATACATGTGCACATCTGAGGGAAGCTAGGAGGAGGACACAGAATCAGAGGGAAATAGGAAAAAATACACAGAGGGGCTCATCAGCTGCCCTGGACATTGATGAAAATGAACTAAACAACTCAAGGGCAGTGGTAGGAGGGAGGGAATAAGAGGGAAAGTAGGAATAGCTTACACTAAACAAAAGGAAAAAAATGTATGTATCACCTGATTTGGAATAAATAGCTGGAGTGTCAAAGTTTGTAGAGTCCATAAGCTTTATAGACCACAATAATGACAATGACAGTTTGCCTCATGAAGGTTAAAATGTGCTTGCGACTTTAAGTAAATATCACTATTCCAAAATACTGTGAAATTTGTAAAATTTATATAATCACTTAATCTCAATAAAAAAAAATATTCAAAAAGAACCCACCAAACTGGGGCCTGGTAGAGTGCTTGCTCTGTATGCATGATGCCCTGGGTTTGACTCCTCAGTACCACATAAGCAGAAAAAGTAGAGCGCTAGCCTTGAGCTGAAGAGCAGTGGGACAGTGCCCAGCGTTCAGGCCCATGACAGACAAAAAACAAAACAAAACAAAACAAAACAAACTCACACAGAGAGAAGGTATGAACAGAGCCATGAAAAGGAATACAGGCATTACTCATCTCTGATTCCTAGCAGGTCCTGATACAGTGTCTCCGTTCCTTCCATATATCTACTGAGACCCTTGAAAAAGCTGAACTGTCACGTTTGTTTCCAATCAACAGAGCTGGTCGACAATCTCTTTAAAAAAAAACAACAACAACAAAAAACAGCCCTGACAGGAAAGTCTTCGAGACTCTTACCTCCAACTAACAACTTTTAAAAATCCAAAGGAAAGCTGTGGCAACAAACCATTCTCAATGTAAAGGGCTCAAGTTATACAAAGCATATACTCTGACCATTATGGACTGTTCAAAACTCCCAACTACTTAAACACTAAGCAACATACGTGTAAATCAGAAATCCTCAAAACAAGGAAGAAATGCAGCCTGGCGCCAGTGGCTCACACCTGTAATCCTAGCTACTCTGGAAAGCCAGCCCAGGCAGGACAGTCCATGAGACTCTTTTCTCCAATAAACCATCAGAAAACCAGAAATGGAACTGTGCTCAAGTGGCAGAACACTTGCCCTGGGCTGAGAGACAGCGCCCAGGCCCAGAGTTCAAGCTCCACGACAGGAGACAGACAGACAGACAGACAGGCAGACAGACAGACAGGCAGACAGACAGACAGACAGACAGACAGACAGACAGACAGACAGACAGACAGACAGAAAGAAGGGAGGGAGGGAGGGAGGGAGGGAGGGAAGAAGGGAGGGAGGGAGGGAGGGAGGGAGGGAGGGAAGGTGGGCGGGCAAAGGGAAATGGAGGAAATAAAATTATCAAAAGAAATAAAAATGAAACTATAAGTCAAAAGTTAGACCAAATGCCTATGTTATAACAGTTCTTCTATCAAGTTTCCTTTTCAGAAATTAGGCAAAGAGAAGCAAATGAAAGCTGAATAACCATAAAACATGAAATGAGATTGATCATGGCAAAAACTACTGAAATTATGAAGAAAAAAAAATAATGATCATCAATGAAACCACAAGTTATTTCTTTCAGAAAGTAAAATCCATGAACCTCTTGTCAGACTGGGAAGATCATCTCCTATGAACACACATTTCAATGGGACTGGAGAACATCGAAGGCTAACCTTATAGAGAGGTTTCAACAACACAGATGAAAGCAACCAATTTCTTGAAAGACATTAATGTTGCAATCAAACCACAAGTAACAGATAACTTGGATAGCTCTATATCCACTGATAGGATAGAGTTTGCATTTTTTTTGTCGGTCGTGGGGCTTGAACTCTGGGCCTGGGTGCTATTTCTCAGCTTTTCAGCTCAAAGTGAGCCCTCTACCACTTAAGCCACAGCACCACTTTCGGTTTTTTTAGTGGTTTATTGGGGATAAGAGTCTCACGGACCTTCCTGCCTAGGCTGGCTTTGAACCCCGATCCTCAGATCTCAGCCTCCTGAGTAGCTAGGATGACAGGGGTGAGCCACCGGCGCCTGGCTTGAGTTTGCCTTTAAAAACTTTTTCACAAGGAAAACTGCAGGCTACCAAATATATAAGGCAAAAAAAATGATTTAAAAAATCAATTCTACACAAACTCAGAAAATCAAAGAGGAAGGATACTTCCTAATTCATTCAAGGGGTCAAATACCCAGACACCAAAATAGAAAAGGATGCTATAAGGAAAGAATAGTACAGATCGGTGTCCATTGTAAGACACAAAAATTTCAAAGAGTCAGACTGAACATATGTCCACATGGGGCCTATCCCTGAACAAAAATTTGCTTGTAATGTTTCCAAACATTGATCCTAAAAAGTAAATAAAATTCCTTCAGTTTTAATATTAGAAAATCAACAGTGAATCTTATTTTAAAAAAAAAACTACTATAATCATTTGACCAAATACAGAAAAGCCTTTGAGTGAAATCTGATATTCACCCACGAAAACAAACACTCAGCAAACTAGGACAAGCCAAGGGAGCATCTCTGATCAAGCATCTTGGGAGACCAGTCCCGGTAGTTTCACCGCGCCAGGCGGGGCCACACAGAGAATAAGGAAGGTGGGCAAGCAAGAGGAGCAATGGGAAGCAGAAGTGGCCCTCACAGTGGGTAATACCACTGCCCACACATTTATGCAAGTCACTAGATTTAACACATGTCAGGCAAGGTAGTACATGACTTTCATCCCAGCCTTGTCTATGTTGCGAGATCAAAAACAAACTTAAGTTTAGTAGGGTTGTATAACAACATATTACTATATGAAAATCACATGGATATGTGTATGTTTGTGTGTACAAATCAGAACTCATCAAACTGTATTCATTATGTATAGCTTACTGTAGTAATTATTAAACACAAGATTAAAAATGCAAGTAAAATACCTCAACTTCAAGGTCCTGGCGCTTGGGATTGTGAACAAAGAAAGTAAAATTTTCCTCCCACACAGGTTCATTGGTTTTATACCGAATCTGAAAGAAATAGTCCAACATTAGCGCTGATATATGCTCTGTGAAAGGAATACCAGCACTGTACTTACAAATGTTTACAGGACAGGATAACTTCAATCAAATTCTAAGACATAATTACTGAGATTACTGAGATGTACTATCATATTAGTGTTAAACTATTCAAAAAGATGGATAGACAGTCCAAAGTTTCAGAGTCTTTTTCTGCCTTTTTTTTTGGTCGGTCCTGGGGCCTGAACTCTGGGCCTGGGTGCTGTCCCTCAGCTCTTCAGCTCAAGGCTAGCCCTCTACCACTTGAGCCACAGTGCCACTTCCGGCTTTTTCTGCTTATGTGGTGCTGAGGAATGGAACCCAGGGCCTCATGCATGGGAGGTAAGCACTCTACCACTGAGCCACCTTCCCAGCCCCCCACTTTTTTTTGTTGGTCGTGGGCCTTGAACTCTGGGCCTGGCACTGCTGTCCATGAGCACTTCAGCTCAAGGCTAGCACTCTACCACTTGAGCCACAGCACCACTTCCAGCTTTCTGTTGGTTAAATGGAGATGACTCTCAGTAAACAGTGACCTGTCACTGAATAATTGCTAAAAGTCAGTGAGAAAGACATATTAAAACAATAGCAATACTTTATTTCAAGCCTTGGACCTAAACTATATGTGGTGGATTTAAGTACTTTTGGTTATCTTAAAGCTATTTGTAGGCTGATCAAAGGAAACTTGGGCATTTTTCCCATATATCCATGAAATCATTCATATGGTACTTTTAAAGTTATTTTAAAAAATAGAAATACATTCATTTACAAAGTAGGTAGTTGGTTATCTATTAAATGATGGCTTTAAAGGGGGAAAAAAAGAGAACACGACGGTCCTGGCGGCCACACGCCATATACCTGGAACAGCGCTGCATGGTGACAGTGGTAATTGTGATCATATTAAGGTAGTGTCAAAAAATCAGCCACATGTTAGTGCCTTACCTTACTTTCCTGAGCCTTGTGACCAACTGACATGTGGACAAGAGGATTCGGGTTGCTGTTTATTTTCTTCCCTGACTACCCCAAAACAAAAACAAAATAGATAAAATTATTAAGACACATTTCTAAATGAGTTCTACTAAAAATGAAACTATTGGCCAAAATTATGAGTTGTATCTATTTATCTCTGGTATTTCAGATACAAAGGATACTTGAGAACAATTTAGCTGGAAAACAATTTCAAGGCACACCCTAACCCATACCTGTTTATACCATAAAATAAATTAAGAAAACTTTCATTCACACTTTTTAGGGGTCTCAGCTTTGCTGTTCAGGCTGGTCTTGAATCCCAGGCTTGCCTGATCCTCCTGCCTCTTGAGTAGCTACGACTACAGACACACACATACCACTGTCTGGCTACACACTATCCTTAAATGATAAAGTTAAAAGAGCAGTGTATTGGGGAAAACTCAATCTTTTAACATTTTTTTTTGGGGGGGGTCAGTCATAGGCCTTGAACTCAGAGCCTGGGTGCTGCACCTAAGCTCTTTTTGCTCAAATTTAGCTCTCTACCACTTTGAGCCATAGCTCTACTTCCAGTTTTCTGGTGGCTAGTTGGAGATAAGAGTTTCAGGGACTTCAGATTTCAGCCTCCTGAGTAGCTAGAACGAGAGGTCTGAGCTATCAGAACCTGGCTCTTTTAACACTTAATGTTAATTATAATTCTTAAGTACCATGAGAAGACAAAGGTAAAAGAATGATAATTCAAAATTCTCCAGTTGGAATAACAAAACACTAAGTTTTCAGATACGAGCCTTGCATTTTTAATCTAACATCCTCTGCTCAAGAACACATAGCTATCAGACTTCAAATCTTGATTATTAGGTACTACCTAATTTTGACTACAAGAATGTCAGTTTAGAATTGCATGAAATTAAGAAAACATAATTATAAAAAATTCAGAAATAAAAAAATAGCAAGCGGCATCATCACAGACAGCTGATAGAAGAAAACGTAGCAAAATACAACAGATATGTGACATGAGGTTTATTTATAACTTAGCCCCATAAGAAGATGTAGTTAAATATCTGTTAGTGAAAATTAATTAGAGGGTCACAAAAATGTTTTTAGTTACAAAATTTTAGAGTCAATCCTCAACACTGCGGCAATGACAGAAATAGGTGTGAAAATCACATTATTATTGGGAAAATATTACTATCGCAAACCTACTGTGACAATCTATTTTCTGGTTCATCTTTTTTGATGTGAATGAACTCTGCAAAATGAAATAAATGCTGTTAAAGAAATATCCAATGCTTCAGACAACTGTGGCAGAGAGCACTGAGTTCTCCCTAATTCACTTTTTTCTGTCTTCGTTTAATATTAGGATCCTCAAGTCTGTGCTGACCACAGTCCTCTGTGAATAAAATTCTATGCATACACGTCCCTTGTAGATAAATGGGGCCAGATTTAACAGGCACATCCCTTCCCCGATCTCATCCATGAGGCTATCAACATGTCATGCGTCAACCAGTGCTATCCTGGCTCTTTGACATAGACAACGAGTTTGTCTCCTAACTAGTACAAGTACTTCATCTCTGAAGAGTGGTCTATGATCCCCGGGATTCACTGTGTCTTGTGTGTATGTGTGTGTAGGCTGGGGCTGGGGCTGGGGCTGGGGCTGGAACGGAGGCCCTCATGCTCTCAATGGGCTTTCTGGCTCAAGTTGGGTGATTTTACCATTTGAGCCAAATCCACACTTTCAGCTTTTTACTGGTGAATTGGAGATAAGAATCTCACAGAATATCCTGACTGTGAAGGCAGCTTCAAACTGTGATCCAATCCTCAGATCTCAGCTTCCTGAGTAGCTAGGATTATAGGTATAAGTCACCAGCACCTGGAACAGATTTAGTGTATTTTACAATTGAAAGACTCACTTATTCCCTACTTTGTAACATCTCTTGAAAACAGATGGGAACTTATCATTGATAATACCACATACTTGCTTTTTGAGTAGTTTGCAGTAGTGAAACAAGTGTAACCATCTTAACCAATTCATCATGCTTACATTTTGCTTTTATATATGTGCGTGAGGAATGTACTTAGTGTGTGTGTATATATATATCTCCTAAATGTAAAATAAATACTGTCAAAATTTAGCTGTCATTTTATAATCTTTCTTAGTGGTACATAAAATAATGATGTTCTTCAATATGGATGACATTTTAGATTATATGAAATAAGATTAAATTATTCATTAAGTTTCCTATAATAACACAGTATCCAAAATGCACCAACACAAGGCAAAGATATAAAGTATAATGAAAATGTTTGTTTTCTGTTGTTGGTTGTTGTTTTTGTTTGTTAGTAGTGGGGCCTGAACTCTGGGCCTGGGCGCTGTCCCTCAGCTCTTCAGCTCAAGACTAGAGCTCTACCACTTAGCCACAGCACCACTTGCGGCTTTTTCTGCTTATGTGGTAGAGGAATTGAACCCAGGGCCTCATGCATGCAAGGCAAGCACTCTACCACTGAGTCACCGTCCCAGCCCAAAAATGTAAGTTTTTAAGTCACACTATCTTGAAATTAAATGTTTTTATCTCTTGCCTAGTGAAACCTAATTGTTTCATCAATCTCTCTTTTTTTTTCTTGTTGGTCGTGGGGCTTGAACTCTGGACCTGGGCGCTGTCCCTGTGCTCTCCAGCTCAAGGCAAGTGCTCTATGGCCTGAGCCACAGCACCACTTCCGGTTTTCTAGTGGTTTATTGGAGATCAGTCTCATGGACTTTCCTGCCGACTGTTTCATCAATCTCATCCTTAGTTCCTACATCTACAAACCGGACATGATGCCATTTCTAGAACTTGATATTAAACTTAAATGAACTAATGTGACACCATTATCTTAATGCACCTGCTTTCCTACACAATGCAACGTCCGTATGCTTTCTGAGAGGGTTATGGGGTTTGAACTTAGGGCCATGTGCTTGCCAGGCAAGTTCTTTATCATTGAGCCCTTAGTATGCCTTACTTTAATTTAGTAATCCAATGGAGAATACTTTCATCTTGATTAAACAAGTGGTTACTCATCCCTATGGGTCAAAGTGCTGAGCAGCCTGACACCTGCAGAGCAATAACCTTCCAACAGCAAGGGGCAGGGATCCGGGAGGGCTGACCTGGGTCCCTCTAGGGCCAAGGCGGTACAGGCATTTCACCGCGTCACCGCGTGCTGACCTGCACTCACAGGATGCGACCCCTGACCCACACACCACCACTCAGAATCAGGTACAAGCACTGAAAAGCCTTCTTTCCCCAGCGTCCTTTATCTTTGAAATTTAACTTTTCTCCGTGAAACTGGCTAAAAATTTCCTGGTTCTTTGGGAATTTTCTTAAAACAATCATATTTAACACCCTTCCTTAGTTAGGCTTAAACCTGGGGGGAAAAAGCATTGAAGTGATTGAACTTTTAACAAACAAGTTACAGAAGACAGGGCAGTGTCAAGTTTTAGGGGGTGGAGCTTAGTTTTCAATATACCTCATTTGAAAATTTAAAGCTTCTGGAAAGATCTGTTACCCAAACCCACAGCACCAAAGACATGAGGTTGTTGACTCAGAGAGGCCCCTACTCAACATATTGGAAGAGGTGATTTAATTGATGTTGCAGGCACGGTTTGCAAGGTGGGTCTTTAAATCATATTGCAAAAGTTGGACAAGACTATAAATAGAACTAGGTCTCCATTTTCACAAATCCAAATCCAAACAAAATATGGATGCTTCAATTGCTTTAGAGACACAAAGAAATCTAATTTATTATATTTTTGTACATCATTAATTTCTTCTTTCCAATTCTTGGATAACAAAAGCTTTTTACCGGACAATTACATTAAAGTGGGAGGAAATCTGCCCACATACTTACGAGAGCCCAAGTATCATCTCTTTCAATATGTCTTGATTAACACCATGACCTCAAGAGAACACTTCGTTTACCTTTAAAGCTCTCTGAACTGCAGACTTCTTCAAGACACCGGGGTTAAAGTCTAATGGGTTACTCTTTCAGATCAGAAGAAAACGAATACACCAAGGGTTAATAAAACATGCAATGAGGAGTTTATGTAAGGTTAATGACATGGAAATTATGAAAATAAACAAAATTTAAACCAAATTAAGTAGCACACACAACTATTAAATTCTTCATGTTCAGAATTTTACCTTAGAGTGACCTTAATCCAGAAATATCAAAACACATTTATCTTCAGCAGTCCTTTACTCTCAACCCTGGCCTTAGTGAGCTGGGAATGCCGGAGTGAAGCCTGGGGAAAGGTTCTGCCAAGTGAGCCCCTACCGTATCCCTGCCATTCGGGTGTCATCTGAGGCGTGCTGGGTGCTGCCTCAGCCAGGCCTTCTTGCAAAAGCAGGGCCGCTCTGTGTGAACCCACCGTAGAGGCTGAAAAGGTCATTTCTCTTGGGTTTAAATTATATCCTACATCTTGGGTTTGGTGTCCTTTTACTGAGTTGTTTTCTTTTTCTTTTTTTGGTCCGGTCATGGGACTTGAACTCTGGGCCTGGGCGCTGTCCCTCAGCTCTTCAGCTCAAGGCGAGCACTCTACCAGTTGAGCCACAGGCACCACTTCGGGCCTTTTCTGCTTATGTGGTGCTGAGGAATTGAACCCAGGGCTTCATGCACTCAAGGCAAGCGCTCTACCACTGAGCCATCTTCCCAGCCCCACTGAGTTAGTTGTTTTCAACCTGTTACTTTCATAAGGGTAAGACTGAATTCTTTTGCAAGTTACTTCCTGGACTAATGTTTTGAGGTTAAAGGCTTTTATCAGTGTAGCTGTAATTAACTTCAGATGGCAAACTGAACTTGATGTGTACCTTTGTGTCAAGCAGCAGATGTGGTCATGGAGGAAGACAGCTTCCCGGTCTTCTGTGACTGGTGCTGAGTGTGTGGGAAGGTGGAGCACCTGGGAAGCCAGGAGTCCATGATACTCAGTTCGAGACATCTGTTCTGTCTGCAGGGCTCTCCAAAGACATAAAACCACTTCTTCCATCTCTGGCTGGTGCCTGGAGAAGGCACTCGCCACCAGCTTGCACACTATGGGTCATAGGAGGCTGCCTTCAAGAGTGAGGCCTTTCCTGAAGCTCATGCTAGGCAGAGATGGCTGAGCCAAATGTGCCTGGCAGTGTACCATGCATCAGTTATGGGGACAAAAGCAGCTGTGGTGTGAAACTGGCGTGCAAGAGGAACTGTGTGCGATCACAGCAAGCTGCACGGCCTGGAGGCCAGGCAGACTAGTAACTGAGATGCGTTGGACTGATGTCTAGGATTGAGAGGCAGAAGGCAGGCTCCATGTACTTCCAGACCCCTGACCATCCACGGAGGCGGCAGTAGCACCTATACTTTTTTGCTTAAGCAAGAGCCAAAATAACAGAGGCATACTTGTCCTTATACAAGAGTTGCTATTATAGAGTTGTCAGGTGTTTTTGTTGTTTTTAAGACAAGGTCTTGCTATATTGTTCAGGCTAGCAACATTTTACATAGACCAGATCCTCCTACCTCAGCCTCCTTAGGGCTAAGATTATAGACAGGGACCACTAAAGTGGGCAAAAACCTCATGGTTACACTTAAAGCAGGCACTATGTGAATGCCCCTCACTTCAGATGAACTCCACATACAGAACTGTGCATCCATAAACTTAATCAAGTGATGGGGCTGCAGTTCTCTAGTCTCAGTCACTTATGACTTCTGTGTTGTCTTTACAGACTAAATTAGATACATACATAGACTCCTCACAGCCTGATTGCTTAGATATTGGAAAGTACTTGTAAACACAGTATTATAAGCCTAAGATTCTAAAGCTGTCCTGGCCATCATAGTCAGAATACCCTCAGTGTGCAGGCCTAAAGTTGGAGAACAGGGTTTGGTCAGGAAGGTGGGGCGGGGCAGGGCAGAGTTTGGAAGGAGAAGGGTCAAGTCCTGGGAGTCTATAATAAAAGGGGCCATTTATAACCCAGTAAGGTTCTGCTGCATCATTTTTAGGTTGGCAATATGCCCCTGGAATGGCAATTAAAGCTGTCTGAAGGAAGTGGAAAGTAAGATAGCCACGAGTAACAGCCATCTAAAAGCTTTACTTATACAATGATACCTCAGTCTGATGTCAAAGACTGAGAAAGCTGATCTGATTTCTTAGGAAACCAGTGGGTTAAAAGGAAGTGTCCACATTTATTCTGTGAGCACTTACGTGTCTCATGCATCCTAGTTGTAAAGTACAATGTGCTCTGACAATGCACAAAGAAAATAATTTTGAGAACCAAGAAATGTCATAGGCTAAATACTACAAAGCAATTTACAAATCTGACAGGGAAGTAGCTGTAGATTAGGAAAAAGCAACTTAGAGAAGTTAAAAGAGACACTAAGATTGACAGAGTGCAAATGGCACAGTGAGCCTGTCATTTACACTATTTATGATGTTTTCCACCAAGAAATACTAGAAGCAGAAGTGATTTTTTTTTTTTTTTTTTGTCGGTAGTAGGGCTTGAACTCTGGGCCTGGGTGCTGTCCCTCAGCTCCTCAGCTCAAGGTTAGCGCTCTACCACTTGAGCTACAGTGCCACTTGAGGTTTTCTGGTGGTTTATTGGAGAGAAGAGTTTCACGGACTTTCCTGCCCGGGTTGGCTTTGAACCGCAATTCTCAGATCTCAGCCTCCAGAGTAGCTAGGATTACAGGCGTGAGCCACTGGCACTGGCCAGAAGTGATTTTTTAAAACATTATACATCATTGCTAATCTCCTCTTGACTTCTGTTTTTTGAGATAGGATTTTAGTATGTATATAACCCAGGCTGGCCTCAAGCATAAGAGCTTCCTGACTCAGCCACTGAGATACTGGAATTACAGGAGTGTTCTCCCACACTGACTTCCTTCTGACTTTTTTTTTTTTTTTGCCGGTCATGGGGCCTGAACTCTGGGTCTGGGTGCTGTCCCTCAGCTTTTCAGCTCAAGGCTAGCGCTCTACCACTTGAGCCACAGCACCACTTCCGGCTTTTTCTGTTTATGTGGTGCTGAGGAATCGAACCCAGGGCCTCATGCATGCAAGGCATGCACTCTACCGCTGAGCCACCTTCCCAGCCCCTTCCTTCTGACTTTTAAAAAGGCCTTACAAAGGTAAGTGGACAAGGCCAAGAAGGTGCCAAGGAACTTGCCTACCTGCTGGAGTCAAGATTTTCCTCATCTAGAAAATGAGACAAATACTTCTTCTTTAAGTATGGTCCTCCTCAGCCCCTGATCTTAAAATGATAATAAACAGGGTGGATGTGGAAAGCCTTTGGAAACAAAGGAATGCTCTACAAAAATGCCAAGTCCTTTTATTACTGGACCCAAAGGACTAGCGGACTTTAGGAATCTCACTGATTATTATGTGAGTCTCAAGAGTGACTTTCTAGACTAATAAGTGAGTTAGTAGTAGTATTCAATGATCATAGAGTGAGACTAGATATCAACCAGGATATTAGTGGGAGTAAAGGCCCCATACACAGATCAGGAAGCAGATATAATAAGATCAAAACAAAATGCTCAATGATCCATTCCAGGAAACTAATTCTTCCTTCTTAGAAAGAAGCTGAACCCAATGCAGCTTTTTTCTGCTCTGAGGGTTCTGGCCAGGCCACTGGTAGAAGGCAGGCTCTCGCTGGCTGGGTGACCCTGGCCGCACATGACCCTGTCTAGTGAACAAGAGAGACATATAAGGTATAGACAGGAGGGAGCCAGTTTCTAACACTGTTATACTTGGTCAGAAGGAAAAAGGAGATTTAGGAAAGTCTTGTAAAAGAAATATTCACATCTCAGATTGACATGAACTATAGATGATAAATTTTAGCATTATGGCTTTACTTCTTCCTCAAAGGACTTTTTAAAATTGTTTTTTTTGTTTTTTTGCTTTTCTAGTTCTTATGGGTCAGTAGCAGTTGAAGAATCTTAGGTTAGCTCATCTCATGTCTGATGCACTACCCAAGAGTGTGACATTCTACAAAAACAGCACCAAGTGAAGACACAGTAACTGAAATCATGCAAGGAACGGAAAACGGCATGCACATCATTCCAATGAACAGACTGCACAAAAGTTCCAGGCCACACTTGGGCAGTCTCCACTGAACAAAAGAAGAAGGAGCTGGAGGACTCACAAATAGTGCTCTATAGACTGAGGTAGTATTCTCACAAAACACTAGTCCCGACGCTCGCCTTTCTTTTAAGTAGCCACACCCAAAGTTTCCCTCGTAGATACTCTTAGGAAAGTGGAGATGGGAAGAGAAAGCAAAGAATGGTGGATTGTGGTCAGTGTGTACACACCAGAAGCACAGAAGCACAAACAAACAGGAGTGCTGAGACAGAGTCTCGAGGAGGACCCCCACACCGAGGGCCTGGCCAGCCGAGGCTCCGGCTACTCCAGATACCTGGCGGAGCAGTGGCTGTGCGGGGATGCTGTGCCTCCAACAGCCACGGCACTGCCACTTCCAGAGTACTCCCCTGACAGAAGGGCAGCGCATTCACTGCCTCTTTGCTTATGTGACAGTATTAGAATTTCACTTTGATATTACAAGCACACAGTTCTGCAGAGAGGCCAAATCCTTTCTTGCCAGTTCATGAACTCTAGTATTTCTCTTTTGTTTTTTTTGTTGGTTGTGGGGCTTGCACTCAGGACCTCGGCACTGTCCCTGAGCTTTTTTCTTTTTGGCCAAAGTCCAGCGCTCTACCACTCCGAGCCATAATTCCACTTCTGTTTTTTTTGGTGGTTATCTAGAGATAAGAGTCTCATGGACTTTACTGCCTGGGCTGGCTTTAAACTACGATCCTCAGATCTCAGCCTCCTAAGTAGCTAGGATTATAAGTGTGAGCCACCAGAGCCTGGCCACCGCTGTTATTTCTTTTTTTTTTTTTTTTTTTTTGTCGGTCGTGGGGCTTGAACTCTGGGCCTGGGCGCTGTCCCTCAGCTCTTCAGCTCAAGGCGAGCACTCTACCACTTGAGCTACAGCGCCACTTCCGGTTTTCTGGTGGTTTATTGGAGATAGGAGTCTCACGGTCTCTCCTGCCCGGGCTGGCTTTGAACCGCGATCCTCAGATCTCAGCCTCCTGAGTAGCTAGGATTACAGGCGTGAGCCACCAGCGCCCGGCCACCGCTGTTATTTCTATGAATAAATATACAGGAAATTTACTTTTATCAGACATTATAAACAACAGTGTATAGTAAACACTATCATGATCAAAAGCAGAAAGTTCTACTGGTAAGAAATTCTATAAAAAGGCTAAATAATAATAAAGTACCTTATGCAAATTGAAACTGTTCTAACAGATATGGTCACAGATTTATTTTGTTTGAGATATGATCTCACTAGAAGCCTACGCTGATTTCAAATTCATGCTCCTTCTGCTGCAGCCTTGCAAGTGCTGGGATTACAAGCATGTACCACCATGCTCAACAGGTCATAGACTTTACCTAAATGGACTGATCAAACATTCAGAAAAGTTAAGAATTCAAGAAATTAAAATCAGTCAAGAAATCCTCATTGAAAGAAAGAGTACAATTACAGGCAGTTATAACAACAATTACATCTTCCCAGTGTAGAAAATAAATGTTCTATCGTATTTTTATTAACTTGAAATAAAATATATTGATTCAAAAAGTACATTTACTTTTTTTGAAAAGTCTAAGTAAATGTACAATGTTAAAAACTTGAAAGATGCTAAATGAAAACCATTCCATCAACCACAAAGAAACACAGTTTTCCCACAGCGAGGTTGGATTATACTAGAAAGGTCCAAAACAGACTGTTGAAAAAGCCAAGTGTTTTTGTGACGAGATTTACCAAGTAAAAATGATTATGCAATGAAAGATGTTGGAAGTGGGAGGCTGTGCCTGGCAGCCGTAGTCTTTCTTTCAACAAAACCAGCCACTGGCACAAGGAAATAAAAAATGTCTACCCAGTAGACAAAAATAGGATGATCAGAAAAATTAACAAACAACGCCACATGTATAATAATGACATACCCTAAATACTGGGTTTAAAGCATGACAGTGGAGAATCACCCTATGCCTAAAATGATTGGATTGGTAGGATTTCCCTTTTCCAAAGTTAGCTGTTATTTTTTTTCTTTTTTTGGGTCCGGTCGTGGGGCCTGAACTCTGGGCCTGGGCGCTGTCCCTCAGCTCTTCAGCTCAAGGCTAGCGCTCTACCACTTGAGTCACAGCGCCACTTCCGGCTTTTTTCTTTTTCTTTTTGCTTATGTGGTGCTGAGGAATCGAACCCAGGGCCTCAGGCATGCAAGGCAAGCGCTCTACCATTGAGCCACCTTCCCAGCCCAACTGTTATTTTTAAGACTGTTTTTTCTAAGAACAAAACAGGCACCCTGGTGGCTGCCTGGCCTCAGCAGCTCTGGGTACTGCACCCCATTTTTGGAGTTTGTGTTCAGAGCAGTTTTATTTCATTCCTGTTCCAAACAGAGACTATTCCCATTTTAGCCAACAAAGTTCTAATAAAAATAATGGTGAACCTGCAAAATGCTAACTCACACTTCTCTGTTGCTACTCTCCTGCATTGAATTGAACACATAGCCAGACAAAACCACATGGCACATCATGACTGAGCAAAGTAGAGATTTCCAAGCAAGATCTGCTACCAGGAGTAAAGCACCCAAATGAGTTATCATTGCATAACCTACCGGAAGGTTCCTTGCTGAATCCAAATACAAAATCAGCAGTGCAGAAGAAAGACCATCATTGGCTTGGTTTTTGTCAGCTCTGATATCTGCCAGCACCTAGAAGGAAGGAAGTATCTCAGCAGGTTCATGCTCACCAAGGACAGGTTGTTCCCAGTTGACTGTACTGTGTCATTTATCATCAAGAAAAAAAGCTGAGAAATAAACCATTCAATGCATTCAACAGACCAAGGACAGAAACAGTATCTTTCAAATGTTATTTCATACCCTTAGATGCGTATGAAATAACAGTATTTATTAGCTGGGTCTTGGGGGCTCATGCCTGTAAATCTTCACTACTCAGGAAGCTGAGATCTCAGGCTCATGATTAAAATCAAGCCCATGCAGGAAAGTCAGCAAGACTCTTATCTCCAATTAACTACCAGAAAATGAGAAGTAGAACTGTGGCTCAAAGTAGGAGAGTGCTAGGTTTGAGCAAAAGAGCTCAAGGACAACACCAGACCCCAAGTTTAAAGCCCCATGGCCAGCCCCCCCACCCCCCAAAAAGAGGTTATTTACTAAAAGTACTCACACAATGATTATATCGTTCCGAATCTCTTCCATTACAAGCACAAATTTGAAGATCTTATAGAACAAGTATAATAACTTGCAATTCTTTAATGTTTTAACTTATTCCTGACATTACTGTAGTAACTAATGGCATAATAAAGACTAGTGTTATATACACATACACAAACTTACATACAGACATACATTTATGTGTGTATGTGTGTATTGTTCTGTTTTTTGTTTTTGTCAAGTAGCAACATGGTCAGAGACTGACCCTAGATCCTGAGTGACTGGTCATTAAGAACAGACCCTTCACGCACCTTGTCGAGGTTCGATGCGTCCGGTAATAGTGCAAGCCACTCCAGCTTTAAGTGCAGCTTTCCTTTGGGAACTTCGTCCAGTGAGAACCACTGAAAAAAGGTGCCATGTTCAGCAGAAGTTCTTATGAGTGTCAACTGAGGACTGAAACTGTCTCTACCAATACGGCACTGTGTGCTGACTGTGTGCATAGACAGTTCTTCAACAGCACAGAAGGACTTAATTTGCACTTAGTCTGTCCTGAGTATGTAATGACCTTGCCCTGACTGCCCAGAGACAAGCTAAAGGATCCATTCACCCTCACAAAACCCCTGTGAGGTTATGATCATGCTGTGTGTGGGAAAGCCAGGAAGGGGATATGCCCAAGTAGCACTGTACTCACAACCTGAGTTATAAAACTGTAATCCCGGAAGTGGTGCTGTGGCTCAAGTGGTAGAGCGCTAGCCTTGAGCTGGAGAACTCAGGAGCAGCACCTAAGCTCAGAGTTCAAGCCCCACGACCAACACACAAAAAAATAAATAAAAATAAGCAAAATTTCATTTCTTCTTTAAGAGCTGGGAAGGTGACTCAGTGGTAGAGCGCTTGCCTCACATGCATGAGGTCCTGGGTTCAATTCCTCAGCACCACATAAACAGAAAAAGCCAGAAATGGTGCTATGGCTCAAGGGGTAGAGCATTAGCCTTGAGTTTAAGAGCTGAGGGACAGTGCCCAGGCCCAGAGTTCAAGTTCCACAATGAACAAAAATAAATAAATAAAATAAAAATAAAAAAACAATAAAACTATAGCTCCTTTGTACAACCCCTTAAAAATAACAATTAAAAACAAAACAAAACCACAAGAGATAACCAAAGAGGGTCTTCAAACATCCAGTAAGGAAAGGCCTGGCAGAGCACAGGTCTTTGTCTATTCTGTTCAACACTGTGCTATGTCTGGACGCAGGTGCTCACGTACTGAAATTTAACTCAGATGCCCTTTCACATGTGATTCCAGATTCGAGACCCACGAAGCAGCCAGTCCCTCAGAAGCCTCCGGCTCAGAGTCCAAGAAGGCACACAGAATCACTTGCTACATGGACACTGAACCCTCATGGGCAGGAAAATTCTGCTTTAAAGGCTGCAAAGTCAAAATACTGATTTAGTTTTAAACTTCATGTGCCTCAATTTTACTCACCTTTTGGAAGCCAATTCAAATTCTTCTTGTGCAATTCTTTTTTTTTTTTTATTGTGAAAATACCATACAGAGGGGTTACAATTACATGGGCAAGGTAATGAGTACATCTCTTATTAAGCATTGTTGCCTCCTCCTTTGTTTCCCCTTCCCATCTCCCCAGCACCCCCGCCTGCCCCCCCTCCTCCCCACCCTTCCTGTTTAATTCTGTTAGTAACATCTCCGCTAGAAGTATTTTCTTGCTGTACATTTTTGTGGCACTTAGAGGTACCTTTAACAGGCTAATAAGTGCATGTTTGTCTCTGCTGTTCACTGCAGCTACAGTGACAATCCTCATTACTGAGCGGCTCACCTACATCTTTGCCCCAATGCCTGCCTTGGCATCAAGGTCTGTCTGCAATAGACAGTTGTGTATTCTATAAGAATTTCTAGCACAAGCCGGGCGCTGGTGGCTCACGCCTGTAATCCTAGCTACTCAGGAGGCTGAGATCTGAGGATCGCTGTTCAAAGCCAGCCCGGGCAGGAGAGACGAGGCCGTGAGACTCCTATCTCAAATAAACCACCAGAAAAACGGAATTGGCGCTGTAGCTCAAGTGGTAGAGCGCTCGCCTTGAGCTGAAGAGCTGAAGGACAGCGCCCAGGCCCAGAGTTCAAGCCCCACGACCAACAAAAAAAAAAAAAAAAAGAATTTCTAGCACATACTAAGTATTCTAGGCATTCCATCTCATATGACTCTTAACTTCATTTTTACTTTGTTGTTAAAGGCCTACGTTCTGTGTGTATGTATGAATGCGCATGTATGTGCTTATATGCATGTTCAGTGCTTATAAGGTGCATGCTGGACAAGCATTCTACCCCTGAACCCACCCTAGCACAGGCCTGCTAGATTCTCTGTATCTGTGAAGCACATGTCTCTTGTCCAGCTTCCCCACACTGGCTGAGTGGGAAAGTGAGCCGCAGCCCTTCTGGGGTCACAAACAGGAGGCAATGCTTCTTTCACTGCAGAAGACTTACTTCGTCTAAAAGGCGCTCCTTCTCCACTTCAATGAGATCAATCATAAGACTATAGGAAAAACAAAATACAGGAAAACATCTTTAGAACACCCATACTTTGTGACTAAAATGACCTCAAACATGCGCATTGAAAAGGTACTCCAGAAATGCAACCAAGTGCTAGAGTTTGCTAGGAAACAGGCTGCATTCCCTAAGGTTTACCCAGCATATTCCTAACAACGTCCAGAGAAGTAAGGACAAGACTAAGATTTAGTTTCTAAAAGTCAGAATTCCAAGATTGGCTCAGCTGAAATCAGAGCCATAAAAAATAAAAAATCATGGAAGTGGTACTGTGGCTCAAATGGTAGAGGGCTCACCTTGAGCTGAAGAGCTGAGGGACAGTGCCCAGGCACAGAGTTCAAGCCCCATGACCAAAAAAAAAAAAAAGCCAGGCGCTGGGTGGCTCACGCCTGTCATCCTAGCTAGTCTGGAGGCTGAGATCTGAGGATCATGGTTCAAAGCCAGCCCAGGCAGGAAAGTTCGTGAAACTCATCTCCAATAAACCACCAGAAAACCAGAAGTGGCGTTGTAGCTCAAGTGGTAGAGTGCTAGCCTTGAGCTGAAGAGCTGAGGGACAGTGCTCAGGCCCAGAGTTCAAACCCCATGACCGACAAAAATGAATGAATGAATGAATGAATGAATGAATGAATGAATGAATGAATGAATGAATAAATTATTTTTTAAAAAAAAACCCTAGTCTTTCCTACAATGTAGTATGCACTGAAAATATTGAGATATTTTTATCTCAACTCGCCGGGCACTCTTGGCTAGGCGCTGGTGGCTCATGCCTGTCATCCTAGCTACTCATAAGGCTGAGATCTGAGGATCACGGTTACAAAGCCAGCTCAGGCAGGAAACTCTGTGAGACTATCTCCTTTTTTTTTTCTTTTTTTTCTTATGTGGTGCTGAGGAATTGAACCCAGGGCCTCATCATGCAAGGCAAGCACTCTACCACTGAGCCACCTTCCCAGCCCCCCGTGAGACTATCTCCAATAGACCTCCAGAAAACCAGAAGTGGTGCTGTGGCTCAAGTGGTAGAGCACTAGCCTTGAGCTGAAAAGTACAGGGCAGTGTCCAAGCCCAGAGTTCAAGGCCTATGACTGACAAAAAAAAGAAAAAAAAAAAAAAACTCAACTCTCTTACATTACAAATTCTCTGCTGGTGCCGCTCCATTCCTGATCCCCAATCCCCATGGAGCAGTTGCTCTCGTACTGAATTGTAACTCGGACCTTCCACCTGCACTTGCAGACTCCAGACACACAGAGTATCCAGTCCTACAGAGGCCTTTGGGGCTCAGTTTCCAAAAAGAACCCTGCTCTATTTCCAAAACCTTTCTCCGGTTCAAAGGATGGCGTCCCCCACAGGAGTGAGAAGGACTAAGATGATTGTACTTGCACTTTCTCTTTACACACCCTTCCCTCTGCCCCTGCAGTCTAGGTCTTAGTGTAAACCCTCTTTTCGTAGCCCTGGTTGATCTGTTAGCCTCCAGTCTACACACTAAGTTTACCAGAACACATTTGATCTCACAACATTCCTCTTGAAGTTGCTTTTACTTCAGTTTTCTTTTGCAGCCACAGATACCCAAGTCAGAACACAACACATAAAATCTTAGATAGTCTCAAATCAGGTATAACATAAAAGATTACTTCAGAAAAAGCACAAACCTCAGCAATGTCACCCACTCCTAAACCTCAGCAATGTCACCCACTCCTGTGTGTGTGTGTGTGTGTGTGTGTGTGTACACGTGAACACGCGCATGCGTGCCAGCACTGGGGTTTTAACTCAGGTTTTGAACTCAGGGCCTTTGCTCATGGCTGGCACTCTACCTCTTGAGCCACACATCTTCAATTCCAGCTTTTTGCTAGCAACTAAAGAGAGACTCTTGAGTATTTGCCTGCTAGGGCTGGTTCTGAACCTTGAACCCTGATCCTCAGACAGACTCCTGAATACCTAGAATTATAGGCATGAGCCACTGGTGCCATGTTCCCTCCACACACACAATTACTAGGTTAAATAATATAGATTAGAAGGACTGTTACTGGTGGCTCACACCTGTAATCCTAGCTACTTAGGAGGAGGCTAATATCTGAGAATTACACTTCAAAGCCAGTCTGGGCAGAAAAGTCTGTAAGACGTTCATCTCCAATAAACAAGTAAAAAATCAGAAGCGGGATTGTGGCTCAAGTAGTGGAATACTAGCCTTGAATGAAGAAGTTATGCGAGAGATTAAGACCCTGACTTCAAGCCCTAATACCAAGGGGGAAAAAAGATCAAATAGAAAAATAATTTTTTGGTGATACTTTGAATTCAAGACCTCATTGTTAGACAAGCACTCTATCATTGGAGCCACATTCCCAGCCCTCTGCTTGTAGCTTGGGTCTGGTGCTTTTGTCTCAGCTGGGCTCAGGACTGCAAACTCTCCTACTCCTGTTTTCGGAGTAGCTAGTACTACGGGCACAGGCCTAAATCCAACAAACTGGCCCTAGAATTTTTTTTTAGCTCACTTTTTTTCAGCTATTAGTCATTCAACTGAAACAAAATAAATTGGTATTTATTATCACAATGTATAGGCCAAACTAAAAAAAGCTACTTTTACAAACTAGGACAAAGTACCCCTGTAGGCACCTGCACATAGGCATCTCTGAGTGTAGCCTCTGGACCTCTCATGTGTTTAACCCTGACTCAAGGGGTCCTAGGGCTAGCTGTTACTGCAACACACAACAGGACCCTTTTAGAAATAATAATACTTAGTGAGCTGGGAAGGTGGCTCAGTGGTAGAGCGCTTGCCTTGCATGCCTGAGGCCCTGGGTTCAACTCCTCAGCACCACATAAGCAAAAAGAAAAAAGCCGGAAGTGGCACTGTGGCTCAAGTGGTAGAGTGCTAGCTTGAGCTGAAGAGCTGAGGGACAGCGCCCAGGCCCAGAGTTCAGGCTCACGACTGGAACCCCCCGCCCCAAAAAAAAAAGAAGAAGAAGAAGAAATAATACTTGAAGAACAGAAGATGAAGCTGGACACTACTGGCTCTTGCCTATAATCCTAGCTACACAGGAGGGCTGATGTCTGAGGATTGTGATCCGAAGCTAGCCCAGACAGAAAAGTCTGTGAGACTCCTATCTCCAATAAACTACTTGGGAAAAGCTGGGAGTGGCACTGTGGCTCCAGTGGTAGAGCACTAGCCTTGAGCAAAAAGAAGCTCAGAGAGAGTGCCAAAGCCCTGAGTTCAAGACCCAGGACAGGAAAAGAAAAGAAAAGAAAAAGAAAAAAGAAAGAAAAGAGGGTTGGGAAGGTGGCTCAGTGGTAGAGCGCTTGCCTCACATGTATGAGGTCCTGGGTTCAATTCCTCAGCACCACATAAGCAGAAAAAGCTGGAAGTAGGAGCTGTGGCTCAAGTGGTAGAGCGCTAGCCTTGAGCTAAAGAGCTGAGGAACAGCGCCCAGGCCCAGAGTTCAGGCCCCATGACTGACAAAAAAGAAAAGAAGAGAAGGGGGAGAGGGGAGGGGAGGGGAGGGGAGGGGAGGGGAGGGGAGGGGAGGGGAGGGGAGGGGAGGGGAGGGGAGAGGAGAGGAGAGGAGAGGAGAGGAGAGGAGAGAGAAGGAAGGAAAGAAGAAGAAAGAGAGAAACAGAAGGTGAAACATTACATTTAAAAACGATTTTAAAATGTATTGAAAGCTCCTATCTGTGTCAGTGATAGCGGAGTTCCCACACTTCCCGTCACCTTCCTAAGAAGTCATCCTTGTCTGGGTCTTCATCAAAGAGTTCAATCTCCAATTCTTGTCCAGGGTGTTCATAGACTAAAGCCTGAAAAATGAACGGTTAGGAGTTATTGCCGCCTCCCTAAAGCTGTCATCTACTGCTTTGATGATTATAATATGACTATGTACTTTAGCAGTAAGCTGTTTTTATTATCAGACCACACATCTTCCTGATGTCTGAGCCATTCTAAAATACTTGCCCACAAAGCAGCATCTCACTGTGCTTGTTTCTGGTTACATGCATTACATCTTGTTGGGTCAAATACAACATCACCCATACCCTGTACAAGGCCCAGGACAGAGAAAAGATGCAGGATACAGAACCCCTGAAGTAATTCCATTCAGAATAACCACAGAATAACCACTGCCCAGTTAGCACTCAGAGAAAAAGAAAATAAGAAAGTCACAGGTTGACAAGGGCAGGGAGTCAGGAAGCAGGAGTAGCATAAATTCCATTATTGTTTTGAAGAATCCTGTCCTTTAAAAACCTGTACCTTTTGATCCAGCAATTCACAGTGAGGAGCTTCACATGTGGAAAACATTCACATTATACGTGTGCTGATAATATTGCACTGACAAGTACGAGTAAATGATGGTATTAACAACCATTCAAAAGAATGGTTGTTAATTAAAATCATGTACAGTTCAGCTCAGTATACTGCCCACACGTGTTAATTCTAATACTTGGAAGACTGAAGCAGAAAAATTGTAAATTCAAGGCAGTCTGGCCTACACAGTAAGACATTTAACTCAAGGGGGTCTCTGTTCATTGGCGTGTAAATACGTGTTTAATACATGCCTGCATGCGTTAAGTGAAAGGTTCACACAACAGAAGAATCTCACCTTTGTGTTTATATGTTAATAACCACGTGTAACATTTTATGATTAGAAAAATACATGAGAATATTTTGCCAATTATTTATTGTATATATGTATATATAAAACACTATATAATTAAGCTTTAAAAGTCTTCCTCATAACATTCTTGTTTGTTATGAGGAAGAGAAAATACTTTTTTAAAGATGGGAAATTAAAGCAAAGAAAATTTAAGCAATGGTTTACATTAGCCACACTGCTATGTGAAGTCTGGAACGAAAAGTGGCCATGCACCAACTCAGTGTCAAGTGCACCACACCAAGGAACCCAGCAGGACAAATTCCTTACCTCATATACCTCGTTCCATTTGGGACTCAGGTTCTCCTTGATGACCTTGCTCTGGAAGATCTGGTTTCCCACTCGGAGGATCCCATAGGGGTCTGACTTTCCTTTGACGAGACCCTTAAGGTAAGTATCTTTCCCCTGAAGATCCTGAGCTTCAATAAAATGTATCCTTAGAACACCCTGAAAAGAAGAACAAAGCATTTGTGGCTCATTGACAGAGATTGGTTGACAACTATGTATCTGACCCAGTTGGAAGAACTGGGGTGTCAGGAACACTGACTACAGAGGTCCTAGCATGGCAGTAAACGTAACCCCAAAGGAAACTGAAGACACAGAGCCATGCTGCTCACCAAATGATTCTACACTCTAGTTCTAAGTAATAACTGACATGAAGGTGCATCAGACCTGTTACTAAGTACTTCACAGGTAGTAACCACACCATCAATTTTTTGAAAAGTCCTATGAAATACTGTCATTAAACCAAGAGTAAACGGAAATTCTGAAATATGTATTACATGTAGACTTTAAGTAGTCTTTTCTCTAAAACGGCTGACAAAAAAAGTCCACTCTTCTTTCTTTCTTTCTTTCTTTCTTTCTTTTTTTGTTGATGATGGGGCTTGAACTCTGGGCCTGGGCACTGTCCCTCAGCTCTTCAGCTCAAGGCTAGCACTTTACCACTTGTGCCACAGTGCCACTTCCAGTTTTCTGGTGGTTTACTGGAGATAAGTGTCTCACGGACTTTTCTGCCCTGGCGGGCTTTGAACCATGATCCTCAGATCTCAGCCTCCTGAGTAGCTAGGATTACAGATGTGGGCCACTGGCGCCCAGCTTCATATTTCTTTCAAAGCAAACAAAGGTGGTAAAGTTTGGATGGTAAAGTAGGATGTCTTGTTCCATTTTCTCCCAACTCTTAAAAGGTTACAGAGTGACATTCCTGTCTCAATCAGCACAAGATAAGCTTCTCTGTGAATGAGCACCCTTAAAAAACATTGAAAATGGGGCTGGGAAGGTAGCTCAGCGGTAGAGTGCATGCCTTGCAAGCATGAGGCCCTGGGTTCGATTCCTCAGCATCACATAAACAGAAAAAGCCGGAAGTGGTGCTGTGGCTCTGGTGGTAGAGAGCTAGCCTTGAGCTGAAGAGCTGAGGGACAGCGCCCAGGCCCAGAGTTCAGGCCCCATGACCAGCAGAAAAAACAAAACAAAACATTGAAAATTTCTCCTTTATATTTTCATATGACTAAAGGTTAAATGATCTGGCAACATCTTTGTATAATATTGACCTTTAAGCCTTGGGATGGAGGGCAGCTGGAACCTGGAAGGTTCAATGCTCACTGCGCTCAGAGAAAAAAGGTCCATACAGTAAAGAAATATGTCAAGAAAGATTCCTGCATCTAATGTTAAAGAAAAAGACATTTTAATATGTAGTGTCACATTAAATCTACTGTGTGTGTTCATGCATGTTTGATGATTTATGTACTATTGTTGAGATCTAATTTAGTCAGGAAAAGTAAAAAGCATTAGGGAAACATCTCTACTTCAGGAAACAAAAACTGAAACAAAGGAGGTGTAGCTCAAATGGTAGATTACTATCTCCAAGCAAAAAAGCTAAGTGAGGGCTTGAGACCCTGAGTTCGTCAGTCTCTCTCTCTCAAACTCAAACACACACACACACACTTGAAACAGCACCAACTTACTCCTTATGTGAGTATAAAACAACCTAGTGTGCACCAGTAGTACTCCTTAATGCAAATAATGCATACATATAATAATACATGCATATATATATATATATATATAAATAATGCAGACTCATATCTGGTTTCTGACACTCTGGATTGTGAAAATCACTTACTCCACTATCCCTCATGACCAGAACTTCCTGTCTACCAAGCCTCACCACTTTGTGAGACTTCAGTTTGCTCAACTGAAGGTGATTGTATGTCTGTGATCCGCTGTGTGCCGAGTACAGTTATCATTTTACAGATGCAAAAGTTGATGCTAAGCTGGGGAAGGGTAGCTCACACCTGTAATCCTAACTACTTACGAGGCTGAGATCTGAGGATTGCGATTCAAAGCCAGCCTAGCAGGAATGCTTGTGAGACTCTTATCTTTGATTAACTACCAAAAAAGTCAGAAATAAAGCTGTGGCTCAAGTGGTAGAGTGCTAGCCTTGAGCATAAAAGCTCACGGGCAGCACTCTGCCCAGATCTGGTACCAAAAAGCAAACAAACAAAAAACAACTTTGACGCTAGTCATGCTCTGTCACATGTCCACAAAGTTCCACCAAGTTCCAGTTCTGCTGTTCCACTCTGCAGGCAGCTGCTGTCCAAGCGCCTCTGCTGCCCCCTTACACACTGATGCCAGCAGTAATCATATTACAATGTCCGAGAGACACCTACACAAGCCATCATATCACAATCTTCCTCGTCTCTCATGTTGCTAGGAGCAATGACAAACAAAGCACATACCCTCTGAAATGACTGAGGCTGTCAAGATGCTCCTAGCAGTCATTATGATTTACAGTAGTGTTTGCAGGACCTCTAAGGAGCTCAACCGAGGCTCATGAGCCCCTTGAGATCTCTGAGTCACAGGCACACCTGTTCAGCAGAGGGTGGAGAGCAGGACAGTCACCACTGCATCAGGACAGGACAAAGGTGGCAATGCAGACCTTCAGACAGACCTGGGGAATTACCCCACCCCAGATAACCCATGTCTGCACAAGTCCTTAAGGTATTTTTAGTGTTATAGATGCTATAGCATGCTTACCTTTGGTATAGGAAACCGCAACTGAGCTATCTGCACTTCACTGACAAGAGGAACAGTGATTCTATTGGGAAGCACCAGGTAGTTCGATATTATATCCAGAATGATAGTGTCGGATAAACCACTGTTAGTTTGAAGGTAAAGAACAAACAATCAGACATATCACCTTTAACAAACAATGAGCAAGCCACAATATGATGCAGTATCTATTGACAGGTAAGACACTTCAGCTGGGAAACTGCTATGATAACTACGAAGTAGAATTTATCTTCAGAATAGGTAAAATTCCCACTATGTTGCAATCTCCTAAAAAATCTTTTATACATTTCTGTGTAACTTCATTATAGACTTGATGTTGAGTAAGATACATTTCATTGATTTTTCAACTTGAAATACTTCATACACAAGAGTAACAGCAAACGTTGATTGGCCTATGCTTCTTACACATATTACATTTCCTACTACTACTGTATACTAGCTTCTGATGAAGCAAAAGAATTGTTTATTCACACTTTTATACTGAGTATTTTAATATTTGTCTATTATATTGCACTATAGAGCAAACTCTAGCCTATTATATAGTGCAAAAGATTTATAAGTTTACATTATTGTTATTATAGAGGTGATGTATGGAAGGATTACATTTACATGAGTCAGGCAATGGGTGCATTTCCTTTTGTGCAGTGTCTTCTGCCCCTCACTGCCCCGGCCTCTGCCTCCCGTCCCGGATGAGTCTCTCCCAGTCTCTGCCTCCCGTCTCCACCCGAGTTGTCCAGTGAGCTGCACTCCTGCACTTTCTCACCCATTTCCCTCGAGTTCTGTATCTTCCCTTCAACCCTCCTAAAGATGTATTTTGGAATATACCATACTTAAGGTAAGAAAACAGAGTATCACAAACTAAAATCTAAAAAAAGAAAAAGTAGAGGGGAGAAAAAAGAGAAGTCTCTTGTTTCCATATCCTGGAGTTCCTTTCAGTGTGTGCATTACTTTATGTAACTATGAAGAGACACATAGGCAGGCATTGCACCTTTGTTTCTCTAAGAGTACCCTCTTTTGGTTTCACAGTGTGTGTAGAGTTCTGTGTAATTTATCATATCCCAGTGCATTTTGCAAAAGAATATATTTGAATGTATCTTTTGCCTACTCTTTCTTATTAGCATATATTAGTCACAGAGATTTCACCATGACATTCACATATTTACAATATATTCCAATCAATCTTATCCCTTCTATTGGTCTCTTCCTCCTTTTTCCCATCCTAGACCAATTTTAGCAGGTTTCACTGTTCTATTTTTTTTGGTGGTGGTGATGGTGGTGGTCGTGGGGCTTGAACTCTAGGCACTGTCCCTGAGCTCTTCAGCTCTACCACTTAAGAGGTACAGCTCTACTTCTGGTTTTTGTTAGTTTTTTGAGTGGTTTATTGGAGATAAGAGTCTTACAGGGACTTTCCTACCCTGACTGGGTTTGAACTGTGATCGTTAGTTCTCAGCGTTCTGAGTAGCTAGGATTCAAGGTGCGCGGTACTAGCACCTGGCTTGCCTACTCTTTAAGTGTCTGGCCATACTTGTGAAAGCATATAAATGTAAAGCTATTGCTATGGAACGTATTTTCCAGAACTGTAAAGTTTTGAAGGATCACAGTTCTTGCCAGATCAAATCATTAGCACAGATATGTAATTATACAGTTAAATACATCTAGTGAGACAATAATTATCAGCATCACCATTCAGCAAGTATTACCTGAGCAAGACAGGGATCCAGGTGTTATGACAAGATACAGAATTTACTTTACAAGCTTTTCAGTTTAACAGGAAAAAAAGATTTTAAAAAACCCTAAGTGCTAAATGCACATGGAACTGCTCTACTATGAGCAGATGGCCCTGGCTACTGATACTCTAGGGAGATGCTGAGGGCTTGTGCAGGCTCTGCACGGCCCCACACCAGATGTATTTTTATTTTGGGCATTTCTCTCTGAAGCAGTGGTTTTGTTTATATGGAGAAATGTGCTAAACTGAAGCATCCTTTGCAGCACCCACCTTGTGCATGCTGGCTTAGAAACCCAGTTCAAATGTGGCAAATGCCCACTCCCAAATCTCAGAGCATTCTGAACCATCCACTGTGGGCACTGCTCCTATCCCAGGCAGCACCCACACAGCAGTGACCTCTTAAAGCCACGATTCCCAAATCCCTCCTTAGCCCCACTCCTGTGCATGCCCCAGCCCCCATCCTCTTCCACCTTTCCCAGGCTGCCTGAAGTTCTTCACTGAGACACAACTAGGACATTCAGGAGAACAGCCAAGCATCATGCTAAACGAAATCAAGCCAGTCCCACAAAAGCAATACTCATTTTTTTCTTTCATTTGAAGAATTTTGAAGAAAAAACTTTCAAATAAAAACAAAAACAGCCAGGCACAGGTGGCTGAAATCTGAGGACCAAAGTTAGAAGCCAGCCCAGGCGGAAAAGTCAGTGAGATTCTTATCTCCGTTTAACCACAAAAATCCAGTAGCTCAAGTGGCAGAGTGCCAGCCTTGAACATAAAAGCTTAGGGAGGTCCTGAGTTCAAGTCCTAGTACCAACAAATACACACAGATACATACACACATGCATACCCGCATAAATACACACACATACACATAAACATATATACCCATACATGCCTACATACACATAAATACACACACGCATACAAGTACATACATACACACATCCATAAATATTCACATATACACACATACATAAAAATAAACACAACAAATATCACTAAAGAGGGATTTCTGGAGGGGTAGATGAGGGAGGAGAAGGGTTAGAGGAAAGAAAGAATGACAGAGTGAATGATTACACTGTATACATTTATGGAAGTATCACAGTGAAGCATCTTACTTTATATAATATTTATTATTTTCAAGTAGTTGTACAAAGGAGTTTCAATTCAACATGTCAGTTTGTAAGTACAATTAATCTTGAACAATATTTGTCAATAAAAACTAATAAGCAAAACAATAACAAAGCCAGGCAGTGGAGCCACTAGCTACTTAAAGAAGCTGAAATCTGAAGATTGAGAGTAAAAGACAAGCTGTGCAGACAAATCTTCAATACTTTTATCTCCCATCATCCAGCAAAAAAGTCAGAATTGGATGTGAGACTCAAGTGCCAGAGGTCCAGCCAAGCATCAGCATAAAAACATGACAACAACAAAAGACAAGTGATTCAGGCATTAACCCTATTTTATTTCAGGCTCCTTTTTGTAGTCAATTAATACAGCCTATGGACACCTTTTTATGAAGCTGGAGCGAGACTTCATTGTAACTAACCTCAACTATTATTTACCTCTTTTGGGTACAACGTAAGACTTGTCATAGCTCTAATCTGGGGAGAGGCAGTGATGGTGGTAATGCAAGTGGGATCTGAACTCCACCTTTGTACTTGTGAGAGCCGTGCCTCCAGTCCTGCTTTTTCTTAGGTATTTTGAAGATGGAATCTAGTGAACTTTTCTGCTTAGACAGGCCTTAAAACAGTCTTCCTGACTTTGGCTTCCTGAGTAGTTAAGATTTTCTCTTTTTTTTTGTTTGTTTTTTTGTTTTTGTTTTTGGGTCCGGTCATGGGGCCTGAACTCCGGGCCTGGGCGCTGTCCCTCAGCTCTTCAGCTCAAGGCTAGCGCTCTACCACTTGAGCCACAGCACCACTTCCGGCTTTTCTCTTTTTGCTTATGTGGTGCTGAGGAATGGAACCCAGGGCCTCAGGCATGCAAGGCAAGTGCTCTACCGCTGAGCCACCTTCCCAGCCCCTGAGTAGCTAAGATTATAGATGTGAGTCACTAGTGGCCAGCTTACACCTCTAACTTGACACAAAGTCTGCAAGAGCTAGTGGCCCAAATTTTATATTTTATTATGTAAGTTTATGATATATTATATATTATATAAAATTTACATAACTGAATGTAAATATATAGTATATTAAATATATATCTCATTTTTAAATTTTATACCGTAGATTGCCTATTTTTTTCTTTTCTAACTCAGGGTCTTTCAGACTCACTGTGTTGTTCAGGGCTGGGCTGGCACTACCACTTGAGCCTCATATCCACTTCCAGCTTTTTGCTGGTTATTTGGAGATAAGTCTCTTGGATTTGTCTGCCTGGATGGTTCTAAACCATAAGCCTCAGATCTCAGCCTCCTGAGTTGTTAGGATTATAGATGTGGGCTGGGAAGGTGGCTCAGTGGTAGAATGCCTGCCTAGCATGCATGAAGCCCTGGGTTCCATTCCTCAGCACCACATACACAGAAAAAGCCGGTGGTAGCGCTGTGACTCATGTGGTAGAGTGCTAGCCTTGAGGAAAAAAAGCAGCTCAGGCACAGTGCTGAGGCCCTGAGTTCAAGCCCCAGGACTGACAGGAAAAAAAGAGGGTTTTAGATGTAAGCCACAGCTCCCAGCTATTCTCATGAAATATATTAATCTTTCTATATATATGATATACAAATGCATGTAAATTTTTAATTATGTAATTCTATAGAGAGTGAGTGTACAGGAATACGTATACTACACAGATAAATATAAATAGTCGAAGCTACTACTATGTAAAACGAGACTATCTACATATACACTATTAAAGAGAAGCTAGATATGTATGCATATGCATGTGTGTACTTAGTGCTTATCTACTGTGTGTGTGTGTGTAGATCCCTTGTAAAGAAACTGGTTTGGGACTGACTAGTCTTGCCAGAGGAGGGGCACATCATTTACCTGGTCTGATGTCAAGCTTTTGGACAGCTAATATGGTGTTATTTTACAGAGCAGAAGCTCCATAGTATGTGTTATTTTGGTTTCCCGCCAATCAGAGACGAAGTGCACACAGCGAAACATTCATCATGTAGGTATCTGTTGCTTGGTTGTTTTTTTTAACCTGGCAAACAATACCCAGTCCCCTTGTTTCCTGTGAAGGCTCTTTCTTTGGGGGATACCTCCATTCAGTGGTTTATTTTCAAACAACTAACCTGTTCTCTTTCCTCCTCTAAAGGTATACATGAGTCCAAACCTCATCTTCAGGAATCTGTCCTAGGTAGGCTGAGGAAAATTTGGCAGGTGCATGCTGGGCTATGGACTTACCTGCCTGAGACAAGAGCTATGCCCACAGCATCAGTCTGTATTAACCTTTCCTGTGCCAGATGCCCTCATTGTACAAGTCTTTGAGGCCAGCAGCAGGCTGAGCTCCGTAAGAACAGTTGTGGGACTGCTGTTTAGTTACAACCAAATTGAGAACAGTGGCTGGTTCAAAGTAGATATACAATCTGCCTTGATTGAAACGGCTACTGATGTAACTCAGAGGTAGCGTACTTGCTCCCTCTTTTTCTTCTCTCTCACTCATGCTCTCTCCATTTTTAAGACCAGTTGAGTCAGATGATAAATTAAATATTTTAAATATGTTCCTTCTATAGTTCTATGAAAGATGGTAAGTTTCCTAATCCAGCAACCCATAGCACCTACAACTGACTTTTGAACAGGACTGCCTCAAATTTCTGGAAGACTTGCACCCTTAACAAGTAATGTGTTTTAAACTTTGAATAAAATAGCAAAAGGAGCAAAACCAAGTTTAGAAGGGTGTAACCCAAACTTCTAGCTTTCGAAGTTCCACCCACCATTTCAGACGAATACTGGAACTCAACAACAGCCCAATCCCACTCCCTCCCAGGGGCGAAACCTCCACGCCTCACGCATTTTCAGAAATTAAATCATTACAGAGGAAGGAAGGGACTCCCAGTATACCATACAGAAACTTCACCCTGAGGTCCAGCTCACTGAGACAGAGGTAAAGGTGAGAAAAGGCAAGGAAAGGGACAGCTACGCTCTAAAGTGCCACCACTGGAGACATGCCCTAGAAAAAAGGTACACAAGGAGTGGCTCTATGATTCTCCTGGAGTCATCCTACTTTAATCAGGATTGCTTTAGATAGGCACGGCTGAGTGAACAAAACTCAACTACACTCTGGTCATTTCTGATGAAAGCCTACTGAGAGGCACCAATTCTACATGCCAGACAATAGTGTTAGCCATTTTTATGGTATGTCTGTGACAATACAAAAGACATTATCAATGAGCCAACAGTGGGTTCTGAACAAACTCACTTCAATCCAGGGATGTCCAGAAGATTAGTCAGTCCTGTCCAGTTAATCTCTAAAAGCTGTTTTAAAAAAAGAACAATGATATTAGGGGTCCATACAGTTTCCAGTTTCATATCAAATACATACAGGTTTTTTTTTCTTTTTTTTTTTTTTTGCCAGTCCTGGAGCTTGAACTCTGAGCCTGGGCACTGTCCCTCAGCTCTTGGGCTAGTACTCTACCAATTGAGCCACAGCACCACTTCCGGTTTTCTGGTGGTTTACTGGACATTAGAGTCTCACAGACTTTCCTGCCCGGGCTGGCTTCGAACCTAGTTCCTCAAATCTCAGCCTCCAGAGTAGCTAAGATTATAGGCATGAGCCACGAGCGCCCGGCTTATTACTCTGATCTTATAAGAACACCAGGAGCCAGGCGCTGGTGGCTAAGGCCTGTCATCCTAACTACTCAGGAGGCTGAGATATGAGGATCACGGTTCAAAGCAAGCCCGGGCAGGAAAGTCTGTGAGACTCTTATCTCCAATAAACCACTAGAAAAATGGAAGTGGTGCAGTGGCTCAAGTGGTAGAGCGCTTGCCTTGAGCCAAAGAGATGAGGGACAGCACTCAAGCCCAGAGTTCAATTCACGACCTACCAAAAAAAAAAAAAAAAGAACACCAGGATACCTAAGTATCACATGAATAAACTAAAAACCAAATGACCAATTCTAAGTTGTCAAAGAAAACACATGTATTAAGTGCATGAAGGAGAACAACCAAGGAATCTTTTCTAGGTTGATTCCTAAAACTGTGCATACTACATATCATTATACACACACACACACACACACACACACACACACACACACAAAACAATGAAAGCCATTCCCATTACCCGTTTTCAACACCCTGCTTATCTGATCAAAACTGTAGCCCAGAATAGAATTGTCTCTTTAATTACACTGATCCATCATCAGCTTTTTCTCTGGATGCATTGCTATTTGTTAATAGCACTCGGATTAGAAAACTGCATAAATGTGTCATACAAAAATTATCACAAGCTGGGAACTGGTGCCTCACACTGGTAATCCTAGCTAATCACGAGGCTGAGATCTAAGGATTGTGGTTCAAAGCCAGCCCAGACCATGCAGGAGAGTCCAAGAGACTCATCTCCAATTAACCACGAGAAAACAGGAAGTGGTCCTGTGACTCAAAGTGGTAGGGCACTAGCCTTGAACAAAAAGGCTCAAGGACAGAACCCAGGTCCTAAATTCAGGCCCTACAACAGACAAAAATAAATGAATAAATAAATCACAGCTGTCATGGTGCTGTGTAACGATAGTCCCAGCTTCTGGAGAGCTGACACAGGAGAAGAGCTGAGCCAGGCATTCAGAGCAACCTCAGCCGAGTATGACACTGAATTAAACAAGATGGCACTCTGTCTCCTAAGACAAATGAAATTGAATTGAATTTTAAAATCACTGTAAAATGTATCCTAGATGGCCTCTACTTTGTTTTGCTTTAAAAAAAAAAGTATGCTTTGCTTGGCTTGTGAGACATACCTATAATCCCAACTCCCAAAGGCTAGAGCAAGAAGAACGTGAGGGTTGAGATTAGCCTGGACTACACTATGAGACCTTGTTTCAACACTTGCTCCAACCAACACTTTGCTGATTTTCATCAGCTAGGTGTAGCCTGCTATTGCGTGAAGATTTTATTTATTTATTTTTTTGGTCGGTGGTGGGGCTTGAACTTGGCTTGAGCACTAACCCTCAGCTCTTCAGCCGCTTGAGCCACAGCACCACTTCCAGCTTTTTCTGTTTATGTGGTGCTGAGGAATCAAACCCAGGGCATCGTGCTTGCCTTGCAAGCACTCTACTACTGAGCACCTTCCCAGCCCCTGCATGAAAATTTTAAAAGCCTGATAACAGAACTGAATTAAATCTGCTGTTGTATTTTAAATGATAAAAACTGTGCAAAGATTAGCTGCAAAGCATCCACAAAAGGTAGCAATAACGCTGTCTTATGAACAACAAGAAAAAAGCTTAAACTAGAAATCTGAAAGATATCTTTCCATCATCAAAATCAAAGATAAAAGGCATTGACACTACAAGAAAGTTTCCATTTTCAGCAAAAAAAGAAAAAAAGCATGATAGCATTATGCAAGAACAAAAAGGCTTATTGGAGTATGCTCAAAAAAAGAAGCAAACAGGTATTATTTTTTAATATTACATTTAAAACTGGCTTTAAAAGTTGGTAGTCAAGGGGCTGGGAAGGTGGCTCAGTGGTAGAGCGCTTGCCTTGCATGCATAAGGCCCTGGGTTCAATTCCTCAGCACCACATAAGCAAAAAGAAAAAAGCCAGAAGTGGCAATGTGGCTCAAGTGGTAGAGCGCTAGCTAGCCTTGAGATGAAGAGCTGAGGGACAGCGCAAAGGCCGAGTTCAGGCCCCAGGACTGGACCCAAAAAAAAAAAAAAAAAAAAAAAAGTTGGTAGTCAAGTTTAGAATTAGATACAGAACCAAAATAACTATCTCTGAATTTTACAAATAAGAAAACTCAGACCTGGAGGAAATGATTTCACCTGGAACTTTTGGACTTCACAGCTAGTTAACAGGCCAAAATGAAATCCTCTTTCCTGCTCAGTCCACATTGGGGGTAGCCTCATTTTCAAGGGCCATCTTTGCCCTAAGCCAAGCCCTGCCTCTGATGTACCTTCTCCCCTAACCCCTCGCCCTAACGTCTCTCTACATGGAACAGCTCTAACCCCAACTTGCTTTTTGAACTTGTCTCTCAGTCTGGGTATTAGTTTACAGACAATATGCACTGCTGCTGTTTCCACATGAACCTCATGAAAATGGCTGGAACACTCCTACATGCTGCTAAGGTTCAGAGAAGCAAACTGTTAAGAAGGCAGACATGAGACTGTGGGTCGTCAGAGTCAGCTGGGCTCCGAAGAGAGACTTGAGTGCAAAAAAGAGACCCAGGCAAAGGGTCCCCGAGTTCCAGACAATGAGACCAGGAGAGGGCTGCCAAGCACAGAAGTCTAGAGTGTGTGAAGATGAGCCAGCTAGTGGGAGAGAAAGACAAACAAGTAGGAGTATGGAGAGCAAGCGCATTTGAGAACGAGCATGTGAGGGTAAATGTGTGAGAAAGAGATGAAATGTGACAGAACTAGATGGGAATATGAGTGTGTGTAAAGGTAGGTGTGAGAGGAAACAAGTATGTGAAAGAGTAAGCAAGTGAGTGTGAGAATGAGATATTTTAGAATCTCAGTTTGAAAAGTTTACACACACACTACACACACACTACACACACTACACACACACTACACACACACACACACACACACACACACACACACACACACACACACACACACACACACACACACACACACACACACACACACACACACACACACACACACACACACACACACACACACACCAGGGAGAAACTGCCAGGAGGAATAGATCAGTGCAGCACTTTGGAAAAACAACTAAAATTAGCTATCCTCTCCCCCCACCCCCCTTTGCTGGGACAGCGGAGACCAGGGCCTCGGGATGACTCAAATCTCTATTTTAGGAAACTGAGGAGTGAATGAAACATGAATTTCCAAGCACTGGACATCATCTCCAGCTCTGGTAGAAGCAGAATGTGAATGTGGTCCAAGTTAATGTTTTACCTGGAACAATAAATGTCACGAAAATCAGGTGCCTTTTCTGCTGTTCCCAGATGCACTGTCTAATAAGTGGAAGAAAACAGATGGGTGAAAGGAGCGACTGACCACTGAGCACTTACACTGCAGGGCAGAGCCCCGGGACGTTGCCCGGGACGTCTGCTAAATGCAAACTGGGGGCCTTACACTCTCGTTCCTGCATGGGGAGCAATGATGTTGCACTGTTCTCCATTTCTCCCTACTTGAATCTTGTTTTACTAAAATACAACCTTTCTAAATTTAAAGAAATAAAGCAAACCGAGTAAGTTTTTCCCTAGTGGTTCTGATTTAGATGTGGGCTGGCAGTACAATTCCAAGAATGTTTTTTCTTATGTGTTCAGGTCTCAGGACAGCCAGCACTCACTGAGGTGGAGGAAACAGAAGAGCACCACTCTTGGTGGTGTACAAGCTCTGCGGTCTCCACTCACCAGCCTGAGACACTTCCTTGCAAACAGCTCCAGAAGAGGAAAGGCGGGAGTGGGGCTTTCGGAGGAGGGGAGATGACCATGCCAAAGGCACAGTATGGGTGCACACCTCCACTGTGCTTGTGGCATTTTGTCAGGCAGGGGAGTGCACTTTCTGCAAGGGCAGCTGCTCCTCCCCCCTTCCAGCACAGGGAGGACCCACTGTAGCTAGAGGAGAGGCCCGTTGGCGTGTGGCTGGCTAAGGTCCTGGGCCAGTCTATCCACCACAGCCATGGAACATGGGAGGAGAGACAGAGAGAGAGCAACATCTTGGGACCCCGGATGAACCACGACCACCAAGGGATGACTGTCCAAAATGGAAAAGACATCCAATAACAGATCCAAGAAACTCAAGAAAACTTAGCAAGTTAAATAACCCCACAGTTCTGAAGTTATTTCAAGTGTGGTCTGAGTCTGCAAAGCTCTAGATACAGGCTTCTGATCTATGGAGGGCTGCAGGCACACTCCTTGACATGTAGACTACAGAATCTAAGCTATTCTTGAAAGAGAAAAAAAAATCACACAAACAACAACAACAAAGTACTGGAGCAAAATTTCAGGCAGTTGTGTGCTCCTGGCTCCAAATTGTTTCTGAGACTCAAATTGAGTCTCCTGAGGAAGTTTCACGGGACAATGACAGCACAGTTTTTATAGTTAAAAACTTTCCTTGGTCACTTGCTTTGCTTACCACTTGAATCTCCTAGGCACAGTAGCTCACAACTGTAGTAGCAACTAACTACTCAGGAGGCAGAAATTGAAGGATTATGTTTAGCCTGGGCAAAAAGTTATTGAAACCTCCATTTCAAAGAATTAAGCTGGGCATGGTGACATATTCCTATGTTCATAACTATACAAGAGGAATAGACAGGAAGATCATGGCTCGAGTCTAGTCACAGTAGGAAAATATAAAAATTTAAGACAAAAATAACTAAAGCAAAAATATTGGAGGCATGGTTCAAGTGGTAGAGCCTATGAAGTACAATGCAATGAATTAAAAAGCTAGTATAAGGTGTGGGGGAAGGCACCAATGACAACAAAAAACATGTGAATTTCTGAAATCCTAAGCTCCCAGAGTTTAAGTTCTCCTCACAGTGACTCTAAAAGAAATATACTATTTTTTGACAAACGAAATTTGTGGTTCAGCAAACCCCAGAAGCCGTCCCTCTTTGCTTGACTGGAAAAATCCCTAAAGATGAGTCCAGCGGGAGCAGCCCTGGTATATCTACACAAGAAGTTCTGATTCCGTGGGGTTGTAATTTGAATCCAGGAACTTGCTCTTGCTAGGCAGACATTGAACTGCTGAACCACACTTCCAGCCCTGGAAGGAGCTCTGGGAAAAACCGCTGATATTTACAAAGCGTAACCTGCACACACTTAAAAGACAGCACCCTGGATATGCCAAGGGCATATCCAACAGCTACCAGTTAAGAGTGAAGTTCCGCCGGGTGCCAGTGGCTCAGGCCTGTAATCCTAGCTACTCAGGAGGCTGAGAGCTGAGGATGCGGTTTAAAGCCAGCCAGGGCAGGAAAGTCCGGGAGACTCTTATTTCCAATAAACCACTAGGAAACCAGAACTGGCACTGTAGCTCAAGTGGTAGAGCGCTCACTTTGAGCTGAAGAGCACAGGGACAGCGCCCTGTTCAAGCCCCATGACCGACCAAAAAAAAAAAAAAGTGAAGTTCCTTCTGGCTCTTACCAGAATTTGCTTCCCTGCCTCCCCTTTCCCTTTCTCCTTCCCACCTCCCCTTCCCTCAAGGCATTGCTGGGAATGGAAACTCAGACTTTGGTACATGCTAAGCAAAAGCTCTACTATGTAGTTACACCCCATTTTCCTGTATGTTTCTATACATTTGTGTGTGTTCAGAAGGTACATACTTTCTGTGAGGTCCACCCTGGGAAGGTGGATCAGACTCCTCCCTCCTATTGTTAAGTCTCCCCCCACTACCTCCGTCACCTAGGTAACTGGCACACTGGGAGGCAATCTCCCCCCACACACACACTCATGTCCACATGGGTGTGGACACACCTTCTCCTGCCCCTGGCCTTGATAAGCCTTGGCTTGACTTGACTTTTTTTTTTTTTTTTTAATCCTTTCTGCCTAGGCTTCCAACTTGAACAGACACAGCCTGAATCTCGAAAATAAACCTTTCCTTGCCTGAATACCACCTGCTGCTCTCTCATTTTTCGGCGGCCAATTTAATTTACCTAACACTTTCTGTATATACTTTCTCTGTACATTTATCTGTACTTTCCTCTTTACCCTACTGTGTTCACCCTAGTGACAGGACCTTGCTAGAACACTAAACCTATATGTAGCAAAGTATTTATAAAAACCTTGTTTAAAAAATTCACTATGGGGCTGGGAAGGTGGCTCAGTGGTAGAGTGCTTGCCTTGCATCCATGAGGCCCTGGGTTGGATTCATCAGCACCACATAAGCAGAAAAAGCCAGAAGTGGTGCTATGGCACAAGTGGTAGAGCGTTAGCTTTGAGCTGAAGAGCTGAGGGACAGTGCCCAGACCCAGAGTTCAGGCCCCACAACTGATCCCCCCCCCCAAAAAAAAAATCACTATGGGCCAAGCGTCGGTGGCTCATGCCTGTAATCCTAGCTACTCAGGAGGCTGAGATCTGAGGACTGTGGTTCAAAGCCAGCCTGGGGAGAAGAGTCTATGAGACTTTTATCTCTAGAAGTGGCACTGTGGCTCAAGTGGTAGAGCACTTGCCTTGAGCTGAAGAGCTGAGGGACAGTGCCCAGGCGCAGAGTTCAAGACCCCCTCCCAAAAAAAGAAATATTCACCATGTACTAGTTACTAAATACTAAATAAGTTTTTTTATATATTGATATGTAATCTTTACACTTCTCGTTAAAGACAGGAAAACTTGTTATACATAGGAAAATTAAAGCATAGAAAAATGTAGTAAGTTGTGCCAAGCACATAGCAGGAAAGAAAGAACCAAGAGTTGGGCAATGCAGTAGCAGTACCAAGCGTGACTTCCCACAGGCTCCAAAAGTTAATCACTTCGAGAATTCTTGGTGTTCTTTTCATAAGCACTACAAAGCATTGCAGTATCAAAACAAACCTAAACAAATCAGCAAGCATCAAAATGTATAAAGGTTTTAGACAGGCCTCTGTACTCTACTTCTGAATCACCTCAACAGTAAAAAATAATGAAATTAAAAACCCTGTCAGTTATATTTCTCACCAGTGTCAGGAAAGTTTAGTTGGCAACTAACAGTAAATCTACTCTCATATTTTCCAGTTAAAAGTAACTGAAAAATTCCTTCTGAAGTGCTGGCAGTAGCTTTACTCACCATATAAGGAAATGAATAATTCTGAACTTTTCGGCCTCATCCTTTTCTTCTGGGCACTAAGAATGCACTTGAAATGAATGCTATACTGCTGTTTATAAGTAAATTACCTGTGGAAGAGCCAAACTAAAGTTCTGTTACATTCCAGGCCATAAACAACAACAAAACAAACACACCCAACCCTTTCTTTAAATTATTTAGAATAATGGGCTGGGAATGTGGCTTAGTGGTAGTGTTTACTTAGCATGCACAAAGTCCTGGGTTCAACTCCTCAGGACCACATAAATAGAAAAAGCCAGTGGTATTGTGGCTCCAGTGATAGAGTGCTAGCCCTGAGCAAAATTTGAGGCTCAGGGACAGTACCCAGACCCTAAGTTCAAGCCCCGGGACTGGCCAAAAAAAAAAAAAAAAAAAAAAAAAAAAAATTCCTAGCCTGTAGGACACCAGTGGCTCAGGCCTGTAACCCTATCTACTCACAAGTGAGACCTGAAGAATATCTGCCTGCATTTTAAAGCCTGTGAAACTCCATCTCCAATTAACCAGTAATGACTGGCTAGAGACATTGCTCAAGCGGTAGAGCACCAGCCATGACCAGGAAAACTGAACAAGTGAGACCCTGAGTTCAAGCCCCAGTACCATCACAAAAAAGTTTTTTTTTAAAGTCCCTAGTCAATGATGGTAAACTAAAAAAATATTTAGCGAAGTTGTTAAAAGATTAGTTTCTTAATAGTCATAAATGAAGTCAGTTTCTTACAATACTCGTTTTAAATCTTTTATTGCTCAAAAAGTTTTAACAAAGTAAAATCTGACAGAGATCCCTTTTCATCCTTGTGGGGAAAAGTGAGACTAGTTTGAATTCAGGCCCTCATGCTTGCTAGGTTAGTGCACTACCACTGGATACACACAGCTAGCACTTCCAATTGCCTTTGGTTTTACCATGCCCAAAGTACTTAAAATGCATTCAAAATAAGACTATTATTTAAGCAATAAGCCATCAAGAGTAAAAACCCTACCTTAACAGACAGTGAGAACACAGATCCTCTCATGTTTTTTGTTTTTTGTTTTTTGGGTCCGGTTGTGGGGCCTGAACTCTGGGCCTGGGTGCTGCCCCTCAGCTCTTCAGCTCAAGGCTAGCGCTCTACCACTGGAGCCACAGGCGCCACTTCTGGATTTTTCTCTTATGTGGTGATGAGGAATTGAACCCAGGGCCTCATGCATGCAAGGCAAGCGCTCTACCACCGAGCCACCTTCCCAGCCCCTCCTCTCATGTTTTACCCAGAAAAAGTACTTCTCACACCACAGTTGGTTGGGCTTAGATAAACCCACATTTTAACAACCAAATGCACAAATCACACAAACATACTCATGTTAAGTTATACATGATGTCAAAGGCCTTCCCCAGGGACTTGTCTAGGGTTACCTATATACCACCAGATGCAACACTCACTAAACTCTGTGTGGTTTCTGTGGTTCAATAGCTTACTAAAGGTTCTTGGTCCAAAGGACCAAGATTTCCAGCAGGAAATATAAAGAATCAAAAAGTCTTAAGATGGCATTCTCCGGATCCAAAAATTGTGCTATCTGTACACAATTGACTATTATGCAGCCATTAGAAAGGACAAAATGATGGCATTTGCAGGGAAATGGATGGAGCTAGAAGAAATCATGTTGAGCGAGGTAAGCCAAGAGCAGAGACAAATGGCACATGGTCTCCCTGATAAGTATGTTAAATCCAAAATGTAAGGTAATATGACAAAATTAACAAGACTTAATTAAGAAACAAAAGACTTCCACTTATCTGGTTGAATCACTACTAAATAACCCCATGCTGCTGATCACATGTATGGTATATATGTGCATACCAGAGGGAAACCAGGAGGATGACACAGAACTAGAGGGAATCATGGAAAAACATACAACAGCGGGACTGGACATTGATCAAAATGAACTAAGCAACTCAATGGCAGCGATGGGAGGGAGGGAACAAGTGGGAAAGAGGGAACAGCTGGTGCTATGCAAAACAAAAGAAATGTACATATCACCCAATGTGGAAGAGATAACTGTATTGCAAAGCTCACAGAACTCATAAAGATGATAAACCATGAAAGACAATTTGCCCCATGAAAGTGAGGATGTGTTTGTGACTTTAACTAAGCATCACTATCCCACAATACTGTGAAATATGGGAAATTCTGTAACCACTTAATCACAATAAAAAATTTTTTGAAAAAGAAAAAAAGAAAGAAAAGATGTCATTCTCAGAAGGAGTAGGTCAAGAGGAAGAGATAACTGGGCCTGACATTTTTCTCAGTGCCTTCAGAACTTCACAAGAGCAGTGGTGGAGACCAGAGATGCTCTTGACATCATCGTGACCTTTTCTGTAAGGACAAGACAACACCAGCAGGGTCAGTTTTCCCTAGTCCCTCCACTAAAGCTAATGCCAGTTGGAGGCTATAAGAACCCAGGTTAGAAGGAATGACTCTGACAGGAATAACAAACTGCTTTGTTACCTTGTTTTAGTGCTAATAATGAGTAGTAAGTACTAACTACTGATAACAACAAAAAAATGTAGGGGCTGGGAAGGTGGCTCAGTGGTAGAGCGCTTGCCTTGCATGCCTGAGGTCCTGGGTTCCATTCCTCAGCACCACATAAGCAGAAAAAAAAAAGCCGGAAGTTGTGCTGTGGCTCAAGTGGCAGAGCGCTAGCCTTGAGCTGAAGAGCTGAGGGACAGCGCCCAGGCCCAGAGTTCAGGCCCCACGACCGGACCCAAAAAAAAAAAATGTATATCTAACAATAATATACGGCTTATCCAAGTGTTAAGTCAATAAAAAGAACTTTTATGTCTTTTAAAAACACACTACACAAAGCTATATGTGTACTTCATCAAACTCAACCACAGAAAGGGAGGGAAACGTATCTAAAAGGCCGTTGGACTCAGTGGGAGAGCTCACATGATCTTAGTTCATGAGCAGTAATGGGAAGCATTATTTAGCTTTAGGCACATGAGAATTAATTCAGCAAATATCTTAAAATTATACTCAGTGATAGGTGCTGAATCAAAGGTGAGCTTATACTTTTTTAAAAACTTTTTTTTCAGAGCTAGATATGATTAGGCACACCTTTAATCCCAGTTACTCAGGAAGCAAAGATTAGGAAGGTCATAGTTCAAAGACAGCCTGGGCAAAAACTTAGCAATACATCCATCTCAACCAACAGGTCAGGCCTGGTAGGTCACGTCTATGATCCAGCCATGCGGAAGCACAGGTAAGAGTAATAGTATCAGGTCTGGGAAGGTGGCTCAGTGGTAGAGCGCTTGCCTTGCATGCCTGAGGCCCTAGGTTCGATTCCTCAGCACCTCATAAACAAAAAGAAAAAAGCCGGAAGTGGCGCTGTGGCTAAAGTGGTAGAGCGCTAGCCTTGAGCTGAAGAGCTGAGGGACAGCGCCCAGGCCCAGAGTTCAGGCCCCACGACTGGACCCAAAAAAAAAAAAAAAAAAAAATAGTATCATGATCCTGGGTCAGACATTGGCAAAAAATGCACAACCCTATCTTAAAGATCACTAAAGCAAAAAAGGGTAGAGGCATGGCTTAAGTGACATAGTCCCTCTCTGGCAAGTGGGAGGCCTGAGCTCAAACTCCAGGACCGAGGAGGAAGAAGTGGGGGAGTGGAGGAGGAAAGGGTGGGGAAAGGAGGGAGAAGCCTCCGTGAAGGTGAAGAGCAATAGAAAATCCACGTGCACTGGAAAGGGGAAACGGGTATAATTTTGTCTTTCTGTTGTCTATATTGGTCTTGTTACAAATGGTAGATAAACACGAGGTAAACAGGGACTTACAGGTTTTCTAAGGAAGAAGATGGACAAAGCTCCCACCAAGGGCATGTCTCCGATGAGCGGCTCCAGGATCACACGCATCGTCCCATGGACCTGCCCTCAGGAAAGCAGAGCAAGTCAGAGAACACAGTTCTACAGGGTCACGCACCTGACTTCATGTTTCTACGACCATAAAGACAAACTTACTTCCAAAACCTACTAAGGAAGTACAAACTTCACAGTTTTCTTCTGATACAACTTGGAGAACTTAAAGCTGAAAATCTGACAAACTTACCTGTATACTTTTCACACCAGCTCTACAAAAGTATCGTTTGATCTCCAAATCAATCTCACAATTTCCTACAAAACTAACACAGAAAAAATTCTGCATTACACGAAGTAAGTGGAAGTCTTTTCTTAATCACTGGTTAAAAACTATAGCTGCTGGGCCCCAGTGGCTCACACCTGTAATCCTAGCTACTAAGAAGCTGACATCTGAGGAGCCTGTGCAGGGAAATCTGTGATACTCCTATCTCCAATTAACCACCAAAACACCAAAAGTAGATGGTGGCTCAAGTGGTAGAGCAGTAGCTTTGAGCAAAAGAAGTTTGGGCAGTGCCTGAGGCCCTGGGTTCAAGCCCCAGTACTAACACACATGTGCACGCTTTGTGCACTTGTGCACACACACACACACACACACACACACACACACACACACACACACACACACACACACACACACACACACACACACACACACACACACACGACGTTCAGGTTTAGCCAGATGCAGTGGTTCCAGCCTGCAATCCCAGCTACTGGGAGAGTGACTATTAGGGGATCTAAGGTAAGATGAGCGGGGAGGACTATGTCCTGCTCAGCAGCTGGCTGCAGTGGCTGGCCAGGTGTGGCAGCATGGAGAAGCACAGGTAGGAACAGTGCAGCCCAGACCAACCGGAACATACAGCAAGACCCTCTCTTGAAAATAACCAATGCAGCCGGGCGCTGGTGGCTCACGCCTGTAATCCTAGCTACTCAGGAGGCTGAGATCTGAGGATCGCGGTTCAAAGCCAGCCCGGGCAGGAAAGACCGCGAGACTCCTATCTCCAATAAACCACCAGAAAACCGGAAGTGGCGCTGTAGCTCAAGTGGTAGAGCGCTCGCCTTGAGCTGAAGAGCTGAGGGACAGCGCCCAGGCCCAGAGTTCAAGCCCCACGACCGACCAAAAAAAAAAAAAAAAAAAAAGAAAATAACCAATGCAGGGCTGGGAAGGTGGCTCAGTGGTAGAGCGCCCGCCTTGCATGCCTGAGGCCCTGGGTTCCATTCCTCAGCACCACATAAGCAAAAAAGAAAAAAGCCGGAGTGGCGCTGTGGCTCAAGTGGTAGAGCGCTAGCCTTGAGCTGAAGAGCTGAGGGACAGCGCCCAGGCCCAAAGTTCAGGCCCCACGACCGGACCAAAAAAAAAAACCCTGCTAAAACAAATAAACAAAAAGCAGCTAGATGCCGGTGGCTCACACTTGTAATCCTAGCTACTCAGGAGGATGAGATCTGAGGATCAGTCTGTGAGACTCTTATCTCCAATTAACCACAAGAAAACCAGAAGTGGCGCTGTGGCTCAAGTGGTAGACTGCTAGCCTTGAACTGAAGTGTTGAGTGACAGTTCCCAGACACAGAATTCAAGCCCCATGACTGACAAAAAAAAAAAAAAAAAAGAACAAGAATAAGAAACAAGGAAAGCTACTTTTATTATGATAGACCCAGTCCATGGTAAATTCTTTGTTTGTTGTTGTTGGTCACGGGGCTTGAACTTTGAGCCTGGGCGCTGTCCCTCAGCTCCTCAGATCAAGGCGAGCACACTTAAACCACAGCAACACTTCCAGTTTTCTGGTGGTTTATTGGAGATAAGAGTCTCATGAACTTTCCTGCCCGGGCTGGCTTTGAACTGCCATCCTCAGATCTCAGCCTCCTCAGTAGCTAGGATGACAGGCGTGAGCCACCGGCACCTAGCTAAATTACTTTATTTCAATTTTATTGTAAAGGAGATATACAGAAGGGTTACAGTTACATAAGTCAGGTAATGAATACATTCTTTTTAAAGTTACACCCTCCTTCACTTCCTCCCACTTTACCCCCTCCCCACTCTACCCCCCCCACCCCAACCCGCAAATTGTAAAGCTCTTTTTCAACAGTGTTTAGTGAACATCACTGCTGAATTGGTTCACCCTTTATCCCATTGTTTCTGTGATTTCCCCTTGCCCTTCTCCTTCCCAAATCAGATAAACATATATAAGACAAAGGGTACAAAAATCGAAAATAATGACAAAAGGTAATAAACCAAAGGAAAAAAGAAAGAAAACAGAAATAAATACAAACAGTATAATAAGAAACATCTTGTTTCCATTTCTTGGGAGTTCATTTCTATTAGCATCATTTTGGTAAATTCTTCAAAAGACAATTTAAAAGATATGTGAAGCTACATGTAACATAAACTTCACTATTTTGATCATTTTGAAGTATATGGCTTAGTGTTATTATATACACACATAATGCCACACAACCACCAGCACCACTCATCTCGAGAACTTTCACATCTTGCAAACAAAAATTCTGTATCCATTACCAACTGACTGCTCATTCCTCCTAAGGTCACTGATGCTCACTGCTCTGCTTTCTGCCTTCACGACTTTAATTACTCAAGGGACTACAAGTAGATTCATACAGTCCCTGTCTTTTTGTTCTGACTTATTTCAGTTAAACCAATGTCCTCAAGGATTAACCACGTAGCATGTGACTGGCTGAGTAATGACTGTCGATACCAAGGTGTATGATGTAGTGTACACCATATACCCCGGGACCTTGTCTTGGGACACCTGAGTTGCTTTCAGCTACTATAAATTAAAGTCATGTATGATGTAACAGCAACAAATCTGAGAATTTGGTCACTGTGTGACCATCGTAGAGTATACCTACCTAAACCTCAATGGCTACAATGTTCTAGGCAAGGAAATAATGATGGACCACTGTCATGCGCGCAGCCCACCACTGAACAAAGGCAGTGATGCCATACATGACTGTGATGATATTGGAACAGTGGTGAAAAGGTAACTGTCCAGCCTCTGCTTCCAAGTATTTTGGGCATATTTATAATGCGGCCTGAGTGGGTCTTCCAAAAGAACCTTAGCTTTTCAGTACCACAGTGCTGGGAGGTAGGACTGAATTCTGGGAAAGATCTTATGGATGTATTAATGTCTTTTTTGCACGTGTCCCTCTTAGTTACCTGGAGAATGGGTTTTATAAAGCAAATCTAGATTGCATATTCTCACTCCTTTGGCCCATACCCAACCTAGGCTTTCCAGTTTGCACCTGAGCTGAAGCAGCAAAAGACCCAATGTAGCCACCTGATCTTAAAGATCCCACCTCCAGCATTGTGCGCTGAAATACACTTCTATTCTTTACGGACCACACAGTCTCAGATAATCTGCTGCAGCAACAGAAAGGACTAAGTCAATACAAACAGAAGTGGAATTGCTGGATCTCATGGTAATTGTATTTTTACGGTTTTAGGGGAAACTGCTACAGTGTTTTCAGCTAAACCATTTTAAATTCCCACCAAGAGTACTCAAGTTGTCCAATGTCCATTTCCTCTCTGGTTTGTTGGTAGTTACACTAATGTGAATGAAGTGGTTTACATTTTCCTAATGATTTTGCGTTGAGTATCTTTTTATGTGTGTAGTGATCACTTGTATACCTTCATTGAAGAAAGATCTTGCCAAATGTTTTGTCCATTTTTAATAGCTGCTTAGTTTATATATGTTATTTTAAAAGTTGTCTATTCTATTAACTTATAGCTCAGATTTATGATTATGGAGACTGCACTAAGTCAGATAGCTTTGGGTAATACTGACATTTTAACAATATTAAGGTATGCAATTCATTAACATAGAGCATTTATATGTACTGTTTTTAATTTCCTTCAGTAATGTTTTCTAGTTTTCATTGTACAAGTCTTTTACAAGCTTAGTTAAGTTTATTCCTAAGACTTTTATATTAATTCTATTAAATGTGGAATGGTATCCTTAGTTTCAATTGTTTATTGGTTCACTGTTTATTAGTGTACAAAAATGCAATTGATTTTTGTGTGCAGACTTTGTCTACTTCTATGTTGCTGAATTCATTTACTAGTTCTAATAGGTCTTTTTTGGAATCTTTAGGATTTCCTTCTTAGCATTCTTCCCTCCCTCTCCTTCTCCCCACACCTACTGAGAACTGATCCTGAGTTCTAGTGCTGACTAGGCAGGTACTCTACCATCTGAGCCATACCTCCAGGCCCTTTCTGCCTTGGGTATTTTCAAGGTACAGTCAGTCTGGGTTGTGGTCCTCTTTGTACTTCCTGATGTTTCTGGGGATGACAGGTGCATGCCACTGCTCCCAACCATTAAAGATGAAGGTTTACAAACCTCTTTTTATGATAGCTGGTCTTGAATCATGATCCCCTGGTTTTTACCTACCCATAGAGATTTCTACATAGCAGACTATATCTTTATGAACAGAGAAACTTTCCCTATCCCTTTCCCATTTGAGTGTCGTTTATTTCCTTTTCTGGCTATCTGCTCTAGATAACACATTTGTTTTTAACATAAAATTCCGTGTTTTTGCCTCAAGTGAGACAATTATATAATTAACCTCCTTTCTGTTAATGTGGTGTATTATACTGACTGATTTTCATATGTTTAAGTATCTTTACATTCTAGGAATAAATTCTACTTTGTGGTGTATAACCAATTTAATATGCTGCTGAGTTTAGTTTACTGATGTAGTGTTTACAATTTTTGCATAAAGTTCATAAGGGATATTAGTTGTGTTTAGCTTTCTTTCTTTTCTTATAGTATATTCAATTTCTTTGACACATTTTATGAATGACAGTTACCTAGGCTGTTAGGAACTAAAATTCAGAAGGTGAATAAAATTTTGATATACTAGAAAATTTAAATTCCCAAAAAGAACAGTAAGAAGCATGTTCCATCATATCTTCTACCTATGGGAATAGCTAAGTGACATTCTTTGTCATTAACCATGGCAAAATATAATGCAAATAAAAACTTACCTAATTTGAAGGTCCAGAATAATTTGTCTTTTGTCTACATTTTCAGTATATACCTTAACACCATTGACCCTAAGGGGCTGAAATAAGAAGTAACTTATTTTAAAAAACAAGAATTTTTCTTAAAAAACAATATAACAAAGAGGTAACAAGAAAAAGGATTAGCAGCATACTACAGGAATTAATGTTCGACTTTCAGAACATTCTGTTTGGCCTTCAAGAAGTTATTTAGCCTCTGTTTCACAGGTTCTTCCCCTGTGATATAAAAACAACAAGGGCACCCACCTCATTAAATTCTTGGGAAGTTAAATGACACAATAAATGTAAAGTATCAAGTATACTGCCTGTCATGTAGTACTCAATCAACATTAGATATTGTTGTCTCTCCCTTCCTTCCCCCTCTCCCCCCATCTAGTACCAAGGCTTGAACTGAGTCTTGTGCGTTAGCTTGGCTTATTGCTTACAGCTGGCCTTTATCACAGCTACACCCCCAGTCCGTTTCTAAATCCTACAATCTCATTTCTTTCCATTAACTCTGACCCTTTTACTCTATTCCATCTTCACTACATTATTTAAAACATAACTTTCCTTTATTTTTTATTTATGTATCAAAACTTTTCACTTGAGATTTTCATAAAAACGAGGCTTTTGAAGTAAGGAAAGACAAGAGGCTGGGAAGGTGGTAGAGTGCTTGCCTCATGTGCATGAGGCCCTGGGTTCAATTCCTCAGCACTACATAAGCAGAAAAAGCCAGAAGTGGAGCTGTAGCTCAAGTGGTAGAGCGCTAGCCTTGAGCTGAAGAGCTAAGGGACAGTGCCCAGGCCCAGAGTTCAGGCCCCATGAGCAAGAGAGAGAGAGAGACAGAGACAGAGACAGAGACACAAAGAGAGAGAGAGAGAAAGAAAGAAAGAAAGAAAGAAAGAAAGAAAGAAAGAAAGAAAGAAAGAAAGAAAGAAAGAAAGAAAGAAAGAAAGACAAGTTGGAAAGTTGGATATGACTGTAATTTCCAACACTAAGGAGACAAAATCAGGAGGATCGTTGAGTTTGAGTCAACCTAGGCTATATAGAGACCGTGTCTCAGAAAGAAAAAAGACAAATTGTATATGAAGTAAGTGTGTGTGTGTGTGTGTGTGTGTGTGTGTGTGTGTGTGTGTGTGTGTGTGTGTCTGTGTGTCTGTGTGTCTCTGTCTCTGTCTCTGTCTGTCTGTCTATCTCTCTCTCTCTCTCTCTCTCTCTCTCTCTCTCTCTCTCTCTCTCTCCTGGGGCTTGAGGCTTGAAGCTTGAATCCAGGGCCTGAATACTGTCCATGACCTTTTTTACTCGAGGCTAGCACTATATCACTTGAAGGTTTCTTGGTGATTGATTAGAGATGAGAGTTTCACAGACCCCTGCTCAGGCCAGCTTCAAACATTAATACATGGTAAAGGAAATAACTCCATAAACACAAAAGGTAGATTTGTAACATATATCTCAAGGGCCTTCAAACCTTCTTCTCATTTATAAATATGGGACAGCTTTGAAGAAAGTTCTTTACGTTCCTAGTAGCACTAGAACTAGATATGAGGAGAACCCTTCAGAGTACAGATGACAGGCTGGGTGTCCCGGTCTCTGACAGAGCTACAAAACTGCATGTAAACTTCACTGGGAATCTGCACCTTTCTTACCACCCAGGTTCCAGGAGTTTCCCTCATGATTCTAGCTAAGATATCTAAAAGCAAGTAATCACTCAGAAACTCAACCAGCTCTCTGGGTCAGTGAAACTGGGGCAGCTCAGACTGACTACCCTTACTTTGGCCAACACATTCACCTCCTCCATGTAAAATGCCATTTTAGGTCAAAAAGCAGCACAACCAAGATCACTGCCCTGTCACTGACAAGGCAGGTTGCACAAACAGAACTGTAGATTGCTAGGGCGGGGACTACTTGTCAGAGGTTATTATATCACGGATCCAAAAGAGACTCAAAGATACCCAGTTAAAGGAGCTAGGAACTTTATTACAGCAACGCAGGTCCGGTTCCTAGCAAAGTGGGAGAAGGGCCGTGAGCTCCGGGTAGGATGGGTTTTATAGGGGTAGGTTACCTAGCGTTACACAGACGAGCAATGCAAGGCAGGTCTGGCACATTTTCATTGGTTATGGTTATATGGCCTTTAAATTCATTTGCTCTTTATAGTAAATATCATAGTAATAATTTGCAATGGCCACCCATAGTGGGACCCTGGTCTTCAATTGGAGGACAGTGGTGATGTCACCTGTGGGCTTAAGGCCTTGCTTCTGAGGGAAGCAAGCCAAGTTACAGAAGCAAAACATGGCAAAAACACAGCCTTGAGTCACAGGAGCATAAGTAAAACATAATCCTGACTTGGTCAGCATGACGATCCTATCAATGCTATTGACACTACATAGAAATTATTTTTATTGTACTCTTCCAACTAATACAGAAGCTCCAGGTGGTCGGTGCCTTCTGCACAGCTGCCAGCCTGGCAAACCTGGATGAGGGAGAGAGGGTCGATTGCTTTTTAGCAAGGATGGAGAAGAGGCTACGGCTGACCAGCAGTCAGCCTTTGCTTGAGGTTTTTAACAAGAGGTTTTGCCCTTTGTCAGTAATTTTGTTCTGTTTTCTGATTTCATATTTTTGTTCTCATGGACACCCTTCTTTTCCCAGAGAAAGAGGGTTCAGGGCTCAGGAGAGAGAGTACATTTCCAACAGCAGGAGGGACTGGGGACAGACAACAGGAGGAACTTTATGCCAGAGAATAGCAACTCAGATATTACAAGGTCAATGGTGCCAGAACCACTTGTCCTACGCAGGACTCTTCCACTGCAATCACTGTTCTCCAAGGGTCCATTAAGTGAGTGTAAAACTCAAAGCACATGCAACAGAACTGAATATCATTGCGTTCTTCCCCAAATAAACCCTGTTGCAGTTAAAATTTTCTATCTCTACAAACATCAGCATTCTTTCCATTAAGGGACAACAAACTATGATTTGCATGCTATACTTTAGCCTTAGTTTTTGTACAGCTCCACAGCAAAGAAAGACTTTTACCATTTTGAAGGATATAAAAGGGGGAGTAAAGCAGGAAAAGAAAATGCTATCTGAAGCTAAAACATCAATACTGCCCAGAAAGTTTATACTGCCCAGGTACTTGATAGCATTTAAACTTGGAGTTGTGATTCCCAATTGCTGCTGTCACTTTTGGATATGGAAAGTAAAGTAAGCATTACTTTACATGGTCACACAACATCCTGTCCAAGTATTTGGCCATCTGAACAGGATGCCACACCTCAGGAATGTCCTGAATGTGGAGACTTCAAAGCTAAAGGAACCAGCTAGATATACAGGGAAGTGCCCCCATGAGCCTCCAATGGGAAACACAGTACTTAGAAGAACTGCACCCAGAGACAATATTCTCAGTATGAACAAGGTCAGCTTTCATGGGGCGCATGGGATGAACATACACAGAGCCGCCCGAGAGACACTCCCTCAGCCACTCCTGCTACCACCTTGCCTACTGCTCAGTGATGCCCACGTTTCCCTTGTGCACTGAGATGTACGAACTGTGTATGTGTTTAAAGTAGGACCAAACTCTGAGTTTTTATTATAGGCATATAAAACATGTTATCATGAACTGTTGCTAATTCTTGGGGCAGGCCATACAATTCTTATAAAAACTGGCTTGAAAAATAAAAGGAGAGCTACTATAAACCCCAGCACTTGGGAGGCTGAAGCAGGCACACTGCAAGTCTGTGGCCAGCCAAGGCTGCACAGCAAGGCCTTGTCTCAAAAGAAACATAACTCACAGAAAAAGGAACCTACTATGATGGAGTCACTTAAATCTAACAGGTGGCTTTTCTTAGAAATGACACCACATTTTCCTTTTCATAATACAGTCCCATCAATAAAATCTCCTTCCATCTATGTAATGAATAAGATCCTTCAACCAAGATCAGTACGATGAGCTATTACTTTATAACATCTTTTTTTTTTTTTTTGGGGGGGGGGGGTCTGGTCGTGGGGCCTGAACTCTGGCCTGGGCGCTGTCCCTCAGCTCTTCAGCTCAAGGCTAGCACTCTACCACTTGAGCCACAGCGCCACTTCCAGTTTTTTTCTTTTCTGCTTTATGTGGTGCTGAGGAGTCAAACTCAGGGCCTCAGGCATGCAAGGCAAGCGCTCTACCACTGAGCCACCTCCCCAGCCCACTTTATAACATCTTGAAAGGAGTAAATATAAATTAACTTTGTTGGCAACTACTGGATCACACTTTAAATGTGTCAGACTGAATTCTATCAGAAGGATCTGGAGTAAAAAGACATGTGAAGGTTGAACTGAGCACAAAAGCACACTCAGAGTGGGGCACACGGAGACTTCCTGTAAGCAGGAAAATTCAGCCCAGAATATACAGAGGCAGACCCTAAAGGAACCATACACAAAACGTGTATGTTTCTTCTTGGTAAACACTTTCCTCCACAGCATTTGGGGTGGTTTAAGATGTTTTTATATTTCCAAAGCAACCCTACTATATGCATAAGTAAGGACACAGAAGTAACTGACCTGATAACCCATGTCCACCTTTGTAAAGCTGAAGGTACTGAGGTGAGCATTTGCTCCCCGAACAGCTGGTTCTATGGTTTCTCGAAACAGCTTCTCTATAAATTGGCAAATAAAAGGCCACATGTGTTTTACAGTCTGGAAGGAAAAAGAATTCATGTTGATCACTGTAATTCAAAGTAACACTGGAGTCACAATGAAAAATTGTAATTCTGTAGTTTATTAAAATCCATTTCTGGCTCTTTTCTAGCTTTCTCTGCTCTCTGCTCTCTCCTCTCTGCTCTCTCTCTGTTTTTTTCTAGCTTTTCTCTCTCTTTCCCAGCTCTCCCAGCTCTCTTTCCCAGGCCTTTCCCCACCGCGTGGAGGACCAAGATGACCTGGTGCCAGCTGGAAGGATGAATAAACCTACCCCTTACCTGAATACCACGTGAGTGCTGCTGTTCTTACTCGGCTACCTCTCTCTCTGCTCTTGTCTAGCTCTTCTCAACTCTTTTCTCTCTCTTTCCCCTCTCTCTTTCCCAGCTCTCTCTCTTTCCTAAGCCTTTCCCAGCTGCGTGGAGTGCCAACCTTGCCTGGTCCCAGCAGGTCTACTGAATAAACCTACCCCTTACCTGAAAAAAAAAATCCATTTCTACAGAAAAGAAGGGGGAAATGGTCTTCTTGTTATGTATACTTTAAAGTTTAACCTAAACTTACCACAACAACCAGGCATCAGTGGCTCAAGACTATAATCCTCATTATTGGGAAAGCTAAAACCTGGAAGATTTTGGTTCAAAGCCGGCCTGGGCAGAAGAATCTAAGAGATTCCATTTCCTAAACTGGCCAATATGCTCTTGTGTCCTATCATTGCTAGAAATCTTAAAACTATATCTTAATATTGAAATTTTTTCAACAAGCTTCTAGTGCTGCAAAGTGCTATCTAGACTGGTATTCACTATATAGATCTACAGATGCACAATATACAAGGTAAACAGACCCAATTCCAGTACACCAATTAAAAAACATTAATAACAATATTGTATGTTGTTCTGCTTTTTGACAGTTACTTAGCTCTGCTTGTGATCACTGTAAAATTGACTTCAGCACGCTCCACTCAGGAAGGAAGACACAAGCCAGTAGTGATGCAATGCAAACACACCATGTTTTCTCAGCCTAATGACACAGCTCTTCCTCTTAGAAAGGAATGTAACAAACCACTTACAATTGGGTTTTCTACTGAGAAGTCAGCCTCTGTCGCATTTGAAAGAACTCAAAGGGTGCCACAGTGAAATCCCCAAATAGGCAAAGATGGTTTCTCATCTAATTCCCACTGATAGATGGTATTCTAATCTTACCTTATTTAACCATTCTGCTCTTTCAGTGTCTGGAAAATGAACCTAAAAGAAAAAATGCGCATACATGACTTGAAGCCAGACAACTGTAAATAAAATGTCCTGCAGGCTATTTTGTATTCTGATTGTATGCCTTATGTTTACATCATGTTTCTTTTAAAACACCCAGCTCTAATGCCCTGGAGCCAAAATGTGGGGCACCAGGCTCAGCACATTCCGGAATTTAGAGCTACCAGAGCCTTTTCTTCCTCCTAAGGTCCAGAAGGAAAACCCCAGGCAGCTGAAATATACACAAAATGGACCTCTTCCTTGGTAGAGCACTTGCCTTGCATGCTCGAGGCCCTGGGTTCGATTCCTCAGCACCACATAAGAAAAAAAAGCCGGAAGTGGTCCTGTGGCTCATGGTAGAGTGCTAGCCTTGAGCTGAAGAGCTGAGGGACAGCGCCCAGGCCCAGAGTTCAGGTCCCACGACCGGACCAAAAAATAAAATAAAATAAAAATAAAAAGAATAATCAACAATGTCATCATTACGTTCTAGAAATCCAGTCTTTTTTTTCTTTCTGCTTATGTGGTGCTGAGGAATCGAACCTAGGGCCTCAGGCATGCAAGGCAAGCGCTCTATCACTGAGCCACCTTCCCAGCCCCTAGAAATCCAGTCTCAACACACTACCATTCTCTTCTGCTCTCCTCCTCCGCCCCATCATGAGGCTCTTTTCCACTCAGTCTCCCGCACTTTCCCAAATGCAAGCTATAATTTTAATTTTCTATGAGCAGCATCTGTGGATTGAAGAAGTATTTAAAAGGCTAAAAGAAACCTAACTATTGTAGGGAGGGGAATTCTCTGTTGGAGCTAAGATTAAAACTACCCGCAGAGGAGGGCTTTCAAAGAAAGAAGAGCACGCACACCACTGCTGTGAGAACACACTGTGGTGTAGAGATACAACAGATGACGGGAGTTTGTGCTGGTGACTGAGAAGGTTTTGGTGGCTGTAATTTTCCTAAGCTACAAAGAACCCAAGTCAACACCCTCACCTCATCTCCAGGCAGGCTAAATTGGACCACACAGAAAACCAAGGTAGGCAGTGTTAGCGAAAGGAGCTCCCTTCCCATAGCTTAGTCCACGCCTTCCCTTCTCCACAGCTTAGCACACCCCTTTCCTAGGCAACACCAGGCCCCAGAAGTAAAGCCAGTAAGCAATCATCTTCCAGCCCCCTCTACCTTGGGATGGCACTTCTCTAGGGCAGCTGCCACCATAGAAGGCAACTAGAGCCCCTTGGAGTGATTTTCAGGCCTGGGCAGCTGCAGGACCCTTATCTACTATTTGGACAGCAGCCATAAATCCTAGTCCAACATGATGAAGCCCCTGGCCCATTGGTCCATACCAGGTCTCCGCCTCCTAGCCCCTTTCAGCCCCTCCTAATCCTCCTAGGTTATATAGGTCACCTTAGACATAGGCGGTACTTCTCATTCTTCCTTGTGAGAAGGAGTCTTGCCAGCCCCATTTCCCAGCTATAAGCCTTTCTTTGTTCTCTGTACCTGTATGTCTGCTTGGTTCTCTGGCAAAGACTATTCATCTTAATTTTGCTCACAGGCCGAACTTATTTTCATGGGGGAGAGAGTCTATAAAAAAGGCTCGCAGGGCACCGGTGGCTCACCCCTGTCCTCCTAGCTACTCAGGAGGCTGAGATCTGAGGATCACGGTTGAAAGCCAGCCAGGGCAGCAAAGGCCATGAGACGGACTCTTATCTCCAATAAACCACTTAGAAAACGGGAAGTGGCGGCGCTGTGGCTCAAGTGGTAAAGCACTTGCCTTGAGCTGAAGAGCTGAGGGACAGCGCCCAGGCCCAGAGTTCAGGCCCCACGACCAACAAAAAAAAAAAAAGGAGGTTCATCTGAGAAACAGTTCTACCTCTCATGGTTGAGAAGATGGGGCCTTAGTCAGACGTAAGTAACAGCACATCAGCTCACAGAAGCCCTGCAATGACTATCTCCCGAGCCTCAGCAGAGGAGCACACAGCTGCTGTGGCATGGGCAGGACCATGGGTTCCCTTCTGTCTGCAAGCTTAAGCAGGCATTACTCTGTTGTACCACACCACATCACATGACGTACTTAATTTGCTTGAACCATAGGTAGGCTAGAATGAGCTGAAATAAAATGTTCCTAAATTAAGTTAATTTGGATCCACTCGAAAACAAAACACTGAAGGGTAAAAACCTTTTCTAACTGAAACAACGGCTTACGAGCTGGAAACGACAATACTCAAAAAAGGGCAAGGGTCGTGGAAAGAGAACTGGAGATGATCATTCAATTCTGGGGAGGTGCTTCTGAGACCCAAGAATATTATATTCTCCCGTAAGGAACAGGAGGAAATTTGGGGTGTATAACTGGAGGACTTGTGAGACTTTTCAAAATCCATCTGCAATTGGTACAATGACATTTCTTTTTTTTGTTTGTTTGTTTTGTTTTGTTTTTTGTTTTTTGTCGGTCGTGGGGCTTGAACTCTGGGCCTGGGTGCTGTCCCTCAGCTCTTCAGCTCAAGGCGAGCGCTCTACCACTTGAGCTACAGCGCCACTTCCTGACATTACTTTATATTACTGTAAATGACCTCAACCTGTAAAAGTCATGTCAACAAAGGGTGGGCAAAGTATTATACCACACATTCAGCCATGATCCCTCCCAACTTACTAAGAGGCTGTCTGTCTCCCTTACTGCCCCCCTTCTTCTAAGCCCAATGAACAACGGTGGAAACAGGAAAACACACACACACACACACACACACACACACACACACACACACAAATACACCTTCTATTTAGTGACAGCCAAAACTTCTTCATGTGCTCCTTCTGTAATTTCATAGCAAATACTAAATAGCATCTCTGAAGTATCTACCTAACATCTGAATGCTCTTGCCTGTTCTTTGATGTCTGTCTACATCAACTTCCCTTCAAGACCTCTCCTTTTCCAGACTTCCCAACTACACTAAATTTAGCTGCCAAAACAATTCTAGAAAATGAGAATTTCATTTCGATTTGCTTTAGCAAAGACTGGAGCGCCTACTTGTTTATCGAATAGTTCAACTTCCTCAAGCTGATCTTCACAGAGTGCTAACATTTTCCCCAGCTTACTCTTTAAAATGTCATGTCTGTCACATTCCTGTGGAGTCTAGCCACAGCAGCACGGCTGACAGGGATCCCTTGTAAGCTTCTCCACCAACCTCTCATCTTTCCAACACACGCTGCCAGCACTGACCTAGAGCCAGCTTGATGCAGGTCCAGGCAACTTCCTGTTTGTGACACCACTAGAGCCAAACTGCTCCGGTGCCCACAGTACCTTAACTCCCCATAAATCTGCACCAGTCACGGCAACATTCTGAGTGAATCAGGGTCAGAATCCTCAACTCCTGTCTCCCTTAAAGTCACAGGCCTTCCATCTCTACCAGACTTCCCACAAAATCTGTAGCTTACCTGACCTAGTATGGTAATAATTCCTAAATGTTTTAGTCACCATATTATAAAAAATTCCTGTTTCCAAATACTATCAAATGTACTATTTTCTAAAAAAGACTTCAGCTAGGTGCTGGTGGCTCACACCCGTCATCCTAGCTACTGAGAAGGCTGAGATCTGAGGATTGTGGTTCAAAGCCAGCCTGGGCAGGAAAGTCCATGAAACTTTGATCTTCAATTAACCACCAGAAAACCAGAATTGGCTCAACTGGTAGAGCCCTCGCCTTGAGCTGAAGAGCTCAGGGACAGAGACCAGGGCCAGAGTTCAAGCCCCACAACTGACAAAAAAAAAAAAAAAAAAAAAAGATTTCAAAAATCATGAGAAAGTACCATGTCTGATAATGTAAGATAGAGCCAAATTTCCCTACAAATAAAAACTGATGAACAGATGATATAGTCTTAAAATAGTTTGCACATACAATCTACATATACGTATGTAAATACACATATAAGTTATCATGTCTGTAAGTGCACAAGAGTACAAGAATATATACTGAAACTAGTAACAAAAAGAACAAGGCTTCACTTTTTCCACTATGTCTATACTTCTGAATTCCTTTTGAGAAGCATAAATTACTCTTGTAATTGAAGATTCAAATGAAGAAAATACCACACACTGAATGTGGTGGTAGATGCCCATAGTCCAAGCAGTGGGAGGCTGGGGCAGAAAGGTTGTGAATTACAGGCCAGTCTGAGCTTCTTACTGGAGCCCTTCTCCAAAATAAACAAGGAAGGAAGGGAGGAAAATGTTTTTGACACAGATGTACTATTTTTTTTCAAAATAAACAAAATTAAGTGAAAATTGAGTTATCATAATTAAACCAGGCTTTAGTTACACTAGAAGAGGTAGTCATTGGAAATAGGATTTTCCTACAGCAAAAGTATTCCAGTCAGGCCCTGGTGACTCACACCTATAATCCTAGCAACTAAAGAGGCTGAGGATTATGGTTGAAAGCCAGTCAAGGCTAGATCGTCTCTGAGATTCCTATCACCAATTATTAGCTAGCAAAAAGCTGGAAGTGGAGCTGTAGCTCAAGTGGTAAAGCACCAAACTTGAGGCCCTGAAGTTAAGCTCCAGTATGAACATAATTACACAAAAGTTTTCAAGTTTTATTAGCAAGAAAAATTTTAAAAATTTTTGATTATGTCAAGTTTCAAGGACAAAGCATAGCTGTGTTGACCAAATGCCCTTCTGGCTGGACAGGTGAAGTATCCCAATCTCCCTGGGGCCGGTGGGACACAAACCCACGATCAGCTAAAGAAAGGAATCACCAACACTCAGTCAATCAGGCTAGGAATCAATAATAGCCATGGTGACTAGCCCTCACTATACCAAGACAGTGAAGAACAGCGGTGAGGTCAAATAGCTCAGGGAACTTAAAGGCAAGGCCCATGGGGGCCACTCACAGGTGACAAACAAGTTACAAAAGCAGAACAAATGAGCATTACAATTCCGGTAACCAAGGCAAAAGTCATCAAAGCAAAGTAAGGTGGCTGAGCTTGCAAACATCCTGATGCCTGACTCTCTACTCAAGGCTTTATCTTTGAAATTTAACATTTGGCCCTGCTTTTTTTTTTTTTTTTTTTTGGTTGGTCGTGGGGCTTGAACTCTGGGGCTGGGTGCTGTCCCTGAGCTCTTCAGCTCAAGGCGAGCACTCTACCACTTGAGCCACAGCGCCACTTCCGGTTTTCTGTGTGTTTTATTGGAAATAAGAGTCTCATGGACTTTCTTGCCCAGGCTGGCTTTGAACCATGATGCTCAGATCTCAGCCTTCTGAGTAGCTAGGATAGCAGGAGTGAGCCACCAGCACCAGGCTTGGCTCTATTCTTAATACAAATGGTCAAGTTTCAGTAACTGTCAGACCAGTTTTGTTCTATTTTTTTTTTATTTTCATGTTTTTTTTTAATTTTTATTTTTTATTGTGAAAATACTGTACAGAGGGGTTACAATTACATGGGCAAGATAATGAGTACATTTCTTATCAAGCATTGTAGCCTCCTCCTTTGTTTCCCCTTCCCATCCCTTCCCATCCTCCCCGCCCCCCCCCCAAAGTTGTAAAGTTCATTATTGACACCAGTTTTGTTCTATTCCCAGGGCCTGTACCTATGTTCCTCAGGTTACCTGGGACTTGTGTGTCCTAGTTAGATTTCCTTCTTCCTTGGTCTAATACCCTATCTTCTTAATTTTGACCTGGTCCTAACAATTTCACATTTTATATTCTTTCTTTTTTGGGGGGAGGGTCACCACACAGGGTGCTCTGCAGTTGAGTGCTTCTCCTTTCCAACACTGACTTCAGGGGCTCTGTCATGCTTGATGCCACGGTGGCCCCCCAGTGCACATCTGGTTAGAACCACTGTGCCTGTCCACTCAAGGTAGCACAAGAACAACTTCTGACGCTTGTGAGCTCAAGCCTCAGACAATGCATTTCCTTCACAGAGCCATCCTTGTTTGGCATGGGCTAGCTGCTTCCCTAAAGAACCCATGTATCCAGCAATTAGGGTCTGTTCCTGTCCCAGCCGAAGGGCCCATGTGGGGAGGGAGGAGCAGTGCCTGCCCCTGGAAGGTTCACGGACAGTCCAGAAGAAGAAAATATGTATATACTTGAGATCTGTCCTGTCATTTTGGGGGGTTTGGGGGGAATGGGGAGTATGGTACTGGGGATTGAACTCAGGACACTCCAAGGCAGGTACTCTACCACGTAAGCCATGTCTCCAGCCTCTCTCTCTTTGCCTTCATTACTTTTTGAAGTGGGTCTTGTGTTACAACCTGAGCTTCAACTCTAATGTCTGTGTTTCACCAAGTCAATGAGGATGACAGTTGTGTGTTGCTGTGCTCAGCAATTGTGCTTTTCTGGATTGGAGTAACAGGTTTGTGCCTCCACGCCCAGCCATTGGCTGAGATGCAATCTCACAAACTCCTTCTTTCCTGAGCTGCCCTTGAACCACATCTCCCAACCTCTGCCTCTCATGAGGGTTGAGGTGGAAGGATGGAGCCCCAGTGCCCAGGCCCAGCTTCCCATACTTCTTTACAGCTTCCAAAACCCTTCTGGATACAGTTGCTAGAACAATCTTTTGTCTTAAAATTAGTCTTTGACTCTGAATTTCTGATACAAAGATCCTAAATCTCAGAATTTCCTAGGTGACAGGACCATCTCTTGTTCTAATCAGATGAGTACTGCTGGGTTCCTGGCTAGCTTCAGGATGGGGGCAGGAACTGAACTTCCAGCCAGCCACCCTCCTCCCACCTCTGGGGAAAGGACAGGAGCCGAGGATGAGATGATCACCAATGTCTACTTAACGAAGCCTCCACCCAAGCAGAAGGACCAGGTTTGGAGAGTTTGGCTGTTGGCCATGGGGGAGTGAGCACATCAGGAGTCTGTAAAAGGGTATCAACACTGTGTGACCCTGCCCATGCCCCGCCCAATGGACAAGTCATCTGGCTGGTTGTCTATATCCACATTTGTAACTGGTTCATCAGGAGCACGGGTGGCAACCTATTACAGGAATTGTCACCTGGAGGAGAGGCACTCTTAGCAAACCTAGTCGTTAGCCTGTGCTGTCTGAACTAGTCCCAGGTAGTGTGAGAGTCACTGGACTCTGAACTGGTTTCCGCTAGAAAACTGGGCAGGGTACACATACAGCTCCACAATCTGGTGTCAAGAGGTGAACTATGGTGTTCAAAGTGAGATTTGAGAAAATTCTTTTTCTTGGCTTTTTAAAAATTAATTTTAATTTATTGGAAAGATGATGTACAAAGGGATTATGGTTACATAAGCGAGGTAATGAGTACATTTCCTGTAGAACATTGTTACCCCTCTGAGAAGAGAACATACTAAGCCACAGACACTTCAGTGTGGCTGAACTATAGATGGAGGAATGGATATAAAAACTCCAAGTGTGATCTGGACATGCTAAGTAGGGCTGGCTTTATTCTACAAGGCACATGGGAACATCCAAGGTACTGGCAAGAAATATGTGAGGTTAGCATGCAAACAGACTCTCTGCAGTGACTGATTCACTCTGGAACTAACAGAGAACCAGGCACACAAGAGGCCTGTTCCTGAGGTGATTTGCAGGAACATCCCAAGCCACCCACTAGCTCTGTGGTGCTTAATTTGCAAGCTGTTAGTGCAAATGCTAAAGATATATTCTCACTAGAATATATCAAACTTGAACAGAATATATCTGCTACCACATTTTAAATTCTGTTCACTAAGTAAAATCTGCTTCTCACTAATACATATTCATAAACATTTGCTCATGTTGCACAAAACAGAATTTAAAGTAGCAAAAACATCAGAGAAAAAGATACTTAGATAAGAGAAGCATATTGCTAACCAGGAATGGGTGAACCCATATTATTTCATTCAAATCATATTGTCCAAGTGAGAAAAAGTTACTGAAAGCTCCTTTACAGTTCCAATTATATAACCAACTTTTACGTTTACTATTTATTATCTCTGTGAACCACAAATAATCATTGTGAGGCTATTCATGTTTCTATTAAGAGTTGAAACCAACCTTATCGTTTGAAAGAACAAAGGTCTATTTGATATTCTAATTTTAATGGTATTACCAAAGTTGTATGTTTAGAAAAACTAAACCAAATATACAAAATCAGAACATTTAAGCTTAGTCAGGAACTCTACATACAATATCTTGTTTAATGTTCACAAGAAGGCTTTGAAAGATCAATGGCTCTAACAAACAGACTAGGAAAAATGAAATCCAGACCCAGGGGACTCTAGTCCTTCCTGTTACACCTGGCTAAAACAAAAAATGTGTAAAATGGTCAATTTTTAATTTCTGGGTAAATATTTTCCCATCTCTAAAAGTTAACAATACAATTTGGAATAAAACAAGTTAGATAACAGGAATGACTTTCTTCAAACAATACTGCTCTTGGCCAGGCGCCGGTGGTTCACACCTGTCATCCTAGCTACTCATAAGGCTGAGATCTGAGGATCACGGTTCAAAGCCAGCCCAGGCAGGAAAATCCATGAGACTCTTATCTCCAATAAACAACCAGAAAACTGGAAGTGGCGCTGTGGCTCAAGTGGTAGATCACTCGCCTTGAGCTGAAGAGCGCAGGGACAGCGCCCAAGCCCAGAGTTCAAGCTCCACAGCCAACAAAAAAACACAGTACTGCTCTCTGAAGATCATTGTATAGAATGTGATGTATGTCATTGTATACCAATCATTGTATATCAAGATCTTGTATAGAATGGTTTGTAAATTCCACACCATAGCTTGACAGTAACAACTATAATCAATACAGCAGCTATTTTTCGGGAAAGTAGAAGTGCTCTGTGTGTACCTATAATTCCAGCCTTTCAAAGAGGCAGACGCTGGTCTGAAGCCAGCCCTGGGCAAAAAACCTAAGAGCCCATCTGAAAAATAACTAAAGCAAACAGATTGGGAGATTGCTCCAGTGGTAGAGAGGCTGTATAGCAACTACAAGTCCTTGAGTTCAAAGCCCTAGTACCGCCCCCCCAACACACACACACAAGTGTATACAGGAAGTGCTGAAGTATGCAACACAAATTAATCCTACTGCTTACTCCTTTTTTGGGGGGAGGGGCCAGTCTCGGGGGCCTGAACTCTGGGTCTGGGTGCTGTCCCTCAGCTCTTCAGCTCAAGAGGAGTACTCTACCACTTGAGCCACGGCGCCCTTTCTGCATTTTTTCTACTTATGTGGTGCTGAGGAATCAAACCCAGGGCCTCATGGATGCAAGGCAAGCACTCTACCGCTGAGCCACCTTACCAGCCCTGCTCACTCCTTTTTAAAAAGTAAATCTACATTAATAAACAATGTAGAAGTATTTATTTAGATATTTATTAGGTATTAATATATTAGATACAGCTGGGCGCCAGTGGCTCGTGCCTATAATCCTAGCTACTCAGGAGGCTGAGAGCTGGGGATCACTGTTTTAAGCCAGCCTAGGCAGTAAAGTCCATGAGACTCTCATCTCCAATAAACCACTAGAAAAAAAAACAGAAGTGGTGCTGTGGCTCAAGCGGTAGAGCACTTGCCTTGAGCTTAAGAGCTGAGGGATAGAGCCCAAGCCCAGAGTTCAAGCCCCACAACTGACAAAAAAAAAAAAAACAGACACTAGGTTTAGAGAGATAACATCTAGGAAAGTCACACAATGATAACCACGTCTAATTCTATTATGATTGAAGTATTGATACCTTAATACCTTTAATTAAAAATCAATGATATGTGAATGATCACTTTGTTAGTATTTTGCTCACCTTTGGTCCTCAGCCCCTCCCATACCTGGAGTTCCCACCATACAGCTGGCCCCTCCCTCTCTTCGCCCAGACCCACCCAGGCTCCCATCTACCTCACTTCCTTCCCTCAGACCTCCTGCTACCCAGGTGGTGCTGAAGCCATGTGCTCCCTTTGGTGGGGGGCGGTGGGGGGGGGGGGATATGGCTCCTCTGATGAGCCTTATAACAGTCGATCGATCTCCTGTGCCTGCCTGCCTGCCTGCCTGCCTCTGCGTGGTCCCCTGGGATGGATGTGTGGGACCCCTCACACTTTGGCAAGTCAATCATATTTACTTATTTTATTTAACTAGGTATGATGGTGCACATCTATAATCCCAGCTACCTGGAAGGTAGAAGCACAATTTGAGGCCAGCCCAAACAAAAAGCAAGGTCCCTTCTCAACCAGTAGCTAGTATGGGGGCATGTGCTCATCATTCCTGCTCTGAGGGAAGTAGAAATAGGACAGTAGTCCAGGCTAGCCCAGGCAAAAATGCAAGACCCTACAGAAAACCTAACTAAAGCAAAAAGAGTTGGGAGCCCAGCTCAAGTGATAGAACGCCAAGTTCAAAACTCCAGCACCTCCAACATTTTTTTTTGTTTACTCATATTCTTAATTCCAAGAAAGATTTGAGTTTGACTCCATCCTGAAGCCCTTCAGTCACTACATCAAGACAAAACTGCAAATTATGCTTGAAGCAATTACTGGATGCTGGAGAACAATTCTTTCACAATCTCTGACTGTGATGGGATGGAGGGAATGTCAATCATCTCCCACCGCAGTTAGGGCTCACAAGAGCCACATACTGAGCTCACTGGCCCGCCCAGCCACACCACACTTCTTCAGGGCCCAGGTATGAGTGACCCCTCCTGAGCACACCAGCGGTCCTGCACTGTGAAGAAGGTCTCTGACAGCCCATAGTTTTTCTCCTTGTTTTAAAATCAACAGCATAAACAAATGAACACACAAAAAAAACAGGAGTTCTAAGAAAACCTGAGCTTATTCTTTTTTTAGTTTAATATCCAGCCATTTATTTTTTAAATTTAATTTCTATTGTCATTGTAAAGGTGAGGTATTATTCTTTATTAGTTATACATCAGGAAACCCGTAAACACTGGTATACATCTGTGCCTGGAAGCACACAGCACACTTTAGGCTTGAGCCAAGTCTGGGGAGACTAAAAATGAACTCAAGACTTTTAAATACTTAAAATGCTTTATACTGTTTTATCTACATACAAATTAGTTTTAAATTCTGCATGAAGAAAATTTACAAAAAGTTAAAACTGCTTAGAAAATGTTGGCTCACAATATACAAGGCAATCAGGCATAAATGGCTCAAGCCTGTAATCCTAGCTATTCAGGAGGTTCATACTGGAGGATGGAAGCAGGAAGTGTGTGAGACTCTTCTGTAGAACTAATCAGCAAAAGGTCAGAGGTGGAGCCGTGGCTCAGGTAATAAAGTGCCACTTGAGTGAAAAGGCTAAGGGACAGCACTAAGGTCCTGAGTTCAAGCCCTAGTATTTGAACAGGCATGCGCAGGCACGCACACAAGTGCAAGCACACGTGCATGTGCAGGCGCACACGCATGCGTGCGCGCACTCGCGCGCACACACACACACACACAGACACAGAAAGACACTGGACAAAACTTTCAAGGGAAAGACTGTTAACATGTGGAAGCCTCAAGCCAGGAGCACCTTGACAGCATCTGCTACTCTGTAGACAGCTCTGCTGTCTGTGCTCGGCTAAGCTGGGACAACACCCAGCTGTGTCATCTTTTCACACTTTCACGTCTTTGTTATCTTTAAGTAGCTATACAAAGGAGTTACCATTTAACAAAGCAATTTATGAAGACAATGAACAATGGCACCCCTTCCCTCTCTTCTAAATTGTGTAGGATAAACACTGGATTCTCTCCACCTTCCCCTCAGCCCCACCTCTGCCTTGCAAGTACCCATTTCCAGTGCTGGTTTTTTTGGGGGGCATCGGCTTTGCCTGTCTAAGGAATTACACTATTTGAGTTCTCCCTTGAATAATAAATACTTGCGTACATATTTACCTACAAGTTTACAAGCACGCACGCGCGCACACACACACACACAGCTAGGCCCGTCTTCCACATGGCTGTGCGGGTGGCCATACTGTGTCCTGGAGTGTAATCTTCTGGAAAATGCCCAGGCATACTCAAAGTTCACTACCATTTCCCGAACTGCTTCCCTTCAAGACCTTGATTGCGATCTGCCCTGCTCCTGTCTCTTCCAGAGACTTGAGTCAGCACTCACAGAACGTACAAGAACGGGAACAAGAATCTTAAGATTAAGATTAATTCATATTAAAATTAATATTTCACTGATCACTGGTGGTTCCTACCTGTAATCCTACTCAGGAGGCTGAGATCTGAGGACCACAATTCAAAGCCAGACCAGGCAGAAAAGTCCATGAGACTTTTATCTCCAATTAACCACCAGAAAACCGGAAATGGCGCTGTGGCTTCAAAGTGGAGGTGGGCGCTAGCCTTGAGAGAAAGAGCTCAAAGACAGTACCCAGGTCCTGAGTTCAAGCCCCACGACTGACAAAAAAAAAGCAATTTTTTTAAGATGCTGGAATGTTTTGTTCAGATAGTTCTATAAGGAAAACAGGACTCCACATTAAAGGTTGTAAAGAACCTAGCTTCTTTAAAAACATCTGCAAACCCTGGAATAGATCCTCATATCATCTGCAAACCCTGGAATAGATCTTATTATGTTCAAATCGCTACTTGGCTCGGTGCAAAGAATACACAAAGGACTGTTTTTATCTATTTCTAGTGTTTAAAGAGCAGGCAACCAATTGTTCACATAGTAAATAAAGTCATTAATCTCTCTAAAAACCCCCAAGGTTATAATTTTCTCAGTGGATTGTATCAGTGTTCTGTAGAGTTGTTCCTGAAACGGTGTTACCTGACACACCAAAAAGAATATATAGCACAACATTTCTGAAAAATTCATTTTTAAGGCTCTTGTAACAGGAAACATTTTCTTTTTTTTGGGGGGGGGTCTGGTTGTAGGGCCTGAACTCTGCGCCTGGGCGCTGTCCCTCAGCTCTTCAGCTCAAGGCTAGTGCTCTACCACTTGAGCCAGAGCGCCACTTCTGGCTTTTTTCTTTTTTTTGCTTATGTGGTGCTGAGGAATTGAACCCAGGGCCTCAGGCATGCAAGGCAAGCACTCTACCACTGAGCCACCTTCCCAGCCCAACAGGAAACATTTTCAAAAATCTCTTCTCAGAGAGGAGAATTTTCACAACGGAACATGAAATAACACCAATATATTTAAGTTCTCATCTTTGATCATAAGTATAGTAACTCCACTGCCCGCCCCCTTCTTTTTCTTTTGTGCAGTTCATGGGACTTGAACTCAGCCTGGGAGCTATTCCCTAAGCTTCTTTTGCTCATCATAGCCACTGCTCCACTTCCACATTTTTCAGTAGTTTATTGGAGATAAAAGTCTCATGAGCCAGGCGCCAGTGGCTCACACCTGTAATCCTAGCTACTCAGGATGCTGAGATCTGAGGATCGAGGTTCAAAATCCCAGGCAGGAAAGTCTGTCAGACTCTTATCTGCAATAAGCCATTAGAAAACCGCAAGTGACACTGTGGCTCAAGTGGTAGAGCACTCACATTGAGCTGAAGAGCGCCGGGACAGCGCCCAAGGCCAGAGTTCAAGCCCTACAACCCATCAAAAAAAAAAAAAAAAGTCTCATGAACTTTTCTGCCTGGACTGGTGATCCTCAGATCTCAGCCTCCTGAGTAGCTAGGCAAGTCACAGACTCTTGGCAACAGTACCCTTTTTATATTCTTACTACAAAGCAAATGGAAGCCTATTTGAGGTAAAATTGTACCTTCCTATATCATGCAGACTCCAGTGGTCTAAAATAAGGGCCGGATACTGACAAAAGATGGGAAATTAGCCATAGTGAAAAACTACTGTTTGGTTAGATCAACACCATAAGCTCACAGCTCCTTCTGGCTGAAGGAGAAACAATGGTAGCAAACAGATTCTTGTCTCTGCCTACAAAATGCTTAAGGGGTATTTATCTTCAATAATTCATTATGATTTCTTTGTTATACAAATGGCTACTATCTATTTTTGTAGATTAAGAAACAAAGGAAAACTGTTTTATTTTTTGTTTTTGAGCCAATCTCCCTATGTAGCCCAGGCTGATTTCAAACTCAGTCTCTTGAGTTCTCGGATTACAGCCATATGCTACCATGCCTGGCTAAAACCAATATTTATTTCTAATTCACTAAGAGAATGAATGTACACTAAATTTCGTATGTTGTAGCTATTTATTTTTGGAAGAGCTTTTTGTTGCAATGCATGTGAGGAATGACAACAGATTCTAAGCCAGGACTAATATCCAAAGGCAGAGTTAAAGTTCCAATATGCAATTCCTGCACACCAGTGGCCCATCTCACCCTCCTTGTTGCCAGGGCCTCTGGAGGGCACCACTCAAAAGCAAGAAATGTCTTCAGATTCTTTGAACTGTGCCCTGTATAGAACATAAGAACTCAAAAAATGACCAAGTGTGTGGGAAAACAAAGAACCAGAGACACCTTGTAGCTAGCAGCCATAAGAGCAGTAAGGCAGCCCTCTAACAATTTACTTAATGCCTTGCATGGAAACATGTCCATGTGTGACATTTTTAAGAAGCTGAAACAGAGCTGGGAAGGTGGCTCAGTGGTAGAGCGCTTGCCTTGCATGCATGATGACCTGGGTTTAATTCCTCAGTACCACATAAGCAGAAAAAGCCGGAAGTGGTGCTGTGGCTTTAGTGATAGAGTTAGCCTTGAGCTGAAGAGCTGAGGCACAGCACCCAGGTCCAGAGTTCAGGCCCATGACCAACAAAAAAAAGTTGAAACAAAAGCTAACAAAATTCTCAAGTTCTTTAGACAATGTTTTGCTACTGCTAACAAAAAAGTAAAGTCACAAAAGCAGATTATCTTGATTTAATCTTAAATTAAACTGAAGTTTTGGCATGAATTACATCAAACTCATAAATTAACATGAGCCCAAGAGAAGAAGACTGTCTTTAACATATAAGGCAATCTGGTGCTGCTTTTTACTTTAAATTCAAATTAAACACTATTCAAAAGAACATACTAAGCAAGGCGCCGGTGGCTCACATCTATGATCCTAGCTACTCAGGAGGCTGAGATCTGAGAATCGTGGTTGAAAGCCAGCCTGGGCAAGAAAGTCCATGAGACTTATCTCCAATTAACCACCAGAAAACCGGAAGTGGTGCTGTGGTTCAAGTGGTAGAGTGCTAGCCTTGAGCTAAAGAGCTGAGGGACAGAGCCCAGGCCCAGAGTTCAAGACCCACTACCAACAAAAAAAAAAAAAGAAAGAAAGAAAAAAAGAAAAAAGAACATGATTGTGCTTTGACCAGAATAGTAGAAATGGAATTGTAGTTCTGAATTACTTGTACATGTTTTTTTTGTTGTTTTTTCTTTTTTTGCCAGTCCTAAGGCTTGAACTCAGGGCCTGGGTGCTGTCTCTGAGCTTCTTTTACTCAAGTGGTAGAGTGCCACTCAAGTGGTAGAGTGGTAGAGCAACACTTCTGGCTTTTTCTGTGTATGTGGTGCTGAGGAATCAAACATAGGGCTTCATGTTTCTAGGCAAGCACTCTACCACTCAGCCACCAGCCCTTGTACATGTTTTATGTGGGAAAAATCCAGCTTTGTTCTACTGTTTATATGAATTGTATCTTCATATACAATATATATTTCATGTATATGTGTATGAATGTGTATACATACATATACACACAATCTGAGACTGAAGGCAAGGTTAAGATCCTTTAGAATTATAGAAGTGATGAGAATACCAAACTGCTACACAGCTTCATAAGTCACATCAAATTTGAAGTTTTGCTGTGAAGGTTTTTTTTTTGTGGGGTTTTTTTGCTTTTTTTGTCCATCATGAGGCTTGAACTCTGGGCCTGGGTGCTGTCCCTCAGCTCTTCAGCTCAAGGCTAGCACTCTACCACTTGAGCCACAATGCCAATTTCAGTATTCTGGTGGTTTATTGGATAAGAGTTTCATGGCTTTTCCTGCCCAGGCTGGCTTTGGACTGCAATCCTCAGATCTCAGCCTCCTGAGTAGTTAGGATGACAGGCATGAGCCACCGGCGCCTGCTGTGTGGGAAGTTTTTATTTTTAAGAAAGGTTTGGTAGTCATGTGGTAAAGTGCCATCTCTGAGCAAAAAAGCAAACCAAGGACCTGAGTTCAAACACCATTACTAACACATACACACACAAAGTTAAGCCAGGCATAGTGGCACAAGCCTGCAATTTCAGCACCCAGAAGGCAAATCCAAGAGGATCACAAGTTTCAAAACAGTCCAGATAGGGAGGCATGTAGACAGCAATTGCCTTGAGTATTACTTTGAGAGTAAAATCAGAAACTTGGCACCCCAAAATCTGTATAAAATGAAGAAACAGTGAAGAGACCTGTGAGCCACTAAGGTATTTTTTCCTGAGAAATGGATGCTTAAGATTCCAGTACATCTGTCCTAATCAATCTTGCCTGCCACACTATGATGTCAGTGTGGAAACACTTGTTTTATTTATTTATTTTTTTGTCGGTCGTAGGACCTGAACTCTGGGCCTGGGCGCTATCCCTCAGCTCTTCAGCTCAAGGCTAATGCTCTACCATTTGAGCCACAGCACCACTTCGGCTTTTTTCTGCTTATGTGGTGCTGAGGAATCCAACCCAGGGCCTCATGCATGCAAGGCAAGCACCCCAAAATTGTGGGGTTTTAAAACAAGTGTTTCGGACTGGGAAGGTAGCTCAGTGGTAGAGTGCTTGCCTTGCATGCATGAGGCCCTGGGTTCGATTCCTCAGCACCACATAAGAAAAAAGAAAAAAGCCGGAAGTGACGCTGTGGCAAAAGAAACAAAACACAATTTTGGTATTACTGTCATAATCCAGAAAGAACCAACATGATTTATTCTATCATTTGTTGTTTTCCATATAAACTAATGAATGACTTGAAGCCTCTAGGGAAAATATTACAGACATTTTGTATTTCTTAAATTCTTGCTTCTCAATTCTAAAAAACCTCAAGAAACCAATAATTAGATCCTAAGATTACCATCAAAGAATAAAAAATGCATTATCTGGTTTCTGTCTCCAATTCATCAAGGGGCTAACAAAAGGAAGTCCTTTGGGATCTGCCCCAGGAAAGGGACAGTACACCAAAAACATCCAGGCAGGGCTGCAGAGCTGGAATTTCCAGCCTCATCTCTGACCCTCTAGGACTGGAAGGACTGAGGTCAGCTGATGGGCAAGAGCCAGTTTTGTCAGTGATCTTGTCAGCATAGAGCCAGTATAGAAAAACCTAGATGCTGGGAGCTCCAGAGCCGTCTGGGTGGGTACACACAAGGGGGTTCACCAGAACAGGGGTGTGCCCACCGAGGGCAAGCAGGCTCTGTGCTCGGTAACTCTCCTTGTGCATTTCTTCTCTCTGGCTGTTTCCAAGTCCTATTCTTTTTAATAAACCTGTTACATCAGAAGTGCTGTCCTGAGTTCTGTGCTCTGTTTTAGAAAATGATCAAATCTGAGAGGGCTTTTAGAAATCCTACATCTGTAGTGGGCTGAGAAGGTGGGCAGAGGAGCACTCCACATGCAGCCGGCTTCCGAGTGAGGCAGCCCTGAACTCCAGGACTCTGATGCTGACTCTGCTAGTTGGTGTCAGTTACATGAAATGCAGAACACCCAGCTGGTGTTCTTAGATACAAAGAAATCCCACACCTGTGGGGTGAGAAGTGTTGCTCATAAAAAACAGTTTGGAAATCACCCCAAGGATTTTCCTTTTTTAAGTAATTATAGACATTTCTAAAGCTTTTTACTGTTTCCCCTGGTTACATCTTACACAACATCAAAACCAGACGTGCAGCTTCTGCCTCCCTCCTCCCTCATGTGGACTTGGAAACCACCCTACAATGGAAGCAGTGGAAGCAGAGCTGTCCTACTACAGTCCTGACTGCCCGCCAGCACACGGCCTTGCTCCTGACCCCATCCCGAGGTCCTGATAGCACACCTCCTTGCTCATGACCCATTCCCAGGCCCTGTAACTAGGAATCTCTTCTCCATGTCTACAATTCTACCATTAAAAATACACATAAATGGAACTATGTATCCTGTTATTTTTTTGTCGGTCATAGGGCTTGAACTCTGGGCCTAGGTGTTGTACCTCAGCTCTTCAGCTCAAGGCTAGTGCCCTACCACTTGAACAACAGTGCCACTTCCGGTTTTCTGGTGGTTTATTGGAGATAAGAGTCTCATGGACTTTCCTGCCTGGGCTGGCTTTGAACCGTGATCCTCTGATCTCAACCTCCTGAGTAGCTGGGATGACAGGTATGAGCCACCAGTGCCCTGCTCATGTTATCTTTTAAGACTGACTTTTGATTCAGCATAATGCCTGTGGTTTGCCACCCACAGCAGTAGTTTCCTCCTTTCTAATGTCAAGTGATATTCCATGGCATGATGTTTCAGTTTAACCACTCACCTAATAAATGCCATATTGGTGGGGGTGGTTGTTTTTATTTTTATTTTTTATTTTTTGGGTCCAGTTGTGGGGCCCTGTTGTTTTTTTATTACTCTAAATTAAGCCATTGTGGCCATTTGTATAATAGTTTTGTCTGTACATAAATTTCATTTTTCCAGGGCTGGAAGGTGGCTCAGTGGTAGAGCGCTTGCCTTGCCATGCCTGAGGCCCTGGGTTCGATTCCCCAGCACCACATAAGCAAAAAGAAAAAAGCTGGAAGTGGTGCTGTGGCTCAAGTGGTAGAGCGCTAGCCTTGAGCTGAAGAGCTGAGGGACAGCGCCCAGGCCCAGAGTTCAGGCCCCACGACCAGACCCTAAAAAATAAAAATAAATAAATAAATAAATATTTTTCATTTTCCCAGAACAAATGTCCACAAGTACACCTGTTAAATCACGTGCTAGGGGTGTTTAATCACACAACTATTTTCCTGTATTTCTAACATTTATGAGAAATTTTCTTGCATATAATGATATTTTATCTTACAGATGGCACAAAAAATTTATCATTTTCAGGTTCAATGAAGTGATAGTAAGCACCTTCATATAATTGTACAATTCCTACCACAATGTATCTCCAGAACTCTTTCATTTCCCTAACATATTCTATTTTACAACTGTTCATTTATTTTAATGAGATATTTCCCAAAGCAACAATAGAATCAAATAAATAACACAAGAGGCCTGGAAAAGAATTATTAGCTCAGTTCAGAGCTTCTTGTTAGCAGACTAACCAACAAAGATGTTTAGTTTTCTCTCTAGTCCTTAAGAAGCATTTGGCTCAGTGTCACTGATAAGTGAGGGACATAGCCCAGCCACTCTTACCATTAAGGTAGTTAAAAATCTCGATGTACATCAGAATTGAAATGTCTGTTGACATGTGCTGTTGAACACAGCTCAGGCCCCATATGTCTGTGCATCCACACACACATTTGCATGTAACTTTAAAACCCTGCAAGAGCTGCTAGGTGAGAACTTGGGGGGTTAAAATTCAGAGAAATGGACCACAGAGTTGAGACTGGTATTCTATAGCTGTTGTCCTTCAGGAGTATGGTATGAGAGATGGAGAAAGTCAGCAAAAATACAGCTGAGAAACAGAAGCCAGCAGAATCTGGAGATCTGAGATCAGGAGACAAGCGCTAGAGTCTGGGTCACCTGAGAGGCAACATCCTTGAGGGGAGGCACACAGAGGAGTGTCACACTTCACAGACTTCTCTGGGCACACAGGGAGGGCAGTCCTGGGGTTTGAACTAGGGAGGCAAGTATTTGTTTAATTCTTCTTCAGATAGGGTATCACTTTTTGCCAGGGCTGGCCTGAAATCCTCCTATTGATGTTTTCTGCATAGCTAGAATGACAGGAGCATGCCACTCTGTCCAACATTTGTCTTGTGGAGGTTCTGGGGCTTTAACTCAAGCCGTGGGCACTACCCCTGAGCATTTTTGCTTACGGCTAGTACTCGTCTGGCTTCAAACCACAATCCTCAGTTCTCAGTTTTCTAAGTAGTCAGGCTCACAGGAGTGAAACCACAAGAGCAATGCAACTCACTTTTAAGTATATATAATAACAGCAACACTGGCGTGAGATAACAATTTACAGAACGAGATGTAAAAAAGTCTAAGAACTAATTAATACCAATTGTTTCAACAGTCTGACTAGATTTACAGAGCACAAACTACATGCAAATGCACTATGATAGACACTATAGTAGATATAAATGGGCCAGCTTTACTTCATGACCTCTCATTTTCTAAGTTCAGGTTCAGTGTTACAGAAAACTGTCTAGGGCTGGGAAGGTGGTTCAGTGGTAGAGTGCTTGCCTTGCATGCATAAGGCCCTGGGTTTGATTCCTCAGCACCACATAAACAGAAAAGGCTGGAAGTGGCACTGTGGCTCAAGTGGTAGAGCACTAGCCTTGAGCTGAAGAACTCAGGGACAGTGCCCAGCCCAGAGTTCAAGCCCCACAACCAACCAACCAAAAAAAAAACAAACAAACAAACAAAAATGAAAGAAAGAAAAAGAAATACCAAACCATGGGCCTGGGTATGTGGCTTAGTGGTAGAGTGCTTGCCTAGCCTACACCATATAAGCAGAAAAAGCTGTGAGTGGCATTGTGGCTCAAGTGGTACAGTGCTAGCCTTGACAAAAAGAAGCTGAGGGACAGTGCTCAGGCCAGCCCTGAGTTGAAGGACTGGGAAAAAAAAACACATTATGGAAGATAAATTCTTAGCAACACAAAATACACACACAACAGTGAAACAGAAACAAAGAAAAACTCAAGGCTCATTTGTTCCAACTCCAGCTGCAGTGGGGGAGGGAGGTGGCACAAGGCACCTGTGCAATAATTCAGACCACCACTGCACACCATGACTTTGTATTCATTTTTTTTTAATCAGTCATGATGCTTGAACTCAGGACCTGGCCACTGCCCTGAGCTTTTTCCCTCAAGGATAGCACTCTACCTCTTTGAGCCACATCTTCATTTCTGAAGATAGGAGTCTCATGTACTTTCCTGCCTGGTCTGGCTTTGAACTACAGTTCTCAGATATCAGCCTTCTAAGTAGCTAGGGTTACAGGTGTAAGCCACTGATGCCCGGCTCCACACCATGATTTTTTTTTTTTTTTGTCAGTCATGGGGCTTGAATTCTGGGTCTGGACGCTGTCCCCCAGCTCTTCAGCTCAAGGTGAGCGCTCTACTGCTTGAGCCACAGCACCACTTCCAGTTTTTGAGTGGTTTTATTGGATATAAGAGTCTCACAGACTTTCCTGCCTGGGCTGGCTTTGAACTGCGATCCTCAGATCTCAGTCTCCTGAGCAGCTAGGATTACAAGCGTGAGCCACCAGCGCTCGGGGCCACACCATGAATTTTAAAACTAGAATTACATGCAGACCTATGTTCTGACCAACTAATAATATCCTCAGTTTAAAGCCTTGCTCTCCTCATTTTCATGTCTCTAAATACCTGAAATGCAGCGCAATACCTCATATTACCTGAAACATAGCACATATCTTAACAATATTGGCCAAGTAAATAAGTAAATCCATACAAATTAATTTTAAATCCCAACATATAGATTGTGACAATTCGTAAAATGTGGTATCTAAGAAATTCACCAAAATACATAGTTTACTTTTTAAAAAAGATACAGGACTTATAATACTTAGAAAAGAAAATCGAGGGGCTGGGAAGGTGGATCAGTGGTAGAGTGCTTGCATGCATGAGGCCCTGGGTTCGAGTCCTCAGCATCGCATAAGCAGAAAAAGCTGGAAGTGGCGCTGCGGCTCAAGTGGTAGAGCACTAGTTGAGCTGAAAAGCTGAGGGACAGCACCCAGGCCCAGAGTTCAGGCCCCATAACTGGAAAAGAGGGAAGGGAAGGGAAGGGGAGGGGAGGGGAGGGGAGAGAAATCGGGACTGGGAATGTGGCTTAGTGGTAGAGTGCTTGCGTAGCATGCATGAAGCCCTGGTTCCATTCCTCAGTAACACATAAACAGAAAAAGCTGGAAGTGGCGCTGTGGCTCAAGTGGTAGAGCACTTGCCTTGAGCTGAAGAGCTGAGGGACAGCACTCAGGCCCAGAGTTCAAGCCTCAGGATGGACAAAAAAAAAAAAAAAAAGCAGCTCAGGGACAGTGCCCAGGCCCTGAGTTCAAGTCCCAGAACTGGCAAAAAAAAAAAAAAAAAGAAAAGAAAAGGAAAAAAAAGAGAAGGGAAGGGAAGGGAAGGGAAGGGAAGGGAAGGGAAGGGAAGGGAAGGGAAGGGAAGGGAAGGGAAGGGAAGGGAAGGGAAGGGAAGGGAAGGGAGGAAGGAAGGAAGGAAAAAGAAAATAAATGACAGGAGAAAGATCAGGAGACACCTGTAAATAAAACATTTTATTGATCTCTTGTAAAAGACAACATTAGCTGTAAGAACTATTCCCCACCCATTTCCAAAGAACACAAGGTGTCTCAGTTTAAGGTACAATAAAATAATTGAGAGTAAAGGTGAACAGAGTAATTGAAGAAAGTTAGGTGGGTAGGAGTAATTGAAAGTTAGGTGGGTACTGCTAGCTACTGTAAGAGTTCAGGACACAAGAATTCAATAGAACAAGCAATAATCCCGCTTGTAAGTTTTCTGGGAATTAAAGAAGAGAATGATATTGCATTATGCTATAGTATAGTTTTCCTCTTCTGATGTCACAAGTTTAGATCTAAATACATCCCACTTTTTTCTTCTTCTTCCCAGGTTAGCTTTGAATCACAATCTTCAGGTCTCAGCCTCCCGAGTATCTAGAATTACAGGTGTGAGCTACTAGTGCCCAACCAATGTCTGCATTTTTAATCATACTTAGTAATTAAGATATAATTGAAGCCAGGCAACGGTGGCTCACAACTATAATTCTGTGCTACTCATGAGACTGAGATCACAGCTCAAAGCTAGCCCAGGCAGGAAAGTCCATGAGACTTGTATCTCCAATTAACCACTCAAAAACCAGAAGTGGCGCTATGGCTCAAAGTGGTGCTATGGCTCAAAGTGGTAAAGCTCTAGCCTTGAGCAAAAAGAACTCACAGATAGTGCCTAGGCCCTAAGTTGAAGGCCCACAACCTAAATAAATAAATAAATAAATGATATAATTGACTACCCAAGCCACTTATTTAAGTGTAAAATTCAATATTCTTTTTTAAGTACTTCACAATATTTATTTCAAGATTAAATGCTGTGACCATTATCTCATAAAAGGCTCAGGAAAGTCTAGAGGTTCATTAGGTTTAATAACAAAACTAAAAATAGTAGTAAGTTTTCCATACCTGGTTCTTTACAGTAGTGAGACTTATATGTATAAATACATATTTATAAGCTATATAATGAATCTTAATGCATACTTATATTTGACATATTTTCTCTCTCTTTTTTTGGTTGGTTGTGGGGCTTGAACTCTGGGCCTGGGCACTGTCCCTAAGCTCTTCAGCTCAAGGCAAGCGCTCTACCACTTGAGCCACAGCGCCACTTCAGGTTTTCTGGTAATTAATTGGAGGTAAGAGTCTCATGGACTTTCCTGCCTGGGCTGGCTATGAACTGTGATCCTCAGATCTCAGCCTCCTGAGTAGCTGGGATTACAGGCATGAGCTGCCAGTGCCCAGCTTTCTCATTTTTATACAAGGAGAAGAACAGTAATCTGAAACAGAAATATACTAGAACAAGAGCATACAGGCCACAGTATGCATACATCTAATTTTATAGTATCCACAACAACCGAAAGCACCTATTTGCTGCTCATTTTCATCAACATCGGGGCACGCTGTATTACCTTACTGAACTGTCACGGTCCTGTCCTCCCTGGTAACAGCCACAGTGTGAGCGCAAACCAGAAACCCAGCAGCTCACATCTCACACTGTGGAATCACTCTGAAATCTGCAGCTAAAGTGGCACTCAATTTAAAATAAATTAACTTGGTATCCTCAATCCTGTTACAAGTATTCACAAAATTTTAGGAAGTAGTAAGTCAATGATTAAAACTTAGAGAAGAGGCAAATCCTTTCTGTACATGATACCACAATACATTATTTTTATCTTGTTCTTAAACAGTATGTATTACATTTAGGTTACTGATAAATTCTCTTAAAGCTTCCCAGAAGAATGAGAGGAAAGTTGTCCACAAAATACATTTGCACACAATAATATGGAAGAACTTATCCAAAGAAATTAAATTTGTTTTAATTCTTAATTATCCAAATATCTGAATACTAAAAGAATAATTGGGGGCTGGGAAGGTGGCTCAGTGGTAGAGCACTTGCTTTGCATGCCTGAGGCCCTGGGTTCGATTCCTCAGCACCACATAAGCAAAAAGAAAAAAGCCAGAAGTGGCGCTGTGGCTCAAGCGGTAGAGTGCTAGTCTTGAGCTGAAAAGCTGAGGGACAGCGCCCAGGCCCAGAGTTCAGACCCCACGACCGGACCCAAAAAAAAAAAAAAAAAAAAAAAAGAATAATTGTCAAAACAGTAAGGTAAGCTGGTTACCAATTGATCACATCTACAACCCTAAATATTGGGAAGCTGAGGTCTGAAGATTGTGACTTAAAACCAACCTAGGCAGACAAATACAACAGATGCTTATCTCCAATTAACAGCAAAATGCTAAAGCTAAAGGCTCACATGTAGAGCACTAGCTGTGAGTGTGATACAGCCAAGTTCAGGCTCTAAGTTCAAGACCCAAAACCAGCAAACATGAGGGAAAAGAAAACACCAGTTCAATAATACTATACAAGATAGGTTTGGTTTCTATATTTTGAAGCCATAACATCAACATTTAATGACAACAGTAAAAGTAAGAGTCACACATCTTAGCTATATTAAGTTCTAATTTTTCAAATATGTAAAAATGGAATATTATCTTCATTCGTCTCTGTAAACATTTTTCAAGGTAGGTACCAGTAACTCACTCCTATAATCTGAGATACTTGAGAGAGCCAGCCAGGGCAGAAAAGTTTGAGAGACTCTACCTCCAATTAGCAAAACTGAGGTGTGGCTCAAGTGGCAAAGCATCAGCCATGAGCTAAAAGCAGAGTTCAAGTACCAGGACACACGGATGGACGGACAGGGACAGGGACGGACACGGACACACACACACACACACACGAATATTCTTCAGAGTATAATTTTCTACAGCCCCCATTGACACAGAGGAGTCACTTCTATAATAAAGGCTTAAAGAGCCAGAAGAATTACTCAAGGGGTAGAACACATGCTTTGCAAGCGCAAAGCCCTGAGTTCAAACTCCAATGACAGCGAAACAACCACAAGACTGTCCTCCACGCGTCAAGCCGCCCAGGTCTTTCCCTGGGCAGAAGAAAGGAAGTGAAAGACAGTTAAGCAGCGAGGGCGGCGCCTCTCCCGCAGGACCGCGGCTCCTCGGAGCGGCAGCGCGCTGACCACGCCTTCCCGGCCACCCGCACAGCACGCAAAGGCAGGCGGGGCTGCCCGGGGCGCCTCTCCACTACTTGTGTTTGTTGTCGGTCGTGGGCTCGAACTCGGCCTGGGCGCTGCTCCTCAGCTCTGCAGCGCTGAGCCACCTTCCCAGCCGGGCTGCGGTGCGGTGCGCGGGCCCCCCGGGCGGCTGGCACCGGGCTCCCTCCCGCCTCCCCGCCGGGGCCGGGGCCGGGGCTCCCCTCCCGCCTCCCTGCCAGGGCCGGGGCCGGGGCTCCCTCCCGCCTCCCCGCCGGGGCCGGGGCTCCCCTCCCGCCTCCCCGCCGGCTCGCCGGGGCTCCCCTCCCGCCTCCCCGCCGGCTGGCACCGGGCTCCCTCCCGCCTCCCCGCCGGGGCCGGGGCTCCCCTCCCGCCTCCCCGCCGGGGCTCCCTCCCGCCTCCCCGCCTGGGCCGGGGCTCCCCTCCCGCCTCCCCGCCGGCTCGCCGGGGCTCCCCTCCCGCCTCCCCGCCGGGGCCGGGGCTCCCCTCCCGCCTCCCCGCCGGGGCCGGGGCTCCCTCCCGCCTCCCCGCCGGGGCCGGGGCTCCCTCCCGCCTCCCCGCCGGCTGGCCGGGGCGAGTTGGGAAGCCGGGGCGCTCCCGCGCTGGTGCGGAAGCGGCTGCAGAACCGGGCCAGGGAGAGTGACCAGCCGGCCCCGCCCGGGGCGGGTGAGGCGCGGGGGGTGGGGGGGCGACGCGGGGAGCGCGCGGCGCTGACAGGACCCGACGCCGCCCTCTCCGGGCCGGGGCCGGCAGGGGAGCCGGGCCGCAGGGAGGGGCTGACCCGGAGGAGCCCGACCTGCCGGCCACAGTCTCGGGGTCGGGTCTCGGGGTCGGGTCCCCGGCGGGGTCGCGGGGTCGGGTCGCGGGGGTCGGGTCCCCGGCGGGGTCGCGGGGTCGGGTCTCGGGGTCGGGCCCGGGTCTCAGCCCCCGCCCCACGCACTCACCCAGGCCGGCAGGTCGCAGGCGCGCACGCCCAGGCGCACCGTGCGCTCCTCGTCCTCCAGCAGCGCCAGCGCGCGGCACAGGCGGCTGGCCTTCAGGCCGCGGCTCCGGCGGCACCAGGCGAGCAGCCCCAGCGCCAGCAGCACCCAGCTGAAGCTCAGCCCCAGGTAGCCGAGCGCGTACACCGGCAGCAGCAGCGCGAAGCTGCGCGCCAGCTGCGCCAGCAGGCCCGGCACGTCCACGCTTAGGGCGCCGCCGGGGGGCTCCGGCGCCGGGCGGCCCCCGGCCCGGCCGGCCTCCGAGCCCGCGTCCCCAGCGCCGCTCATGGCCAGCCGCGCGGCACTGCCCTCGGGCCCGGGCGGGCGCTGCGTTCCCGCGGACGGCGGCCGGCTGGGACTGGCGCGACAGCGCCCCTGAGGGGAACGGCTGGCGCCGCCCCTGCGCGCCCGCCGGCCGCCCGTGACGTCATCGCCGCGCGCGGCCCCGCCCGCGGACGGGCGAGGCGCTGCGTCCTCACGCCCGCGCGACCCCGCCCATCTGCGCGCGAGGCCGGCGCCCCCGCACGCACTGGGCGCCGCCGTGGGTGGGCGAGTCGTGACGCCATCGCGCCGGGCCTCGCCCCGCCTCCCGCGGGCGGCGACGGACGCCTCGCGCAGCCTCGCTCGCCCCGCCCGGGCCCCGCCCCGCCCCGCCCGGGCCCCGCCCCGCCCGGGCCCCGCCCCGCCCCGCCCGGGCCCCGCCCCGCCCGGGCCCCGCCCCGCCCGGGCCCCGCCCCGCCCGGGCCCTCCGCCGGGGGAAGGGCGTGCGGGCCGGCTCGCTGCGGAGTCGCCTCCCGCGGGTCCCGGTCTATTTCGGTCCGGCGCGGCCTGCGGTGGGCGGGCGGCGGGGCGCCTGCCGGCACGGCGCGTGCGTGTGTGCGCGTGCGCCCGGCGAGGGGCTTCCCTTTCCCTGCCCGCCCGACTCCTGCCGGCTTCGGCGGGGAGCGGCGGCGTCCGCGCGCGGACCAGGGCCGGGTCCCTCCGGCACCGCGGGGAGAGCGGGGAGCGGCCCGGCCTCTGCCCGCCAGTCACCGGACCCCGGCCCGGAGGTCGCTCCTCACCTCGGAGGTCGCTCCTCACCTCGGAGGTCACTTCCTCACCTCGGAGGTCACTCCTCACCTCGGAGGTCACTTCCTCACCTCGGAGGTCACTCCTCACCTCGGAGGTCACTCCTCACCTCGGAGGTCACTCCTCACCTCGGAGGTCACTCCTCACCTCGGAGGTCACTCCTCACCCTCGGAGGTCACTCCTCACCTCGGAGGTCGCTCCTCACCTTGGAGGTCGCTCCTCACCCTCGGAGGTCACTCCTCACCTCGGAGGTCACTCCTCACCTCGGAGGTCACTTCTTCACCTCGGAGGTCACTCCTCACCTCGGAGGTCACTTCCTCACCTCGGAGGTCACTCCTCACCTCGGAGGTCGCTCCTCACCTCGGAGGTCGCTCCTCACCTCGGAGGTCGCTCCTCACCTCGGAGGTCACTCCTCACCTCGGAGGTCACTCCTCACCTCGGAGGTCACTCCTCACCCTCGGAGGTCACTCCTCACCTCGGAGGTCGCTCCTCACCTTAGAGGTCGCTCCTCACCCTGGGAGGTCACTCCTCACCTCGGAGGTCACTCCTCACCTCGGAGGTCACTTCCTCACCTCGGAGGTCACTCCTCACCTCGGAGGTCACTTCCTCACCTCGGAGGTCACTCCTCACCTCGGAGGTCGCTCCTCACCCTGGGAGGTCACTTCCTCACCTCGGAGGTCACTCCTCACCTCGGAGGTCGCTCCTCACCTTGGAGGTCGCTCCTCACCCTGGGAGGTCACTCCTCACCTCGGAGGTCACTCCTCACCTCGGAGGTCACTTCCTCACCTCGGAGGTCACTCCTCACCTGGGAGGTCACTCCTCACCTTGGAGGTCACTCCTCACCTCGGAGGTCGCTCCTCACCCTGGGAGGTCACTCCTCACCTCGGAGGTCACTTCCTCACCTCCGAGGTCACTCCTCACCTCGGAGGTCACTCCTCACCCTGGGAGGTCACTTCCTCACCTCGGAGGTCACTTCCTCACCTTGGAGGTCACTCCTCACCTCGGAGGTCGCTCCTCACCCTGGGAGGTCACTCCTCACCTCGGAGGTCGCTCCTCACCCTGGGAGGTCACTCCTCACCTCGGAGGTCACTCCTCACCTTGGAGGTCGCTCCTCACCCTGGGAGGTCACTCCTCACCCTGGGAGGTCGCTCCTCACCTCGGAGGTCGCTCCTCACCTCGGAGGTCACTCCTCACCTCGGAGGTCGCTCCTCACCCTGGGAGGTCACTCCTCACCCTGGGAGGTCGCTCCTCACCTCGGAGGTCGCTCCTCACCTCGGAGGTCACTCCTCACCTCGGAGGTCGCTCCTCACCCTGGGAGGTCGCTCCTCACCCTGGGAGGTCACTCCTCACCTCGGAGGTCGCTCCTCACCCTGGGAGGTCACTCCTCACCTCGGAGGTCGCTCCTCACCTCAGAGGTCACTCCTCACCCTGGGAGGTCGCTCCTCACCCTGGGAGGTCACTCCTCACCTCGGAGGTCGCTCCTCACCTTGGAGGTCACTCCTCACCTCGGAGGTCACTCCTCACCTCAGAGGTCGCTCCTCACCTCGGAGGTCGCTCCTCACCTCGGAGGTCGCTCCTCACCTCGGAGGTCACTCCTCACCTTGGAGGTCACTCCTCACCCTGGGAGGTGGCTCCTCACCCTGGGAGGTCACTTCCTCACCTCGGAGGTCGCTCCTCACCTCGGAGGTCGCTCCTCACCTCGGAGGTCACTCCTCACCCTGGGAGGTCGCTCCTCACCCTGGGAGGTCGCTCCTCACCCTGGGAGGTCACTTCCTCACCTCGGGGGTCACTTCCTCACCTCGGAGGTCGCTCCTCACCTTGGAGGTCACTCCTCACCCTGGGAGGTCACTCCTCACCTCGGAGGTCGCTCCTCACCTCGGAGGTCACTCCTCACCTCGGAGGTCACTTCCTCATCTGCTGAGGTCACACCTCCCTCCACAGTGAGAGATTCCCTGGGCTCTGAAGTCACTTCCTCTTCCTCTGAGGTCACAACTCCCTGCTCCACAGTGAGAGGCTCCTGGGCTCTGAGGTCACTTCCTCTACCTCTGAGGTCACTTCTTCACCCTCTGAGGTCACTTCCTCATCTGCTGAGATCACACCGCCCTCCACAGTGAGAGGCTTCCCCAGCTCTGAGGTCACTTCCTCATTGTCCACAGTGAGAGGCTTCCCTGGCTCTGAGGTCACTTCCTCATTGTCCACAGTGAGAGGCTTCCCTGGCTCTGAGGTCACTTCCTCTTCCTCTGAGGTCACTTCCTCATTTACTGAGATCACACCACCATCCCACAGTGAGAGTCCCCCTCTGAAGTCACTTCCTCTTCCTCTGAAGTCACTTCCTCATCTACTGAGATCACACCGCCCTCCACAGTGAGAGGCTTCCCGGCTCTGAAGTCACTTCCTCATCCTCCACAGTGAGAGGCTTCCCTGGCTCTGAGGTCACTTCCTCTTCCTCTGAGGTCACTTCCTCATTTACTGAGATCACACCACCATCCCACAGTGAGAGCCCCCCCCTCTGAAGTCACTTCCTCTTCCTCTGAAGTCACTTCCTCATTGTCCACAGTGAGAGGCTTCCCGGCTCTGAAGTCACTTCCTCATCCTCCACAGTGAGAGGCTTCCCCAGCTCTGAGGTCACTTCCTCTTCCTGTGAGGTCACTTCCTCATCCTACCAACCACAATTTTTTTCACTGCTGAGGCCCATAGTATCCCACCGTGAAGGCCTCAGTAGCTTCAGAAGCTGTGAGATCTTAAGAGTATGGAGGCTAGAAGGCCGTTCTCCCAACATAACCTGTTTCCTGGAGATGTCAGTCAGTCCTGGCTTACCTGGAATTCATATTTCTATTCCATGTGTGGGCTAATTCACTCCTAAACTGCTTGGAGTCTGAGGGGTAGATTAAGGTTTATACAAATTGTAAGTTGTTTATTACAAGTATACAAAATATTGTCACATGTTATACCTTACTTGCTGCCAGTACTTCCCTGTATGAAATGCAATAAAGACCTTGGTTAATGGAACCTTGGGATCTGAACCTGGCAGAAGTCTTCAGTCCCCTAGGACTCCAAATCTCAATTCTAGGGTCCAGTCTCCATTATTGCCTTGCCCATAGTTGTGTCAGGTTGTGATAGACATTGAGACAATATGAAAAATAGACAATAGCCCAGTATTTTATATATGTACATTGATAACATGTATATATTTGGTAAAATACAATGTATTAAATTTGAATTCAGCTATTTTTAACTTTAAAAGTGCAGCTACTAGGAAATATGCCATCATGGGCTGAGAATGTGGCTTTCTGGCAGAGTGCTTGCCTAGCATGCATGAAGCCCTGGGTTTGATTGCTCAGTATCACATAAACAGAAAAATCCTCAAGTGGTGCTGTGACTCAACCAGTAGGTGCTAGCCTTGAGCAAAAAGAAGCTCAAGAACAGTGCCCAGGCCCTGAGTTCAAGCCCTAGAACTCGCAAAACAAAATCAAGAAAATATGCAATCATATATGTGATTTACCCTTTTTCACAACCAGAAAACATGGTTATAATTACAATTGTTCATTACTCACCTTGAACTTGTGCTCAAACTGTCTGCTCCTTTCAAAGTGCTCTTCCCTAGCCTATCTTCCTGATTATTTATACTTAAAGATTTAACCACGATGAACCCTTTTTAATCTCATTGCTCCAGGCACATTTTGTCACTTTTTCTTCTTTTTTTTGGGGGGGGGGGCGGTTGTGGGGCTTGAACTCAGGGCCTGCACTCTTCAGCTCAATGGGAGCGCTCTACCGCTTGAGTCATAGTGCCACTTCCGGTTTTCAAGTGGTTTATTGGAGATAAGAGTCTCACGGGCATTTCTGCCCCGGCTGGCTTTGAACGGCAATCCTCACATCTCAGCCTCCTGAGTAGCTAGGGTGACAGGCATAAGCCACCAGTGCGGGGAGCCTGGGCGAAGCAATTAGACTCCGCCCACTCCCTTGCAGCTTTGAGGTAAACAACTCCATATTAGGCAGTGCTTGGCGGGACGGTGGGTCCTGGGCTTTGCGCATGCGCGAGCCACGTAGCATCCCCAGCCAATCCCGTGGCACTTGGTGACGGTGAAAGGCAGACGACCAATAGTAGAACGATACGTGTCCCTATTCCCTATATAAGCGGCCATTTTTTTTGTGCGCTCTCTCTCGCGCTCAAGCTCTCCTACATGCAAGAAGGCTCTTCAGTAAAGTGTGATCTGAGAAGACTCCTGGTGTGGTGGTCGTTCTTCCTCGCTGGTCGAGAAGGCGTTCGCCGCACACCAGTGCCCGGCAGACATTGTCACTTCTGCAACCAAGTCTTCTTATCTCCTGCATTTTCACATCTTTTAATAGCTGCTTGCATATTTTTTCTTCACTCTTAGGAGCCATTAGAGGTCCAGATAATGCTTTATTTTGTTTAGCATTTTAACATTTGTTTCTATCAAGTTCAGAAAGTTACTGGTGAATAAATATGATAGAAGAAATGTTATGACTTAGAACATAATTGATGGTCAAATCAGATATTCAGAAAATAATTTAAGTCCTGCTATGGCTAAAACTCCATTTACTCTGCGAATATAGTGGGGCATAGTAGGGAGACCAGGAAGGACTAGGGTTTAAGCATTGTTAGAGAAGTTTTTCCTAAGGAGAAGGTTAATTTCAAATTTCATATTAGATTTCTGTTGTAAGAACTTTTTTTTTTCCTGGCAGTGGCAGCACAAGCTGTCACTGAAAGCTGGTTAGCTCCTAGATTGTCAGTGTCCCTGTTCACGAAGCTGGTGGACTGGGACCATGGTTCCCAGACTCTGGTACTGAGTAGTACTGCCACAGCACTGGACCTGGCATCCAGCATGTCTTCGGTGCCGGTCAGTCCTTTCCCTGTCCTGTCATCTAAACTTCATGGCTGTCGCTACCGCCTCGACCACCAAGGAAGACGCGACACTGAACTCTTCTCTCTGCAGTTTATTCAGGACCTTTCAGTAATCTTCTGACCCCAACCCCGGGGAGAATTCCCCACAGCCTTAAGTACCCGCTGGGTAGCCAACCCTGATACGCCACCTGGGAACCACCAATAGGTTCAGGTGCACGGAAGCAAGCCAGATTCTTTGCCTTAGCCATATAAGGAGTTGTTTACCTCAGAGAGCACTGGCCATCTGGAAGGCGGAGGGCGGAAGCCGGCGCCATCTTCCAGGTGCGGCCTCTCGCAGCTCTCTACACATGGCTGCAAGAAACTGCACCTCAGCCTTGAACTCCTATTGAGACCAAGCTGCAGATGATGTTTCACCCGTCATAGAGCTGAGGCTGTCCTAGCTTCTTGGCTTCACTTTAGAGACGATGCCACATCCAACCATCACTCCAGGCCATGTCAACTTTTCTGATGCTGCGTCAGGCTGTTTGAATATACCTTGCATATGAGAACCTTCAAGAGCTGGTGTGGCAGCTACAGAAGACCCCGGCCTACTGCTCCTGCTCCAGAAGCCCAGTGCTGCCCCCTGCCCTGTGCCTCAGAGCAGTGCTGCTGTGGTAGGAAAGAAGCCCTGTTTTCACCCAGGAGAACTGGAGCCAACTAGCCAGGCATGGTGCCCCCGCCTCCCAATGCCTTCCACCCAAACCTGAGCTACACCCCTCCTCTCCCAGGGCTCCTGCGGGGTTCTCTGCTATAGGTGGGCATTCCCTCTCTGCCCAGACCTGGCTGGGCATGTGGAGTACCTCCCATCTCTAGTCCCAGCGGTACAGGATCCTCCCTGGCTAGGGCAGGCACCATATTGCTCCCATTCTTGTGGGTGATGGCCCCTCCTTATAAACCTCCTTCTCCTATACATGACTATCTCCACGGGGTTTTCTGGGATGGCTGCTTACATCTTCCTTGTGTTGCAACATTAGGCCTCAATAAAATCCCTCCCAAGATGTCTTTCATGATCTACTTATAGTCCTTATCATGGGTAAAGCAGGCTGTGTTGGTTGCCTGGGCTCACCACAGCAGATACACCCAGTAGTAACCAGAAGGTGGCTGAAGAGTTCAGGAAAAGCTGGGCGCCAGTGGCTCACGCCTGTAACCCTAGTTACTCAGAAAGCTGAGATCTGAGGATTTCGGTTCAAAGCCAGGCCCAGGCAGGAAAGTCCGTGAGTCTTTTTTTTTTTTTTTGTCAGTTGCGGGGCTTGAACTCTGTGCCTGGGCACTGTCCCTCAGCTCTTCAGCTCAAGGCGAGCGCTCTACGGTTTGAGCCACAGTGCCACTTCCAGTTTTCTAGTGGTTTATTGGAGATAAGAGTCTCAGGGACTTTCCTGCCTGGGCTGGCTTTGAACTGCCTTCTGAGTAGCTAGGATTACAGGCGTTAGCCACCAGCGCCCCACTCCGTGAAACTCTTATATCCAATAAACCACCAGAAAACTAGAAGTGGTGCTGTGGCTCAAGTGGTAGGGTGCTAGCCTTGAGCTGAAGAGCTGAGGGTCAGCCCCAGGCCCAGAGTTCAAGCCTCACAACTGACCAACAAAACAAAAAACAAAACAGAGTTCAGGAAAGCAGCCTGGGTCAGAAACTGCAGAGACATGAGACTCAACGTAGAAGACAAGAGGCTGTGAATGGCTGAGATACTGAAGCTGCAAACCCCAGGGGCTTGGTGAGCTCCAGAGCTGAGTTACCAGAGAGGTTGAGAGCTGAGGTCCATGACGCCCGAGTTTCTGAGAGATGATGGGTGAGGATGGGTTTCTAGCACTTCTGGCTTTGAGAACCTAAATCAGTAAGTCTCTGGATTTGAAAACCTAGTCCCATATCTAGGCTCAAGAATCTATAAGCTTCTGGCTTTGTTTTTTTTGTTGTTGTTGTTGTTTTTTTTGGGGGGGGGGCGTCCAGTCATGGGCCTGAACTATGGGCCTGGGCACTGTCCCTCAGCTCTTCAGCTCAAGGCTAGTGCTCTACCACTTGAGCCACAACACCACTTCTGGCTTTTTTCTTTTTGCTTATGTGGTGCTGGGGAATCGAACCCAGGGCCTCAGGCATGCAAGGCAAGCGCTCTACCACTGAGCCACCTTCCCAGCCCCAAGCTTCTCTGGCATTCACTGTCTCAGAGCTGCTAAGTCTAAGGGAGCTTTGCATTGTGTATGAATAATTTCCATTCACAAAGCTCTGTAATTATGGCACATTGGCAGTTGTTCTGTCTGACTATGAAATAGTGCCGTAGTGACAGGACTTACCTTTTAGACAGCTTTGTCTTCAGTGGATCATGGGTTGGTCAGACTGGAGTGGAAAGAGCTGAATATATTTACAGTTAGAAGATAATTAGAAGGAAGTTGAGACTGGATAGAGACAGGAGAGCTGACAAGGAAAACAAAACTAGTTCAGAATTTTGTCCCAGATTCTGGAAACTAAAGCTGAAAATCACTAGAGCAGAAAGGAATAGACCACATGGGCTTGCATTCCTTCCATTGTCCTCTCTTTAGATGCTGAGTTTTGGTCTCCCTAAATGAGCAATTTAGTCTCAGCACAGACTTTAATTCTTGGGCGGAAAGGAACGCTCAAAAGCTCATAAAGATGACACTCATTGTATCCATGTTTTTGGTAACTAGCCCATTCTAAACCCACCCTTGTCTCCATTCTTGGGAATAAAGCAGAATTAGTAAATGTTTCCAGGTCTTATGTAATGGTAACTCCTCTGCGCCTCACATTTATCATAACAATGAAACAAATGGAAAGAAAAGTTTTCAGGTGTTCTGACCCTGTTTTTAGGAAAAGGTTAAGCTGGATTCCTGGCTTAGTCTGGAGGTAAACAGCCTTTCTGAGCTCTTGGCTCCCATTTTTTGTCTATCAGGGATGGCTCTTCTTACCCTTTCTATTATGCTTTGCTTTGATAAATCTTTGTTACTTGGTGAGTTTTCTGTGAAATGCTCTGAAAAGAAATTTTTTTGGTAGTGGACTAAAGAGCTGATGAGCTCCATGCTGAAGAGAGGACTCTGCCCTCTTCCACTTGCTGGTCCTCATTCTAAACATGTTTAGTTGGGTCTGATTGCAGGTAAGGGACGGGGGCTCTCATTCCTCAGCAGACGTCACTTCTAATATGGATGGTGGCCTTATTCAGTCTCACAATCAACAGAATATGAGGCCTTCCAGTTCGGGCTATTTTCTCAGCTGCTGTTATATAGTGCTTAAGAGACAAGCTAATGCCTCAGTGAAGCACCTTAGGCAAGCTAATTATCCTTTCTATCTCTGTGTGAGAAACAGCAACACAAGACTAAGAGAATCAGGTGAAGTGTGAGATCATTACACTTACTTTGTGTTGGAGACCTGAAACCTGCCTGAGGATGCTCTGGCCTTTTTCAAACACCTGATTAAGCCATGATAAATAGCCATTCTTGGAAATTCCAAGGTGTACATTTAGATTACTTCCTAAAACAGGCTGGGCCAGTCAATTACCGAAACCGGTGGACCAAAAGACCCTGCCCTGACTTCACCGTAAAAAAATTTCCGTCCACCCCTCCCTTCCATACAGTGCTTCCCCTTCTTTCCTTATAAAAACCTAAGTTTCTTTGCCAATAAATGAGACCTTGACGCGACTCAGAATGACTCTGTCTTTCCTTATGCGCTTGGTCTCGATCCTCTCTCGCCCCCCTTGGTTCTTTTAGGAGGTACCCTCTCGGATCCCCCACCAAATTACCTGGCCTGCTGGACGGGTCAACTTTGGTGCCTTGTGTGGAGCAGTTACTGAATAATAGCCATCACTCAAGATACCCCTTTGACATATTTACTTATTTATTTATTGTCAGTTGTGAGGCCTGAGTCTGGGCCTGGGCACTGTCCCTCAGCTCTTCAGCTCAAGGTGAGCGCTCTACCACTTGAGCCACAGCGCCACTTCCGGTTTTCTGGTGGTTTATTGGAGATAAGAGTTTCACGGCCTTTCCTGCTCAGGCTGGCTTTGAACTGAGATCCTCAGATCTCAGCCTCCTAAGTAGCTAGGATGACAGGCATGAGCTACTGGTGTCTGGCTCTTTTATTTTTAATATGCAGAAGAGTGGAAATGAAGATGATGATAGACCACAGGGAAACAGGAGTGGCCTCTAATCTGTCAATAATGTCCTCACCGCCAAGCTCCATGAGTGGATTTTTGTATATAACAAGTAGACAAGTAAACTATAATCTATAACAGCACTGGCTTATCCTAGTCCACCACGGCACCCGCTTAGCACGGTCCACCACGGCACCGCTTAGCACATGTGTGTGGATTTCCTTCCTGCAGAAGGCCCCTGGCTTCCCGGGGTCAGACGGACCGTCCACCCGTGAAGACGCCGGGCCTCCCGAGTCGCCCGCTCCCCTGGTCGGTCTTCAGACATCCACAGCCCATGAAAGCTCGGGGGACGCGGCCCCGAGGCCGAGGGTGGGCAGGTGTGACCCAGTGTGGGCCCGTGTGACCCGGTGTGGGCTGGTGTGACCCGGTGTGACCTGGGGGATGCCCCAGGTGGCCATGTCAGCCGTGTCAGTCCGTGTCAGCCGTGTCAGTCCATGTCAGCCATGTCAGTCCGTGTCTATGTCAGTCTGTGTCAGCCGTGTCAGTCTATGTCAGTCCGTGTCAGCCGTGTCAGTCTGTGTCAGTCCGTGTCAGCCGTGTCAGTCTGTGTCAGCCGTGTCAGTCCATGTCAGCCGTGTCAACGGTGTCAGTCCGTGTCAGTCCATGTCAGCCGTGTCAGTCCGTGTCAGCCCATGTCAGCCTGTGTCAGTCCATCTCAGTCCATGTCAGCCATGTCAGCCGTGTCAGTCCGTGTCAGCCGTGGTGTCAGCCGTGTCAGTCTGTGTCAGCCCATGTCATCCGTGTCAGTCCGTGTCAGTCCGTGTCAGCCGTGTCAGTCTGTGTCAGCCCATGTCATCCGTGTCAGCCATGTCAGCCATGTCAGCCATGTCAGCGGTGTCAGTCGGTGTCAGCCGTGTCAGCCATGTTGAAAGACCCCAGGCCCCCTGGGATACTTTCTTCAACGGGAGGGCACCCCAAGAACCAAGACTCCAAGCCAGCAGCTGCAATAAGCAAGAGGAGTTTATTTGGCGTTTGCGCAAACAGGCTCTCTGTCCAGGGCAGACAGGAAGCCCTGAGCAGCGGTTCCAGGCACTTTTAAAGACAAAAGCCACAGGATTAGCATAAGACCCCAGGTTCCCCGGGATTGGCTCAGTTTACTACACGGGGAAGTTTATAACACTCTTTGTAATAACAGTTGGCTCAGGGCAAGTCTAGGGGGAGCGGTCACCCTGGAGGGAAGTTTACATAGTTACAGGCTTGTGATTAATTAACATTTGGCCTAATTTGTTGGGCTCACCAGATGGTCCTTATCTTGGGCCCTCTAAACCGAGAATTTTTACACAGGAATGCAGAGGAACATACTCTTTGTTCCTTATCTTGGGTCCCATTTGGCCACCTGGGGAATTTACTTGTTAGTTTTTTATTTAAGACTACAGAGCTTGTCCCAGGGCCGACATCTAGACTCCGAAACTTTTTATTTATCTCCAGAGAGGGGAAAAGGGTCAGAGCTAGTGCAAGCAAGTTTACAGAAGCCAAACCAGCAGTTAGCAATTGTAAAATGTAACTCTAATTTTTAATCTTTCAATGTCAGCCGTGTCAGCCATGTCAGTCCATGTCAGCCGTGTCAGCCATGTCAGCCGTGTCAGCCGTGTCAGTCCATGTCAGCCGTGTCAGTCCATGTCAGCCGTGTCAGTCCATGTCAGCCGTGTCAGCCGTGTCAGCCATGTCAGCCGTGTCAGCCGTGTCAGTCCATGTCAGTCCGTGTCAGTCCATGTCAGCCGTGTCAGTCCGTGTCAGTCCATGTCAGCCGTGTCAGTCCGTGTCAGTCCATGTCAGCCGTGTCAGTCCATGTCAGCCATGTCAGCTGTGGTGTCAGCCGTGTCAGTCCGTGTCAGCAGTGTCAGCCGTGATGTCAGCCGTGTCAGTCCGTGTCAGTCCATGTCAGCCGTGTCAGTCCGTGTCAGTCCGTGTCAGCCGTGTCAGTCCGTGTCAGCGGTGTCAGCCGTGATGTCAGCCGTGTCAGTCCGTGTCAGTCCGTGTCAGCCGTGTCAGTCCATGTCAGCCGTGTCAGCCGTGTCAGTCCGTGTCAGTCCATGTCAGCGGTGTCAGTCCGTGTCAGCCGTGTCAGCTGTGTCAGTCCGTGTCAGCCGTGTCAGTCCATGTCAGCGGTGTCAGTCCATGTCAGTCCGTGTCAGCCGTGTCAGTCCGTGTCAGCGGTGTCAGTCCGTGTCAGCCGTGTCAGTCCGTGTCAGCCGTGTCAGTCCATGTCAGCCGTGTCAGCCGTGTCAGTCCGTGTCAGTCCATGTCAGCGGTGTCAGTCCATGTCAGCCGTGTCAGCCGTGTCAGTCCATGTCAGCCATGTCAGCCGTGGTGTCAGCCATGTCAGCCGTGTCAGCCGTGTCAGTCCGTGTCAGCCGTGATGTCAGCCGTGTCAGTCCGTGTCAGTCCGTGTCAGCCGTGTCAGCCGTGTCAGTCCATGTCAGCGGTGTCAGCCGTGATGTCAGCCGTGTCAGTCCGTGTCAGCCGTGTCAGCCGTGTCAGTCCATGTCAGCGGTGTCAGTCCATGTCAGTCCGTGTCAGCCGTGTCAGCCATGTCAGCCGTGTCAGCCGTGTCAGCCGTGTCAGCCGTTCAGCCGTGTCAGTCCGTGTCAGTCCATGTCAGTCCATGTCAGCCGTGTCAGCCGTGTCAGTCCGTGTCAGCTGTGTCAGCCGTGTCAGTCCATGTCAGTGGTGTCAGTCCGTGTCAGCCGTGTCAGCCGTGTCAGCCGTGTCAGTCCGTGTCAGCCGTGTCAGCCGTGTTAGCCATGTCAGCCGTGTCAGCTGTGTCAGTCCATGTCAGCCGTGTCAGCCGTGTCAGCTGTGTCAGTCCATGTCAGCCGTGTCAGCCGTGTCAGTCCGTGTCAGCCGTGTCAGCCGTGTCAGTCCATGTCAGCCGTGTCAGCCGTGTCAGCCATGTCAGCCATGTCAGCCGTGTCAGCCGTGTCAGTCCGTGTCAGCCGTGTCAGTCCGTGTCAGCCGTGTCAGCCGTGTCAGTCCGTGTCAGCCATGTCAGTCCGTGTCAGCCATGTCAGCCGTGTCAGCCGTGTCAGTCCGTGTCAGTCCATGTCAGCGGTGTCAGTCCGTGTCAGCCGTGTCAGTCCATGTCAGTCCATGTCAGCGGTGTCAGTCCTTGTCAGTCCATGTCAGCCGTGTCAGCCGTGTCAGTCCATGTCAGTCCATGTCAGCCGTGTCAGCCGTGTCAGTCCATGTCAGCCGTGTCAGCCGTGGTGTCAGCCGTGTCAGTCCGTGTCAGCCGTGTCAGTCCGTGTCAGCCGTGTCAGCCGTGTCAGCCATGTCAGCCGTGTCAGCCGTGTCAGCCATGTCAGCCGTGTCAGCCGTGTCAGCCATGTCAGCCGTGTCAGCCGTGTCAGCCATGTCAGCCGTGTCAGCGGTGTCAGCCGTGTCAGTCCATGTCAGCCGTGTCAGTCCGTGTCAGCCGTGTCAGCCATGTCAGCCGTGTCAGCGGTGTCAGCCGTGTCAGTCCATGTCAGCCGTGTCAGTCCGTGTCAGCCGTGTCAGTCCGTGTCAGCCGTGTCTGCCGCGTTGGCGCGCGTCCCGCAGGAGGCTCCCATCCAAGGCGGCTGCGCAAACACAAGAGCCCTCCTCCTCTCCCCCAGGGCAACGAGCAGCCGCGTCACCCCTCCAGGCCGGGCCACAGGCCGCGCAGCCGCACGGCCCCGCCCAGAGGCAGCCTGAGCCGGCCCCGCCCAGAGGCAGCCTGAGCCGGCCCCGCCCAGAGGCAGCCGCACGGCCCCGCCCAGAGGCAGCCTGAGCCGGCCCCGCCCAGAGGCAGCCTGAGCCGGCCCCGCCCAGAGGCAGCCGCACGGCCCCGCCCAGAGGCAGCCGCACGGCCCCGCCCAGAGGCAGCGCACGGCCCCGCCCAGAGGCAGCGCACGGCCCCGCCCAGAGGCAGCCTGAGCCGGCCCCGCCCAGAGGCAGCCGCACGGCCCCGCCCAGAGGCAGCGCACGGCCCCGCCCAGAGGCAGCGCACGGCCCCGCCCCGCGCCAGACCGGAGCCGGCCCCGCCCAGAGGCAGCGCACGGCCCCGCCCCGCGCCAGACCGGAGCCGGCCCCGACCCGCGGTGTGGAGGCGGCCGCTCGGCCCTCCGCTACTCGGGCCTGCGGAGGGCTACGCAGGGCGCAGGCGCCCGGGGGAGGCCGCTGAGCATGCCGGGTAGCGCCCTCGCGGCTCGCGGCCCCGCCTGCCGGTTGCTGGGAGCCGGGGACGCCCGCCCGCAGGAGCGGCCTTGGCCGGCCGGGGCTGGCGGGGCGAGCGGGCGGGCCCGGCGTCGGCCCGGACCGGGGAGACCGCGGCCGCCGGGGCCTTCGAGGAGCGATGGAGCCCGGGAAGGTCGGTGCGCGCGGGGGGGAGAGGGGAGGGCGCGCCCCGGGCCGGGCAGCCGGCGCGGCCGCGGCCTGCGCTCCTCCCGCGGCGGCCGGCGGGCGTCGGCGGGACCCGGGGTCCAAGCCGCGAGGGAGTGGACCCGGGAGCGGGGCGGGGCAGGGGGACGGCCCCGGGCCGGGGGGTGGGGGGCCCCCGGGGTTGGGCGGGGGCTGGGGGGTCCCCCGGGGTTGGGCGGGGGGCTGGGGGGCCCCTCCGAGGTTGGGCGGGGGGTGGGGGGGCCCCTCCGAGGTTGGGCGGGGGGTGGGGGGTGCCCCGGGTTTGGGCTGGCGGAAGGGGGGTGGGGGGGTCCCCCGGGGTTGGCCGGGGGGGGATGTGATGGTAGGAGAGGGGTGGGTCCCCTGGGACCAGGGGGTGGGAGAGTCCCCCGGGGTTGGGCGGGGTGTGGGCTGGTCCCCCGGGGTTGGGCGGGGGAATGGTCTGGTGGAAGGGGGGTGTGGGGTTCCCTCCCCCCGTTTGGCATGGGGTGGGCTGGCGGGAGCGGGGTGGTTCTCCTGGGGTGAGGGGTGGGGGGTTCCGGGGGATGGGCTGGAGGGAGGAGGGTGGTCCCCCTGGGGCGGGGGGGGGGGGTGGGGTTCCCCTGGGGTTGGGCGGGGGGGATGGGCTGGCGGGATGGTCCTCCTGGGGCGGGGCATGGGGGTTCCCGGGATTGGGGGGGATGGGCTGGCGGGAGGGGGTGGTCCCCCTGGGGCGGGTATGGGGTCCCCCCCCACCCCGGGGCGTTTGCTGTGAATTCCTCTCCTGTATACGTTGGATAGGCTCGCGAGTGGATCCAGTGCTCTCATCTTTAATGAGTCGCGAGTGGATCCAGTGCTCTCATCTTTAATGAGTCTGCTCCCCTTTTCAAGGATAGATAGGAAGGAAACTGCTCTAAAAACAGAGGTCGTCATTTAGGCTTACAAAGAACTCTAGGATAAAATAATCTGCAAAATTTGAAGGCATTTTATTTGTCAACCACTTTGTGTGATTAGATATCTAAGCACCATTTTCTTTCTCTTTAGAAGGTTTAGGATCTTCTTGGTATTTGGATTGTATATAGCAATTTATTGGAATCTTTTTCCATTCAGCCCCTTTCAGGCTTTACATACACACATACATATGTGTGTTTACTTTTCAGTGCTGGTGATGGAACTCTGTCTCTTGCACATACTAGGCAAATGCTACAACACTGAATTGAACCTCCAGCCTGTGATACATATTTAATGGACTTTGGTTTTTCTTTTGATGGAATCAGAGCCTCCTCCTTTCTCAACTTACTTGCTTTGTTGGCAGTCTACCACTTGAGTCACACCTCAAGCTCTTCTTTTTGGTGGCTGATTATTTTGGAGATGGACAGGTGTGGATTCATCCACTCTCACTGACTTTGAACTATTATCCTCTGGATCTTAGCTTTATGGTCAGCAGTTGAATGGACATTTTTAAAGTAGAAACTTATTAATCAGAACTTAAAAGATATAAGTATATTTTTGTATATTTTGGTCATCCTTAGGATAAAATAAATTTGTATCCTTTTTATTTTGATATGGGATATGAGTGATGAACTGTTTAGGTACAATGCAGTACCATTTCATGCTGTTTTTAGAAAAGTAGGTGGGCTTTCCAAAGATTGGTCTTCACTAGTCCAGTTATGGGGCTCCCTTGAGGATTGTATAGACTCTCCGTATGAACCCTTCATCCAGGACTGCCAAGAGCCTTGACCAAACAACAGAGCTGTGTCAGCCAAAGGATGAGTTCCTGGGACAACCTAGGTTTCCTTATCACTCTGGAACAGCCCAGAGCTGTCATGTGAGGGTAGGCCCTTGACTTCCCTTAATGGAACAGCTATACCAGCAGTAGGTGAATAGGCTTGGGGAGTCTTTGGAGCCTCTCCACCAAGGCCTGAGGGCCATTCCTTTGGCATGTGCGCTCCAGGAAGAGACCTCTGCCTGCATTCTCTGGAGAATAGAATCCTAACTTAGGTAATTATTAGTTAGTAGATGTTGTTGGCCTGACTGCTTTTATCCTGGCCAGCCTTTCAGATTTTCCCCTTGAGACTGACTCCCCCATTCTCCCTTTATATGTCACCTTGTACAGAAGTGTAGCTCAGCTTTTTTCTCCGCTGTCCGTGATACCGTGATACTGAGTATAATATGTTGTTACCAGTTTAATGTCTTTATCTGATATCTCTCTATCCCACTTTTTTTTTTTTTTGTCAGTTGTGGGGCTTGAACTCTGGGCCTGGGTGCTGACCCTGAGCTCTTGAGTGCTCTACCAGTTGAGCCATAGGTCCACTTCTAGCATTTTTTGCGTAATTTATTGGAGATAAAAAGTCTCACAGGGGCTGGGGGTTTAGCTCAGCGGAAGGGCGCCTGCCTGGTGTGCACAAGGCCCTGGGTTTGGTCCTCAGCCCTTGGGGAAAAAAAGTCTCACAGACTGGGGTAGCTTTGAACCGTCATCCTCAGATCTGAGCCTCTTGAGCAGCGAGGATTACAGGTGTGAGCCACTGGTACCTGGCTTATTTATTTATTTTTGTTAGTTGTGGGGCTTGAACTCTGGGCCTGAGCGCTGTCCCTCAGCTCTTCAGCTCAGGGCTAGGATTACAGGTGTGAGCCATCGGCACCCTGCTTTTTTTTTTTTTTTAACAAGTGCACAATCCACTTTATTTACTTTTTGTTAGTTTTAAACTCTGGTGGAATACAGCATCATATGGATTTGGTTTCCAATGGCCGTGGTGGGGAGGTTGTGTCAGAATTTGGCACAAGCCATGCTGCTGTTTCCATGGGTACGAGTTCCCTGCCCAGATGGCTATGGTTTTGTTCTGTTTGCCACCAGGAGTCACTGTTGTTTTCTGCCCTGTTCACATATCATGTCTATTGCCCAAGTAGAATAATGTCTTGCCTCAAAGAAACCAGTAAATCAGCCAGCTCTTCAGCATCCTGTTTGTTCTCAGCAGCCTCCACAGGCTCCCAAAGGGCAACCCTCCTCCCATTTTTAGTCTGTTAGCCAGGTCTGCGAAGGAATCCATCTGAAGTCCATTTCCCCTGTGTAGAACAGACTCAGTGCTATCAGACTTCCACATGGGAGAGAAAGCATGCATTTTTTGTCTCAGCATAATTTTTCCATCTGTGTCTTTGCAAACAGTGTCATACCATTCTTCCTAATGGATGAATAAAAGTTCCACTGTGTATATTACCGCATTGTCCTGATCCATTTGTCTGTTGGAGGCACACAGGCTATTTCCATATCTTGGTTATGGCAAGAGGTGCAGTAGTATCTTATTCCGAGCTGTGGTGTGAGGACTCTTGCTGGTGTCCTTTGGAGGTAGGTGATGACATTGTGAACGCCATACCTGATGCTGGGTCCACAGGACTAGAGACCGTGCTTGGGCAAGTGATGTTGCCTGTGTGCCATTGACACAGGTCAGACGTGGCTTTGCGGCTTGTGACTGTTAGGGTCGAGACCGGAGTTATGGCAGAGGATTGGACAGGTGACACTTGGAGCCATTGCTGATCTTGTCTGATAGGGTAGTACAGTGTTGATCACAGGCCAACCCTGACAAGCAGTCAGAACAGCTGTTTGGGGCCTGTAAGTTTGTGACCAGGCTATTATCTCTTTTATTTTGCAATATTTAATAATTTTTGAAGTAGCTAGGGTAATTTAGCTTGGTGAATATATTTAAAAATTCCAAGTTCCTATAATCTTTTTTTTTGTTGTTGTTGGTCTTAGGGCTTGAACTCTGGGCCTGGGCGCTGTCCCTCAGCTCTTCAGCTGTAGACTAGAGCTTTACCACTTGAGCCTCAGCCCCACTTCTGGCTTTTTCTGCTTATGTGGTGCTGAGGAATCTAACTGAGGGCCTCATGCATGCAAGGCAAGCACTCTACCACTGAGCCACCTTCCTAGCTCCTATGATCTTTTTATTTTGAGATATCCTCTTTCTACATAGCCTTTAACTAGAGGTCTTCCTGTCTCCATTTCCCATATGCTGGGATTACATGTATGCGCTGCTACACCCAGGCATACAGAGTCGGTTGCACAGTGGTCCTCCAGGTGCTTTCTGCCACCTTTCAGTAGATAAGCAGTTGTGTGTGTTCTAGCATATCAGAAATGATTGCTGTTGATTTAGAGTATAATAAAGAAAGCTCACTAGAAGACACCCAAGTTAGATATATCTATAATTACACACACACACACACACACACACACGCGCACACACACACACACACACACACACACACACACACACACACACACACACACACACACACACACACACACACACACACACACACACACACACACACACACCTTATTTTGGTTATAGGACTTGAACTCTGGGCCTGGGCACTGTTCCTGAGCTCTTCAGCTCAAGGCGAGTGCTCTACCACTTGAGCCACAGCACCACTTCTGGTTTTCTGGTGGTTTATTGGAGATAAGAGTTGCACAGACTTTCCTGCCTGGGCTGGCTTTGAACTGTGATCCTCAGATCTCAGCCTCCTAAGTAGCTAGGATTACAGGTGTGAGCCACTGGCGCCCAGCCACTTCCAGTTTTTATTGGAGATAAGAGTCTCATGGACTTTCCTGCCTGGACTGGCTTTGAACCGCGATCCTCAGATCTCAGCCTCCTGAGTAGCTAGGATGACAGGCATGAGCCACCAGTGCCTGGCTAAGGTTTTATATTTTGAACTTTAACAATTCTTTTTGCTTTTCTTTTTAGAGAAGAACTAAAGATGATACTTGGAAGGCAGAGGACCTCAGGAAACACCTTTGGGTAATGATTTTAATGACTGAAGCTGGGGCTGTGTGGGACTTGATGGCTTCCTGGGTTCATACTGCTGCATAACTGGTTCCATGAGGCTCATTTCAAAGGCATTTTGGACTCACAGATGATGAAGCCCTGTGTTTAAAACCCCTATGTGGGCAGGGCTCGGGTTGGGATGTGTCCTGTTGGCTGTCCAGCCTGACCCCCAGGCCAGCTCCAGCTCCTGGGCCCAGCTGTGGAGTGGGTGTTGCTGTGCCTCCAGGCGCATGGTTGGGGGCGGAAGGTTGGGATTGAGATTAAATCCTCCCAAGAGTTTCATAAGAAAGATCCTTGCTTTGTATATTGCCAAGGGGTGGTTACGTGTCATGCACTTAAATGTAGCTCATTGTCCTTTTTGTACTACAGGCGGCCTTTAATTTTAATTTTTGTCTGCTGGTTGGCATCCCCAGCCCATCCTGGCCTCAAGTATTTATCTAGATTTGTGTTCCGGTAAACACGAACTTGTCTGATATGCATTCTAAATGTAACTGCTTCAGTACTATAAGAATAGTCATTGGGCTGGGAAGGTGGCTCAGTAGTAAGTGTTTGCCTTGAATGTATGAGGCCTTTGATTCCTCAGCACCACATAAACAGAAAAAGCTAGAAGTGGCGCTGTGGCTCAAGTGGTAGAGCGCTCGCTTTGAGCTGAAGAGCTGAGGGACAGCGCCCAGGCCCAGAGTTCAAGCCCCACAGTGGACAAAAAACCAAACCAAAACAAGACAAGAATATTCATTCACCCCTGCCCAGGTCCTGCTGGGATTAGAAAGAATTTGCAGCCAGTGTCTTTTTAAAGATCTTTCCAGTAAGTATAGATTTCTAGTAGTAAAGGGAATCGTTAGTAAAGCTTCCTGATCAAGGAAGAGCTTCTTTCTTGTTTCAGGCTGTACAATCGGGTAGTCCAAAGGAAGATAAGAAACATAGAGACAAGAAGCTGCACAAGGATTCAGAACTGGACCTCCTCGAATACAAAGAGCACAAGTACAGGGACCCAGACCGAGATGCTCGGCACAGAGACCTCTATACCTCTAAGGAGAATCCCTACGGGGAGAGAGATCGAGAGAAGCACAGGGAAAAGAGAAAAGACACCAAAGACCGGGAGAAAGAAAAGCTGAAAGAGAGACACCGGGAACAAGACGCAGAAAGGCTTCACGGCAGGGGAAAGGACAGAGAAAAAGAGAGGGATAGAAGGCCTAGGAAAGAAGAGATCAAGCAGACTGCCGCCTACCACAACATCCTGGTCCGGGAGGCACGGGACCGGCAGTTGCTGGACAGAGCAGACAAGAAGACCCGCTCAGGTGAGTAAGGACTCAGGTGAGTCCTTACTCACCTGAACCCACTGGACTGGCTACAGAATTTTGTTAAATGTGTTTCCCACCGGGCGCCAGTGGCTCATACCTGCAATCCTAGTTGCTCAGGAGGCTGAGATCTGAGGATCATGGTTTAAAACCATCCTGGGCAAGAAAGTCTGTGAAACTTTTTTTTTTTTTTGGTCGGTGGTGGGGCTTGAACTCTAGGCCTAGCACTCTACCTTGAGCCACAGCGCCACTTCTGGTTTTCTAGTGGTTAATTGGAGATAAGAGTCTGCCCAGTCTGGCTTTTAACTGTGATCCTCAGATCTCAGCATCCTGAGTAGCTGGGATTACAAGCATGAGCCACTGATGCCCGGCATCAGAAATTACCAGAAAACCAGAAGTGGCGCTTTGGCTCAAGTGCAAAGTGCTTGGCTTGAGCTGAAGAGCTCAGGGACAGTGTCCAGGCACAGAGTTCAAGCCCCATAACTGACCAAAAAAAAAAAAAGTGTTTCTTTTAGATATTCTTATTATTCAGGGCATTTGGCATCATTTTATTTTCTCCTATTTATTTATGAAGGCTTTGGCTTTGTAGGTACAGGCCCCTATTTCTCTCTCTCTCTCTCTCTCTCTCTCTCTCTCTCTCTCTCTCTCTCTCCTCTCTCTCCCTTCTCCCATTTCTTTTTCTCTTTCCCCTCTCTCCTCCTTTTTCCTCTCTTCTCTCCTCCCTCCAATGTGTATGTTATACTGAATTACATATATATATATATTTTTTTTTAATTTTTTAACTTTTTTTTTTTTGTTGTTTGGGTCTGGTTGTAGGGCCTGAACTCTGGGCCTAGGCGCTGTCCCTCAGCTCTTCAGCTCAAGGCTAGCGCTCTACCACTTGAGCCACAGCGCCACTTCCGGCTTTTTTCTTTTTGCTTATGTGGTGCTGAGGAATCGAACCCAGGGCCTCATGCATGCAAGGCGGGCGCTCTACCACTGAGCCACCTTCCCAGCCCCTAATTTTTAAAATTTTTTTTGTTAACTATGGGGCTTAAACTCAGGGCCTGGGCGCTGTCCCTGAGTTTTTGTGGTCAAGGCTAGTTCTCTACCACTTGACTTACAGCTCCACTTCTGATTTTCTGGTGGTTAATTGGACATAAGAGTTTGACAGACTTTCCTGCCAGGGCTGGCTTTGAACCATGATCCTTAAATTTCAGCCTCCTGAATAGCTAGAATTATAAGTGTGAGCCACCAGTGCCAGATTATATTCTTTTTCCTTTTTTTTCGGTCGGTCTTGGGGCTTGAACTCTGGGCTTGGTCACTGTTCCTGCGCTCTTCAGCTCAAGGCGAGCACTCTACCGCTTGAGCCACAGTGCCACTTCTGGTTTTCTAGTGGTTTATTGGAGCTAGGAGTCTCACAGACTTTTCCTGGCTTGGCTGGCTTTGAACCATGATCCTCAGTTCTCAGCCTCCTGAGTAGATAGGATGACAGATGTGAGCCGCCAGTGCCCAGCAGAAATAGCCTTATTTTTGTTGTGTGAATAACTAAGATGGAGTTTGATGGGTTGAATTACCACTAATTAATTTTAACAGTAACTGCTATTTTACAGCTTAATGCTTTTTTGAATTATTATTTTGACAATCTTGTTTATTTCTTTTTTCTTTCTTTCTTGCTTTCCTTTCTTCCTTCCTTCCTTCCTTCCTTCCTTCCTTCCTTCCTTCCTTCCTTCCTTTCTTTCTTTCTTTCTTTCTTTCTTTCTTTCTTTCTTTCTTTCTTTCTTTCTTTCTTTCTTTCTTTCTTTCTTTTTTTGTCGGTGGTAGGGCCTTAACTCTGGGCCTGGGTACTGTCCCTCAGCTCTTCAGCTCAAGGCTAGCGCTCTACCACTTGAGCCACAGTGCCACTTCCGGTTTTTTTCTTTTTTCTTATGTGGTGCTGAGGAATCGAACCCAGGGCCTCAGGCATGCAAGGCAAGCGCTCTACCACTAAGCCACCTTCCCAGCCCCTCCTGGTTATATCTAATAACATCCTTTTTGTTTGTGCTTCCTGCTCTTATTTTTTCAGCACAGTATTTAAGATGTGATGGAAAGGCCAGCTATACAGTTAGACTCTTTGAAGTTCTTTCTGTCATCACCCATAGATCTGTTTCCTCATTCATTTTCCTTGTACATCTCCATTTGTCAAGGGCCTACCTTTCCTGCTCACTCATCCAGTCTCACCGTCTAAATGACACTTATCCATTAGCTTTCTCAGACTCAGGGCCCAGCTGGGCCTTGCCTCTGAATCACAGGCTATCCACCCTCTCAGGTTTGCTAGATAGCATAGATTCTCCCTGCTTCCCCCTGCCAGTGGCTTCTCTCGAGATTGTGGGAAACATCCTCACTTTGCCCCGTAACTGATGCTTCAGCCTCCCCTCCCTCGTGGTGGGCCCCTTCCATGTTTGGAGCCTCCTCTTGCCTCTGTTTCCCCAGTAGGGGGTCTCAGGAGGCTGTGGGGGGCTGTTGCTGAGAAGGAATTTCCTTTGGGCTTCATACTTGATTAAAAATTTGGCCAACAGGGCTGATCTTTCTTAGACAGCTCTACTGTCCATGCAGCTCTGTTTCTGGGCACAGAAGCCCTAAAGATGTTTGTGCGGGTGTTGGTGCCCCTTTCGACTACCATGGGTACGACTTACACATTTGCCAGCTTGCTTTAGCAAGAAGAAGGGAAAAAAATTCATAACTGTTTCTTAGATTGCCATATTTAGCGCCTATTTTATTCTGTTTGAAGTTTACACACTAGAACTTGTCATACTTTTGTGCCAGTTCTGGGACTCAAACTCAGGGCCCTGGCACTGTCTCTGAGCTTTTTTGTTTCAAGGCTAGCACACTATCACTTCAGCTACAGCACAACTTCTGGCCTTTTCTGGGGAGTTTATTGAAGACCAGAGTCTCGGGGAACTTTCCTGTCAGGCTGGCTTTGAACTCTGATCTTCAGATCTCAGCCTCCTAAGTAGCTAAAATTACAGGTGTGAGCCACTAGTGCCTGTCACTCTTGTGTTTGGAAATGTGTTTTGTTGAAGACTACCTTAAACTATTTGTTAACAGTATTTGTAGTAACATCAGCAAGCTGTTAGACAATCCTTTATAAGCTAAAATTTGGGAGAGTTAAAAATATGTTCAATATTTTTGTTTTTTTTAGGTAGTAAAGTACGAATTGAAGAAAAAGAAAGGAGAGATGAGGATTCTGAGAGGGTCGATGAAGATAGAGAAAGAAGATACCGGGAGAGAAAGGTAGCCGGGTGGCCCACTGAAGGGCTTTCTACCTGTCTACGCAGGCCTGGGGGGTTACCGGGGAAGTAGGTGCGAAGGAGTCAAGCCCCAGGGCTAGTCAGTCTCTTCTCTTGAGGTCTCCTGGTTTTTCTCTAAGACTAACTCTTGCTTAATTTAGCAAGTTTTGAAGACACAGATAATAATAAAACTAAAACTATTCCCCACTTAGAGATTATTGATAATATTTAAGTATATGTATCCTACCCTGTTTATATATATATATATATATGTATGTATACATATATATACATATATATGTATGTGTGTATGTATGTTATGTATGTATGAATGTGTTTATGTAATTTCCTTAAATTTGTTTTTTGTTGCTTTTTTAAGTTTTGGTGTTGTGGTTCTGGTCGTGGGGCCTGAACTCTGGGCCTGGGCGCTGTCCCTCAGCTCTTCAGCTCAAGGCTAGCACTCTACCACTTGAGCCACAGCACCACTTCTGGCTTTTTTCTTTTTGCTTATGTGGTGCTGGGGAATCAAACCCAGGGCCTCAGGCATGTAAGGCAAGTGCTCTACCACTGAGCCACCTTCCCAGCCCCAATAAGTACATTTCTTGTCAAACTTCTTACCCCTTCCCTCATTTTTCTCATACTTTCCCTTCCCCCACCCCCAAGTTGTACAGATCATTTCCAACATTTTGTCTTGTGAATATTGCTGTTGAAATGGTCCCTCCCTCTTGTCTTCTATCTCACTCCCTTGTTCCCTTTCCCTTCCCTAATTCAGATACACACACACACAGACACACACAGACACAGACACACACACACACACACACACACACAGACACACACAGACACACATGATACCAGCATACCAAAATCAAGTCCAGTGACAAGGGATATACCATAGGGGGAAGAACATATAATAGAAACAAGAAATTGCATAGTACATTAAAGACAACAGCGTTTTGTTGCTTTATATTAGTTTAAACTTAATACATCTTGAGTATTTTCCTGAGTTATGATATTTTTGGTAGTATTTGAGTGAATTGTAATTAATATTTAGTCATATGGATTACTTGTCCTATCTGCAGTTGTTGGACACTTAGGTTGCTTGATTTTTTTTTTTAAGTATAAAGACATCCATTGTGTGAACTTTTTATATTTATTTCTAATTATTTATGGTTAATTTCTGGAAATGAATGGATTAGATAAAAAAATATAAACCTAACCCACTGTTTTTACATAAGAATTATATAGTTATTCATAACATCACAGAGAACTATTATAATTTTTAATATTGCTAATTTGAGCTACAAGATAATGAAATTTTTGAAAGTTTAATTTTTTTTTTTTTTTTGTCGGTCGTGGGCCTTGAACTCTGGGCCTGAGTGCTGTCCCTCAGCTCTTCAGCTCAAAGCTAGCACTCTGCCACTTGAGCTACAGCTCCACTTCGGTTTTGTAGTGGTTTATTGGAGATAAGAGTTTCACAGACTTTCCTGCCCGGGCTGGCTTTGAACCATGATCCTCAGATCTCAACATCTTGAGTAGCTAGGATTACAGGCGTGAGCCACTGGCACCCAGCTGAAAGTTTAATTTTTTTTTAATGTAGTTTAAATTACATATCGTAAGTGTTCATATTTTAGGGTGCAGTGTTACTTTTTTGTATGTGTGTGTGTGCTAGTTGTGGGGCTTTAATTCAGGGCCTGTGCTCTGTCCCTGAGCTTTTGTTCCTCAAGGCTAGTGATCTACCACTTGAGTCACAGATCCAGTTTTGCCTCTGTGTGTCTGTGTGTGTGTCTGATTAATTAATCTTATAGACTTTCCTGCCTGAGCTGGCTTTGAACTGCAGTCCTTGCATCTTTAGCCTCCTGAGTAGCTAAGATTATAGGCATGAGCCACTGGTGCCCAGCACAGTGTTTTTAATACCTGTACCATGTGTAAAATGATTGCAACATTGTAACAGGTGACTGACAGATCCAACATCTCAGACTGTTTTGCATTTCTTTGTTTTAGGAACATTTGAAATCTTCCCTACTAGCTTTTTCCCCCCCTTTTTCCTTTTTAAAATTGTGATTAAGAAGTTGTACAAATGATTTTAATTCCGTAAATCAGGTTATGAGTAGTTAGTCTTGGTCATGATCACCCCTGCCATTATCTCCTCCATTTCCCCCATCCCATGCCTACTACCCTCAAGCTACGTAGTTAGGCTTTACATAATGTACATCAAATCTGGTAGCTCCCTCCTTCCTGCTGGCCCCTCTGACTGTCCTCTCCTGAAAGCCTGTTTCTCCTCCTGAGCTTAAAGCCCTGTGTGTGTTTTGTGTGTCTGGCTCCCACACATGAGAGAAAATGGTGCTGATGGTCTCTGAGCCTGACTTACTTCACTTAGCATGATTGTTCTAGGCCCATCCATTTCCCTGCAAATGATAGAATATTATTCTTTCTAATGGATGAGTAAAATTCTTCCATTGTGTATATGTACCACATTTTTCATTTTCTTTTTCTTTTCTTTTTTTTTTTTTTTGGGGTCTGGTCGTGGGGCCTGAACTCTGGGCCTGGGCGCTGTCCCTCAGCTCTTCAGCTCTTCAGCTCAAGGCTAGCGCTCTACCCCTTGAGCCACAGCCTCACTTCCGGCTTTTTTCTTTTTGCTTATGTGGTGCTGAGGAATCGAACCCAGGGCCTCATGCATGTAAGGCAAGCGCTCTACCACTGAGCCACCTTCCCAGCCCCCCACATTTTTCTTTTTTTCTTTTTTTTTGGGTCCGGTCGTGGGGCCTGAACTCTGGGCCTGGGCGCTGTCCCTCAGCTCTTCAGCTCAAGGCTAACGCTCTACCACTTGAGCCACAGCACCACTTCCGGCTTTTTTCTTTTTGCTTATGTGGTGCTGAGGAATCGAACCCAGGGCCTCGAGCATGCAAGGCAAGCGCTCTACCACTGAGCCACCTTCCCAGCCCCCCACATTTTTCTTGATCTACTCCTTCCCCCTTTTCAGACTATTTAGTGGGTTTCATTATGCTGTCTTCCTCTACCTGCATACCGTGTCACCCTCTGTATCCTTCCCCTCCCCCTTCATCCCAACTCTGGTGCTCATATCCTCCTTGTGCTCATATCCTATTATATTGTAGTTTCTACACATGAGTGAAAACATACACTGTTTGGATCTTTGAACTTGGCTTCTCTTGGTCAACATGATTGTTTCTGGTTGCATTTATTTTTGTGCAGATGGGGTAATTTCTTTCTTTTTTTTTCTTTTTCTTTTTTCTTTTTTGGGGTCCGGTTGGGGGGCCTGAACTCTGGGCCTGAGCGCTGTCCCTCAGCTCTTCAGCTCAAGGCTAGCGCTCTACCACTTGAGTCACAGCGCCACTTCCGGCTTTTTTCTTTTTACTTATGTGGTGCTGAGGGATCGAACCCAGGGCCTCATGCATGTAAGGCAAGCGCTCTACCACTGAGCCACCTTCCCAGCCCCAAGGGGTAATTTCTTTTTTAAGGCTATACTCTGTTATGCATTTACTGGATTTTCTTTATTCATTCTCCTTGGCTGATAGGCACTTAGGCTGTTTTCCCAGCTGGGCTATTGTCAATAGTGCTGTGATTGTGTTGATTCACACTCCTTAGATTTTGTGCCTGAGGGTATAGCAGGATCATAGGAGGTCCAGTTCTAATTTTTTACTGATTTCCAGGTTGCATTAGTTTATAGTCCCATCAGCAGGGAACAAGGGTTTCTACCTCACACACTACATTCTCACCAGCTCTTGATGGTTTTCTTTCTTTCTTTTGTTCATTCGTTCTTTCTTTTTGCCAGTCCTGGGGCTTGAACTCAGGGCCTGAGCACTGTCCCTGAGCTTCAAATTTTGCTCAAGGCTAGCACTATCACTTGAGCCACAGTGCCACTTCTGGCTTTTTCTATATATGTGGTACTGAGGAATCGAACCCAGGGCTTCATGCCTGCTACTGAGCCACATTCCCAGCCTGGATTGTTTGTTTCTTTTTCTTTTCTTTTTTTTGGTTGGTCTGGGCCTGGGCACTGTCCCTCAGCTCAAGGTGAGCGCTCTACCACTTGAGCCACCACTTCCGGTTTTCTGGTGGTTAATTGGAGATAAGAGTCTCACGGACTTTTCTGCCCGGGCTGGCTTTGAACGGTGATCCTCAGATATCAGCCTCCTCAGTAGCTAGGATTACAGGTGTGAGCCACTGATGCCGGCTATCTTACTTTTTTAAGCCTACTTTAAAAGGCTATCTCTGCTAGGCATTTATGTTGTTGTTTTGTTTTGAATTTGACTTGTGGGTTATTTATATATGTATATGTGTATGTCTGTCGTTATGTTTGCAGTAATTGGGATTGAATTCAGGACCCTGAGTTTGTCTGGTTCTATCCCAATGGAGCTAACTCTTCCATAGCCCTTTTGTCTTGGGCACGTGCTGGTGGCTCACGCCTGTAATCCTAGCTACTCAGGAGGCTAAGATCTGAGGATCATGGTTCAAAACCAGCCTGGGCAGGAAAGTCTGTGAGACTCTTATCTCTAATAAACCACTAGAAAACCAGAAGTGGCACGTGGCTCAAGTGGTAAAGTGCTTGCCTTGAGCTGAAGAGTGCAGAGACAGCGCCCAGGCCCAGAGTTCAGGCCCCACGACAAACAACAACAACAAAAAATGACAGAATGGTGCTCTGTGCCCGGGTTGGTGTGGGTTGTAGCTCCCTGTCTGTGATTCTCCTTGTCTCTGGGGTGACAAGCCAGTGGTGCTCTGTGCCCGGGTTGGTGTGGGTTGTAGCTCCCTGTCTGTGATTCTCCTTGTCTCTGGGGTGACAAGCCAGTGGTGCTCTGTGCCCAGGTTGGTGTGGATTGTAGCTCCCTGTCTGTGATTCTCCTTGTCTCTGGGGTGACAAGCCAGTGGTGCTCTGTGCCCAGGTTGGTGTGGGTTGTAGCTCCCTGTCTGTGATTCTCCTTGTCTCTGGGGTGACAAGCCAGTGGTGCTCTGTGCCCGGGTTGGTGTGGGTTGTAGCTCCCTGTCTGTGATTCTCCTTGTCTCTGGGGTGACAAGCCAGTGGTGCTCTGTGCCCAGGTTGGTGTGGATTGTAGCTCCCTGTCTGTGATTCTCCTTGTCTCTGGGGTGACAAGCCAGTGGTGCTCTGTGCCCAGGTTGGTGTGGGTTGTAGCTCCCTGTCTGTGATTCTCCTTGTCTCTGGGGTGACAAGCCAGTGGTGCTCTGTGCCCAGGTTGGTGTGGATTGTAGCTCCCTGTCTGTGATTCTCCTTGTCTCTGGGGTGACAAGCCAGTGGTGCTCTGTGCCCAGGTTGGTGTGGGTTGTAGCTCCCTGTCTGTGTTTCCCCTTGTCTCTGGGGTGACAAGCCAGTGGTGCTCTGTGCCCGGGTTGGTGTGGGTTGTAGCTCCCTGTCTGTGATTCTCCTTGTCTTGGGGTGACAAGCCAGTGGTGCTCTGTGCCCAGGTTGGTGTGGATTGTAGCTCCCTGTCTGTGATTCTCCTTGTCTCTGGGGTGACAAGCCAGTGGTGCTCTGTGCCCAGGTTGGTGTGGATTGTAGCTCCCTGTCTGTGTTTCCCCTTGTCTCTGGGGTGACAAGCCAGTGGTGAGGCACCCAGCAGCGTGCCTCCCCTCTTGCTGGGTGGCAGGTACCACGAGTAAGATGTAGTCGTGACCAGGCTGGCTGTAAGTTTTGATCCCGGGATCTCTGCCACACATGTAGTTAGGATTAATCCTTGAGCTATTGGGCCCAGCGTGTAAACTCCGAAGTGAACAAGTCTGTCGTCTTGTTGATGAAATGCTTGGTGAGCCCTTTTCCCACTCTAGAGTTATGTAAGTAGTTGTCTGCTTTTTGTTCTGGATCTTTAACTTTGTTTTTAGACTTGTCTTTAATTCCCATGAGGTTTCCTTTGGCAGTGTCTCAGGTTTATAGTTATACTCGGTCAGGTAATGGAGGAGGCTGCCGGGATCCCAGGGGAAGTGAAGGGACCACAGGGAGCAAGGACAGAGACCCTGGCCTGGATGAGCAGAGGGGACCTTGTGGGAAAGGCTGGGGTGAGGTGTGCCTCAGGGCTGACCGGCGGCTGTCAGCACTGAGCTCTGGCTGGAGCATTCCTTGTACAATCGTTGGACAACTTAAGTTGATGTCACCAGTTATGTACTGAGTCTCTGCAATGTTTGAGGGTTATATAGATAACTAATGAGGGGTGGTCCTCATTTTCAAGACTCCCATCTAGATGGGATAGTGAAGTAGGCGATTCAGTGTCATTACAAAAACTGTGGCATTTGGCAAAGTGGCCATTTGCCTAGAGAAGTTATGAAGACTTCATGCAGGGTGCAGGGTGGCGGAGGACCAAGAGGGGCCCTCCAGGGACTTGGAGCATCCAAACCATCCCACTGGGGGGCTGGACCCTGTGACCACGGCAGAGAGAGTGCACTGGGCTTCGGCAACTCTCTGGTGTTGGAGGTTGGGTGGCCAGCAGCATCTGCGAGTGGAACAGTGGTGTGAATACGGTTGACAGTGGTAGTTAAAGGATTGTTCCTGGTGGTCTCTTACCGAAACACGTAGAAGGCCGAGGACGTGTTTTCATTTGCTCACACACTTCTCTCTGTTGTCCCCTCAGTTGCAGTATGGTGACAATAAAGACAACCCTCTCAAGTTCTGGCTTTATAAAGAAGAAGATGAGAGAAAACATAGAAAGCCTAGAGAAGTAGATAGAGAAAAGAAACACCAAGAAAAAGGCAGCACAAGAGAGAAGAGAGAAAAACATTCGAAAGAAAAGGGGAACTTTCTCACTGACAAGGAAGGGGAAGAGAGACACAGAGAAAAACGGCATCGGGACCTTGATGACGAGAGGCATCGAAACCACACTGAGAGGAAAGAGAGACTGTCCAAGGAAGAGCATAAGAAGAAGGAGTCCAAGGTATCTTCTTAAAAACCTCATTTAAAATTTATCCTTTATTATCTCTAAGTAGTTGACTGTACAGGGAGCTGCCATTGAAAAAAGCTGTTTATGAGTACACTACCTCAGTATCGCCCTTCAGTGTTCACACCCGTTCCCTACCCTTCTTAATTCTGTGGGATAGACATCTTCTCCTCCTCATTTGTCCACCCTTTTCCCTTGACTCTGTCAGTCAAAGTACCTGCTTCCTAGTGTTTCATTTCATTTTATTTTAAAATACAGTTTTGTCGTTATTATTATTAAGGTGTTATACAGAAGGATTACCGTTTCGTAAGTGTGGTAATGAGTGCATTCCTGTTTTTGGACAATCTTCTCCTGCTTTCCCTAGTTTCCCCCTCGCTTCCCTGCCCACAAGGTACGGTCATGTTCCACAGTGTCTACTGAATACTATGATTGCATTGGTTCACCCTTCCCCCTCCCTCTCTGCACCCCTGGTGTTTTATTTTGCTGAACTTTGCCTTTTTTGAGGAATATACTGTTTGGTTTATATACTACCCAAGGTATTTACATATAGATTAAGCTAAGTCTAGCTTCTACACACAAGGAAAAATGTGTTTTCTTTGTTACTGGTATAGTCATCGTGAAACCAACGATCACCGAGAAAAAGTTGTATTTAAACGTAGTCAGACTGCAGTGTACCAGTGGCTCATATGCATGATCTTAGCTTCTTAGGAGGCTGACATCTGAGGATTGTGGTTCAGAGCTAATGTGGGATTGCTAAGTATCTCAAGTTAACAAGCAAAAAGCCAGAAAGTGGACATGTGGCTCAAGTAGTAGTGTTGGTCTTGAGCAAAAAAGCTAAGGGACAGCACCCAGGACCCAAGTTCATGCCCCAGAACTGTCAGTAAATAAGTAAGTAGACAAATAACTTGGCTAGATAAAGTTAAGGTTCATTGCTTAGTAGTTGCTAAGTTTTTATTGCTGTGTCAAAAGATGTGACGTAAACAACTGAAGGGAGGGATGATTTATTTATTTATTTTTTCTTTCTTTATTTTTTTTTTGGTCCGGTCGTGGGGCCTGAACTCTGGGCCTGGGCGCTGTCCCTCAGCTCTTCAGCTCAAGGCTAGCGCTCTACCACTTGAGCCACAGCGCCACTTCCGGCTTTTTTCTTTTTGCTTATGTGGTGCTGAGGAATCGAACCCAGGGCCTCAGGCATGCAAGGCAAGCGCTCTACCACTGAGCCACCTTCCCAGCCCCATTTTTTTTTGGCTTATGGCTTTAGAGATTTCAACCATTGTGTTGGAGTGGCAGAGCTGTTCACCTCAGGGTAGCTAGGACACAGGGGGAGTGGGGGAGCGGAGAGACAGGCGGGAAAGAAGAAATGGTTTCAGAGTAAGAGAGTCAGAGCGTGTCCCTGCACTGTGGGCTTTCCCCCTTCCCCTTTTGTTTATGGGATGGTGCAGCCCCATTCAGGGGACGTCTGCCCCTCTACCTGACCCTCCCTGGAAACACTCTATAGACACCTTCAGTGATCTCCTTCAAACCAAGCTGACATTCCTGATTAACTCGCAAGTACTCATCTTGGTACAGATGTGATGCAGGTCTGCTTTGTGATCGGAGGCGGAGATTATTTATCTTTTAAGGAATAAGGATCCATATCTTTGATTTGGTCATAAGCATACTTTCATTTTTCAAGACGGGGTTTTACTGTGTTGCTCAGACTTGAGCTTTGAGCTGCTCCTTATCTGGAGCGGTCCTCCTATCTCAGTCTCCCGAGGCACTGGCCCTCAGCTGTACGGACCGCACACCCTGGTGTAAATGAACTTTGACATGAAATTTTGAAACCTAAGGAAGCTAATGTTTTTAAAGTGAGAATTAAGTGAATAACTTATAAAACAGTTATACACAGAATTGGTATACGTTTACTAAAAACCCAGAACCAGAATAAGAGTGTATTACTGTCGATGGCAAAGGATCTGATTTCCTTTTTTGTATGTTGAATTCATCCCTGTAATTGCTTAATATTTTATAGACTCACTTTAGTGACTTGTTTTCACGTGCACTCTGGCTGTTTTTAGATAGTCTGGAGCTATTGTGACTTCATTGTTTTGCTTCTTGGCATATAATCTCAGGGTGATGTCCCAGGCTGGGGGAGATAAAATCTGTAGACACAGGATATAGATTTCATGGCCAGTGTCCATGAAAGCATAGGGTCCAAAAAACAGCATTAAAAGCAGGAGCAGTTAAGCCCAGAAACACCTGTGGTAGGGGCAGGTCGCGCCTGGTGCTATGACCTTGGTGTGCCCTTAGCAGTGATGCATGGTGAGTTGTAGTCAGCCCTCCGTCTTGATTGCCTTTCCCTACAGCTGTGCTGAAGCCCCACTGTCACCTCCTTGTGGGTCAGGGTGCTGGGTGCATGGCTTAGCAGCTGGGAGACCGTGCCAGTCTTGCCCGTGTGTGAGACAGGCAGCAGGGACGTACCCTGTACTCGGCCGCCTGGGGCCTTGACCCGGTGCCTTGTCCCACCGTGGAGAGCCTCTGTGAGACGGTGCCTCGGGGGTTCCTGGACCCAGGTATGCATTCTGCTTGGTCTAAAATTTTCTTTCTGTAGACCAAAACTTCCTATTTTTCCTCCCAGCTTCACCCTCCCCCCCCTCCCCCCCCCCTTGGCAGTCGTGGGGCCTGACCTCTGGGCCTGGGTGCTGTCCCTCAGCTCTTCAGCTCAAGGCTAGTGCTCTACCACTTGAGCCACAGCGCCACTTCCGTCTTTTTTCTTTTTGCTTATGTGGTGCTGAGGAATCGAACCCAGGGCCTCAGGCATTCATGGCAAGCACTCTATCACTGAGCCACCTTCCCAGCCCCCCTCCCAGCATTTTTATTTGATTATTTTCAGACATACAGCGAACTATATTGAACACCCCGTTCTTGTCGGTAGATCTCATTGACCATGCTTGTTCCATGCATAGGTCACGTCTGGTTACTAGAAATACATGCTTGAGTTGCATCTGTTTAGTTCTGCCCTACAAATGCCTTTCTGACACGTCTTAATACATACATTCGGCTTTTACTCTTAAGGGTAAATGAAAAAAAAAATTAGTGAAGAACATGCATCATTATTAAGCCACTGTCCTCAAAGTTTGTCCCAGAAGAATTCTCTCCGTGCTTGATAAAGTCCTCCTCTTTCTTGGAGTCACTGGGGCTTGAACTCAGAGCTCTGCACCACTAGGCAGGTGTCTTCTCTTTTGCTTTATTTTCAGACGGGTCTACGTCTACGCCTGGCAAGCCTGGGCCACACACTGGTCACACTCCACTCCCAGCTCTATTGGTCGGGGTGAATTGTCTCCAAGTGGGCTCTCCCAGTCTCTGCCGCTGGGTAGCTAGGATTATAGGTGTGAGCCACCATGCCTGGCACAAACTTTCCCATTGAAACAACTTGACTGTTGTAGGTGCCAAGGATATGATATCAAACAGGTTCCCAGTATGACATTAGGAATGATTCCCCACCCCTTTGGTGCTGGGGCTATGGCTTGAACTCCAACCCTCATACTCTTCTTAACTTATTTGCTCATAGCTGGTGCTCTACTGCTAGCTCTACACCTCCACTGTTTGCTGGTTAATTGGAGATAAAATGTTTTGGATTTGTCTGCCTGGCTTCCAACCTTGATTCTCCGATTTCAGCTTATGGAGTAGCTAGGGTTACAGGTATGAGCCTGGCTAGGAATGACTTTTGATCGTTATATAATTCACATTTTTCTTTTTCTTTGTGTTGACTTGGATTAGTTGTTACGTTAATCTGGTGTTTGTTATACTTGTCCTATGGTGCTATAAAGTGCAAGGGGCACTATTAATAACAGGCCAGTCTGTTTTCAGATGATTATTGCTTGCTTTCATCCTTCTTCCCTCCCTTCCTTCCACCTTTTGTATGAAAGAGCATTTTAATCATTGTCCTTAGAAATGATAAAGACTGTGCATGTTTTGGAAATGAGACTGTGCCAACCAACGGCTGTCACTCAGAAATACGCTATCAGCTACGATGGTTGTTGCATGCCACCCCACATTTTTATTCAGGAATAACAGACAGTGTCCGCACAGCCTCCGCTCCCTTCTCATGCACGGGTATGCCACATCTCCAAGCCTGGCTGGAGCGCTGGCGGTCTTTTGACTGACATCACCTGCTTAGAATGACTCATCTTCCCCTGACCATCACTTCCCATTCGTTGCTAGAAAGAGTATTGTGAAGGGATTGATTTTCCTTCTGTCTTTCTCATGACAGGGTCCTGACCCACTCACCTAAATAACTATACACAGTTCAGAGATCTTTCTAGAACCAAACTGATGGCTGTTTCAGATTTCTGTCTTACAAACTGATGGAGCACCTGTAATTCATGTTACTTTCTTTTCTGACAATCTAATCTTTTTATTTTAAACTTTTAAAGTCTAAGTAGTTGTACAAGTAGTTCAAGTCAGAATATGAATACAGTGCATCTTGATGTCACCCCTTTCAACATTCTCCCCCATATTTTTCAGTCTCACGTATACCCTCAAATTATATACCATTTTTACAAATGTATATTGAATATAATGACTATATTTGTCTTTTTTTTTTTTTTTTGGGGTCCGGTCGTGGGGCCTGAACTCTGGGCCTGGGTCCCTCAGCTCTTCAGCTCAAGGCTAGCGCTCTACCACTTGAGCCACAGCGCCACTTCTGGCTTTTTTCTTTTTGCTTATGTGGTGCTGAAGAATTGAACCCAGGGTCTCAGGCATGCAAGGCAAGCGCTCTACCACTGAGCCACCTTCCCAGCCCAATGACTATATTTGTCTACCCTTTCCTTTCTATTCATCTAACCTCTTCCTATCCCCGCCCCCCCCCCCCCCCCCCCCAAGAAAAGCCATGTTTCAGTTTCCTGGTATTCATTTGTTTAACAATTCATTAGTTGTTCAGAGAAGTTACAGTTAGAATCTTCCCAAGTATACCATTCTTTAGTCTGTTTGCACATATGACCCTGTATATGTTTATAGTTTATATCTAACATCTACGTTTAGGAGAAAACACATAGTGTTTGTCTTTCTGAATCTGAGTTACTTCACTTAACATATGTGGAAGCTAGAATTAGGTTGTAAATAAATAAGTAAATGCTTTAGTAGGTATGCAAGTATACACAAAAGTATTAACTGAAATACTTCAGGGGAAAACTCAAGCAGTGTAATTCTTTAGAAAGGCTAACTCACAGGCCTTTCACATTTTTGATTTACATCAGTCAGTTGGACTACAGGGCTTCATTCTGATATTTCTGTATATGCATACACTATGCCATGATTAGAAGAACATTGTTCTGTTTTAGGAGATGTTGCATTCGGAGTTGCTTGCTTTTTCTTTATGGTTTTTTTCTGTGCTGGTGATGGAACCCAAGGCCTTATGTATGATGAGTATATACTGAGCCAGTGAGGTACATGTTCAGTTCTGCAGTTAAATCAATTAGAGATGAAAAGGGTATAGCTAAGCATGATGAAGATGACAAGATGTTTTCTAATGTCATGGACTGGTGACCTCTTTTTTTTTTTTTGTAAGTCCTGGGGCTTAAACTCAGGGCCTGGGCACTGTCTCTGAGCTTCTCCATGCTCGAGACTAGCACTCTACCACTTGAGCCACAGCTCCACTTTCAGCGTTTTTTCATTCGTTTATTGGAGATAAGAGTCTCATGGACGTTTCTGCCAGGCTGGCTTTGAATTGTGATCCTCAGACCTCAGCCTGAGTAGCTTGGATTATAGGTGTGAGCCTCTGGCCCTGGCTTCCATCTATTTTCGTTCTTCGTTATTGCTGAGCAATACTGCATTTGTATATGTATCCCATTTTCTTTCTCCATTCATTGATTACTGGGTACCTAGGCTGATCACCTAGCTTGGCTATTGTGAATAGTGCTGTGATATAATTTCTATTATCTGCTGGCTTGCCTTCCTTCGGCTATATTCCCAGGAGTATAGTAGAAAAGGTCAGGGGGTACTGTCATATAGTAGGGTTTTCAATTATTTTTTCTATATTGAGGTTTGGACTCAGGACCTGGTGCCTGTTAGGCAGATAGTACTCTGCTACCTGAACTGTGCTGGAAACCTGCTCCATTCCTAGCTGAGCCTACACAGTGATTTCTGTCGTGGCTGCACTAAGGACATTTCCACTGGAAGTCTCCTCACCCTACTCTTACCAGCATTTGTTACTGCTTGCTTTTTGGATGATCGCCCTTATGACTAGGGTGTGTTGGAATCTCAGTGTTGGCCTGTTTCGTATTTCCTTAATGTCTAAGTAGACTGAACGTTGCTTTGTATGCTTGTTGGCCATTTTATTTCTTCTGAGAATGATTATTTGATTTGCCTGTTCATGAATAAAATGTTTGTTTTAGGAGTTAAGTTTTCCAGCTCTTTTTTAAAATTGTTATTGTGAGAGTGGTGTACAGAGGGGTTCTAGTTACACAAGTCAGATAATGAGTGCATTTCTTTTTGAGCAGTGTTCCAAGCTCTTTAGTACCAGTATTGGGGCTTGAACTCAGGGCCTCATGCTCTATAGTTTTTTGGTCAAGGCTGACAGTTCTGTGTTTTTTGCTGGCTATTGGAGATAACAGTCTCAGGCCTAGACTTGTTTTGAACCAAGACTCTCTCATCTCAGCCTCCTGAGTAGCTAGGATTATAGGTTTGTACATCCAGCTAGTTAAGTCTTAACTACATCTTTGTTTTCTAAGAATGTTAGAACTGACAGGCCAAATGTATAAATCCGTCTAAATCTTTTTTTTTTTTTGGTGGTGGTACTGGGGTTTGAATTTAGGAGATGTGCTTGCTAGGCAGATGCTCAACCACTTGAACCACTTTGCCAGCCTTTTTTTGCATTGGTTATTCTTCAGATAGGGTTTTACACAGTCTTAGGGCTGCCGGGACTGTAAACTTCCTCTTAGTGCTTCCTCTGGAAGTCCAATTCTTGATCTCTCTTTTCAGCAGCCCACCAGCATTTATTGGTTTATAATCTAATAGTTTTTTGTTTTGTTTTGTTTGTCGGTCGTGGGGCTTGAACTCTGGGCCTGGGTACTGTCCCTCAGCTCTTCAGCTCAAGGGTAGCGCTCTACCACTTGAGCCACAGTGCCACTTCCAGTTTTCTGGTGGTTTATTGGAGATAAGTGTCTCATGGACTTTCCTGCCCTGGCTGGTTTTGAACCAAGATCCTCAGATCTCAGCCTCCTGAGTAGCTAGGATTACAGGTGTGAGCCACCAGTGCCCGCTATAATCTAATAGTTTTAATCCTATATTTAAATTCACTTAATTCAAGAGAAGGTTGTTTAATTTTTTTTTCTATAGGAGAATAGGCCCTTGAAATAGATGCATCCTATATGTTTGAAAGTCTATAATTGTGTGTATTATGAGGCACTTGTTAGGTTTGTTACTAAATATGTTGTGTATGTGAAATGGATGGCCACAATTATTTTACATACTGATGTAATGTAATTACTCATAAAATACATGAGTTACCTAATTTGTTAAAGATAGCTAGCAAAAATAGTTATCTTAACATTTACTTGTAGCATAGATGCTGTTAACTTTTAAATCCACACTTGCTTTTAAATTTATTAATTATTCTTAATTCATTATAATGTACAACTTAATGGTTATGGAATTCTTTCTTCATTTGCTAGAATGGTGAACACAGAAATCGAGGTGCACGTTTGAAAAGAGATGGGCCTGGCAGCCAGTAAGGAGGACACGTTCTGTTGACTCTTAAGTTTAATACAGTTCTAATGGAATGCTTTAAAAATTAGTCTTACTTACAGATGGTAAATAGTAATAACCTATAGTTGTACTTTGTTTTCTGTAGACTTAACTCCACCAAATTATACTTTAGGTATACTAGAGCAGCTAGACACTTATTATAAATGGCGAGTCGTTTTTTAGCTTTTTGAATATTGTCTCATGCCAACTAAGAGAATCAGTGTTCACTCTGCGGGAGACTGGTTGGTATGGGAGCAGCCATGGCCCCACCTCACCTGAAGTCACGGCTGCAGGTGGCTGGTCTAGCCCCTCTTGTAGGTGTGAGCACATTCATTCCGGCTCATATCCACAAAAAACACACTGTGCAAGTCTCCTGTCCAGTGTTGGTAGTGGGTGAGTGAGCGGGAGAGAGAGAGCCTTCAGGCCTAAGACAGGTCCCGGCCAGCTGGTGCTGGGGCCCATGTGGGCCTCAAGAGTGATCTTTCAGTGAAACTAGGATGCTGATAACCTACTCTGTGGATTGCAGATTGGAGTTCATATGTAAACTAAGTCTGTACAGAAGCCCTAGGTTGTAGTTTACTTTAAATACTTTGTATTTTATTTTGCAGTGGTAAGGTTTGAGTCTAAGGCCTCGCTGTGCTAAATGTGCTACCACAGAGCCATACCCCAGACATTAGTACTAGGTTTTAATCTGCTGTTTATGACCATGGTAATTTGTACTTCCTTTTCATACTTTAGTCAAGCTTGCTTAAATGTCTTTGCAAAATTTTTACCAGTTTGAACAAGGCTAGAACTTAGTCCTGGGGAGCCAAATTACTGGATTTAAAACTGATAATCTGTTAGAATACATGCCCAGTTCTGTGATCTATTGATTGGGAAGAATGTGGGTTGTAAAAATTGAGAATCAATTCAAAATTTGAAAACCCTTAAATCTTAACTAACATATAAGATTAAAAATAGAGAGTATCTCTCTGGGAATAGAACCTATAACTGAACATTATTATATTAAACATAAATTAGTACTCAGGATTGATGTACAGACATACATACAAATGTTGGTCAAGATGCATAGATTCTTCTGTCTGCTGAAGATATTATTTTGTATTGATTTGTTCCTGAAATAATAAAAATATTAGGAATATTTTAGTTTTCATAGTTCTAATAAACCATGATTTTTCTAACCTTTAGCAGTTGACTAAGATGGAAAATATTTTATTTTTAAGTTTTATTATTTGTTTATTTTTTAACTCAAGGCCAGGGTGTTATCCCTCAGATTTTTTTCACTCAAGGCTGGTGCTCTGCCGCCTGACTCACACCTCTGTTTTTTTGTTGGTTTATTGGAGATAGGAGTCTCGTGGATATTCATGCCCCGGCTGTCTTCAGACAGCAGGCCTCAGATCTCAGCCTCCTGAGTGGCTAGGATGACAGGTGTGAGCCTGTGGCGCCCCTCTCCTTTCATTGCTTTTTGAGACAGGGTTTTTGCATGTAGCACACACTGACTTTGAACTGAACTCTCCAGCCTCAGCATCCTGAGTGCTGGATAATAAGCATGTGCTACCCGCATGCCTGGAAAATTCCTTACTCCTTACAAGTCTACACTTAAAAGTAAAATTTGATTTTGATCATGTTTGCTTTCCAGGCATGCAGAGAATTTAGTAAGGAGTATTGGAAAGGATAAAGATTCAAGGAGGAAGGTAAGAAGTCTCTACTGAGAACATGTGGGTTTTACTATGTAAGATTTGCCCTGTGTCTTCGTTGAGTTTCCCTTGGGAACAGAGCTGAAGACAGGCATCTACAAATAATGTACATAAGTGCGATGCCTCAGCACACCTGAGACTCACTTTGAATTAGAAGAGTCAAACAGATTGAAAATAAGACTGGCAAAAAGAAGCTGTTGAATGAACTTGGAAGACAGCTGGAGGGGCTACGCTAAGGCCGGACAAAATAGACCTGGAGACAGAGTGTGTTATCAGAAATGTGTATTTCACAATAACCAAGTAATTTGCGAAGCAAGAAGATATAACTCTTTAAATGAATGCAAACCTAATGAGAGCCCCAACATTTAAGAAGCAAAAGTTGACAGAATTGAAGGGAAAAAACAGTTTACGGCACTAGAGACTTTAGCCCTTCCGTTTGGGTACTAGTAGAGCTGGCTAAGGAGGCTGGCAGTGAGAGACCCCGCAGAAGCAAGCATCTTTGCACAGAGGAGCTCCAGCTCCCCGGGCTCTGTGTCCAGTGCACACCTGTGTCCCCTCCTCACGGTGCTTCCCTGTTGTAAGTTGCCTTGTGAAATTATGTTGATGTCCAGTGAGAACTGTAACAAGTGCTAGGTTTTTTTACATTGCATATAAACAGTACTCTTTTGTTATTGGTGGTGGTCGTGGTCGTGGGGCTTGAACTCTGGGCCAGGGCTGTCCCTCAGCTCTTCAGCTCAAGGCGAGCATTCTACCACTTGAGCCACAGCGCCACTTAAGAGTTGCACAGACTTTCCTGCCTGGGCTGGCTTTGAACTTCGATCCTCAGATCTCAGCCTCCTGAGTAGCTAGGATTACAGGTGTGAGCCACCGGCGCCCGGCTAGTGCTATGTTTTTTTTACACTCTGGGCCTGGGCACTGTCCCTCAGCTCTTCAGCTCAAGGCGAGCGCTCTGCCACTTGAGCCACAGCGCCACTCCGGTTTCCTGCCCGGGCTGGCTTTGAATCGTGATCCATAGATCTCAGCCTCCTGAGTAGCTAGGATGACAGGCTAGGATTATAGGCCTGAGAAATAGGTGCCCAGCTGGTCTTTATTTTTTTATGTCATCTTAAATTACTATGGTAAAAATTGTTTTCATCATTTTGGTTATTTTTTATTTCTTACTGTAAAGGTGATGTACAGAGGTGATGTACAGATGCACATTTCTTTCTGGACAGTTCCCCCTTCCAGTCCTCACTCACAAGTCAAGTAGCTCATGTTCAGCGTGGTGTCTGGTGTTCATCATGGTTTTCCAGAAAGAGTTTTGACTCAGGGTCTTGTGTCATTCAGGCAGACTGGCCATCTCCTGCCCCTGCCTCACGCGCGGTGCACTGCCGCGTGCACACGCCACTTGGCCAGCTTAGACTATCTAAAAGAATAACTGTAGAAGGGGCCATGGGATTCGTGCTTACTTATTACCAAACCCTTTTTTCTAGTGTTTGGTTTTGTTGTGGTAGATAATGTGGCAGACATATTTTGAATTTTATTTGATTGTTTCAGAACTCTTGATCTTAGGTCATAATTTGGTGCTGCATTTCCCTGGCTCTTTAGTCTGATTGGCAGTCTTTTCTATGAAGTAGGTCACATGTCTGGCCATTGGGCTGCAGATCAGATTTCTTCCTTACTTTGGCTGGTCTTGGGGATTGAACCTAGGGTCTTGTGCTTGCTTGCTCTTGCTTGTTCTGCTGGCACTCTACCACTTGAGTTGTACCTCCATCATAACCTTTTCATGATTATTTTGGAGACAGAGTCTTGTGGACCCTTCTGCCTTGAAAACTTGTAATTCCAACATGCATCTTCCATCATGCTGTGCAGGCTCTGTGTAGGGGTTATTTTCTTTTTTCTTTTTCTTTTTTAAAAATTTTTTTAGGGGTCCGATTGTGGGCCTGACCTCTGGGCCTGGGCGCTGTCCCTCAGCTCTTCAGCTCAAGGCTAGCGCTCTACCACTTGAGCCACAGCACCACTTCCAGCTTTTTTTTTTCCTGCATATGTGGTGCTGAAGAATCGAACCCAGGGCCTCATGCATGCAAGGCAAGCGCTCTACCATTGAGCCATATAGAGGTTATTTTCATTTTTCAGAGGTAATGGCTGAGGCACAGAGGGGTTCAGTCACTTGCCCTAAGTCACACAGTTACCAGCCACAAAGCACCTGTTTCACAGGCTGCTCCTGACTGCTGATCTTGGCCCCTCCCTGGGAGAAGCTGGGTGGGGACCCAGGGGCCGCCGCCGCCCTGTCTCCTGGCTGACTGTTGTATCCTCTGTCCTCCAGCGAAGCCGGGAAGAAGGTGCCTCACTGTGGACGCTGCCTCAGCACCAGGAAGGGGAAGAACCAGTGGTAAGAGTGCCTCTCACGTTTTCATAACTCCACCAGGCACAAGCCTGCTCATTTGACTGGCGGGACAAAGGACTTTCCCACTTGTACTTACTTGAGAGCCCTGGGCTGATAGAGGTTGGTCCTGTTGACAGGCAGAGGGAAGGAAAGGATGGAGGTGGGGGTGGGGTGGGGTGGGGAGGAACAGGGGAGGAGCAGCGACTGTGTCCATGCTGGTGTGCCTGGCCTGGAAGAACGTGAGGGAGGAGCAGGGGGGGGGGGGAGAGGAACAGGGGAGGAGCAGCGACCGTGTCCATGCTGGTGTGCCTGGCCTGGAAGAACGTGAGGGAGGTGCAGGGGGGAGGGGAACAGGGGAGGAGCAGCGACCGTGAACATGCTGGTGTGCTGGCCTGGAAGAACGTGAGGGAGGTGCAGCGACCGTGAACATGCTGGTGTGCTGGCCTGGAAGAACGTGAGGGAGGTGCAGGGGGGGGGGGGAGAGGAACAGGGGAGGAGCAGGGACCATGTCCATGCTGGTGTGCCTGGGCTGGAAGAACGTGAGGGAGGAGCAGGGGGGGGGGAGAGGAACAGGGGAGGAGCAGCGACCGTGAACATGCTGGTGTGCCTGGGCTGGAAGAACGTGAGGGAGGAGCAGGGGGGGGGGAGAGGAACAGGGGAGGAGCAGTGACCGTGTCCATGCTGGTGTGCCTGGCCTGGAAGAACGTGAGGGAGGAGGGGGGGGGGAGGAACAGGGGAGGAGCAGCAACCGTGCACATGCTGGTGTGCCTGGGCTGGAAGAACGTGAGGGAGGTGCAGGGGGGAGGGGAACAGGGGAGGAGCAGCAGTGGAACTGGGAGCAGAGGGGTTTTTCCTAAGACACCTGAGAGCCGGGTGTCATGGTGTGCTGCTGTCCTTGTAGTGAGGAGGTCCAGCTGTTGTGAGCACAGGTGAGAGCCAGGTGTCATGGTGTGCTGCTGTCCTTGTAGTGAGGAGGTCCAGCTGTTGTGAGCACAGGTGAGAGCCGGGTGTCATGGTGTGCTGGTGTCCTTGTAGTGAGGAGGTCCAGCTGTTGTGAGTACAGGTGAGAGTCGGGTGTCATGGTGTGCTGCTGTCCTTGTAGTGAGGAGGTTCAGCTGTTGTGAGCACAGGTGAGAGCCGGGTGTCATGGTGTGCTGGTGTCCTTGTAGTGAGAAGGTCCAGGTGTTGTGAGCACAGGTGAGAGTCGGGTGTCATTTCCTTGTAGTGAGGAGGTCCAGGTGTTGTGAGCACAGGTGAGAGCCGGGTGTCATGGTGTGTTGGTGTTCTCGTAGTAGGAGGCCCAGGTACTTCCATTTGTCTCCTGTAGAAGCTTAGGCACAGAGCAGAAGAGCAGCCCTGGTTTCTCTGGCTCACATTGGTTTGTCATGTAGTGTTCGTCTAGTGTTGTGCAGAAGTGACCGTGTCTGTCTGTGTTTTCCTCTTGTACTCACTGGCCAAGTACCTGGCACACTAGTGGGAACTGTAGTGAATGAATTCTGGGTGAATGAATTGTTCCAAATCCCGGCTAGCAATAGTTCATGAGCATGTCACTGGTACCTACTGAGCTTGGACATGAATAAGAAGTTTTGGAGGTATGTAAACATCTACCCGCTGTCATCTTACTGGGTACAATGGTTTGTGCCTGTAATCCCAGCTAGCCAGGAGGCAGAGATGAGGAGGATCATGGTTCTAGGCCAGTGTAAACAAAAATTTAGTGAGACATTTCAACCAGTAGCTTGCTGTGATAATATGTGTGCTGATCATTCCCAGCTAAGCATGGGAAGATGTAGGGAGGATCTCAGTCTGTCCGGGGCTGGCTGCCAGCTCGGCCCTATTTGAAAAACAACCTAAAAGCCAGCATCACTAACAGGATGAGTGCTGCCCGAGAAGTGCCAGGCCCTGAGTTCAAACTCCAGCACCAGAAAAGTGACTCTTAATCTTCGTGTGTCCACATCTGCGGGCATGCATGTGTGTGCACTAGTGTATGCGTGCACACGAGTGTGCATGTGTACGCATGTATGTGTGTCTGCATGCACGTGTGCACGTGTGTGTGTGTACTGTACTGAGGATGTAGTTCAGGACCTTGTGCTTCCTGGGCAGGTGCTATACCACTAGAGCTATGCATGCAGTCTTTGGTTTTTAGTTTGCTTTTCGGATAGCCTTGTGCTGTCAGTACCTGGGCTGGCCTTGAACTGCAGCGCTTCATTCTCCACCTCCAGGTAGCTGGGATTGCTACCTGGGCTTTCCTCATTGTGTTGCCCCGACTGCCCTACCCCACAGTGCCCAGCCCACCCTCCCACCTCAGCCAGCGGGTAGCAGGTGTGCCACTGCGCTTGCCTCAGTTTCCTTTTAATTAACTTTGCTTCAGTGCTAGAGGTTGAACCTAGGATCTCATGTATGCTAAGTCAAGTCTCTGTCCCCAAGCTGCCCATATCCCTGGTGTCTTAAGAGTTTTACATTTATGGAGAAATTAAGCAGATATCCGTCATAGATCCTGTTACCCTGCCTTGCCCCCACACCCGTTTCCTTTATTAAGAACTTGTTCATTATTCCTCTTACATTGGTTACAATTGACAAACATCCACTGGGCGTCCGTGGCTCAGCAGGTCTGCTGCTGGGTCGAGCGGTCTGTGCCTTTAGACAGATGTGTGACTTGTGTCATTCAGAGTGATCCAGAGCCCTGAAATTCCTCTCTGCTCCGCCTCCCTCTCAGGCTCCTCACTCCCGTCTTTTCATTGTCTCCCAAGTGTTACCTTTTCCAGAATGTTGTCGAGTTGGAGCCATGCAGAGTCTGTCACATGGGGATGTGTAATGTGTGCTTTGGAGCCCTCCATGTCTTGGCAACTTCTTTCTTTTCTTTTCTTTTCTTTTTTTTTTTGGGGGGGGGTCTGGTCATGGGGCCTGAACTCTGGGCCTGGGCGCTGTCCCTCAGCTCTTCAGCTCAAGGCTAGCCCTCTACCACTTGAGCCACAGCGCCACTTCCGGCTTTTTTCTTTTTGCTTATGTGGTGCTGAGGAATCGAACCCAGGGCCTCATGCACGTAAGACAAGCACTCTACCACTGAGCCACCTTCCCAGCCCTGCTTCTTTCTTTTTGGTGCTGAGTCATATTCTGGTACCTGGTAGACCATTATCTGCTTTAGGATATCTTGGTTGCTTCTGGGTTAGGCGCCTGTGCATGTTGGTGTGTAGTTTCTCTGTGTTTGGTCACAGATATCGTCTCACTTAGGTGGATAACAAGTACCAAGGCTGCTGGAGTGTGTGGGGTCTATCTACGTGGTTTCCTAAGTCACTGCCAGACCAGCTCCTCTTGTATTCAAACTGGCTCTGTTGCTTCATGTTCCTACTGTCATTTAGTGTGTCCAAGGATAAGGTTTTGGGCATTCTAGTCTGTGTATAGTGTATCTCAGTTTTACTTTGCATTTCTCTGATATGATTTCGAATGCCTTTTCTTATATTTACACACCATCTACTTATACATCTTAGTTGATAAGGTGTTTTTAAGGTCACTTGTTCATTTTCTTTGTGTGTGTCTGTGAGTGTGTGTATATGCCAATACTGGGGCTTGAATTCAGGGCCTTCTGCTCTTAATTTTTTTGCCCAAGACTGGCACTGTACCAGTTGAGCCACACTTCTGCTGCTGGCTTTGTGCTTACTAATTGGAGATAAGAATCTCTATCCGCAGATTTCAGCCTCCTAAATAGATGTGAGCTGTCAGTCCACCAGTGCCCTTTTTTTTCCTTGGGCTGTTTACTTTCTTACCATTGAGTTTTAGGAGATCTTTTGCATTTCTGGAGAATACTTTCTCTCATCTGTGGCCCATCATTCCTTTCTCTTGACATAGCTTTCATAGAATATGTTTTTCATATTATAATTAAGTCCAGTTTACCAATTTTTCATTTTATGGATTGAACTGTAATCCATGTTATATCTGAAAAGGCGCCACAGTCATCAAGGATTTTTGCTGAGTTATCTTCTGGGAATTTTAGGTGTAGGATCCATTTTAAGTCAATTTTTGTGACTTTTGCATGTAGCTGCCCCATTGCGGCCTGCTCCATACTGTCTTCATTTCTGTAGTCTTGTCTTGACATCAAGCTGTGTCAGTATTATGTTGACTGTTCTGTTTGGTTGTCTCTCTTAGCCAACTTTAGAGTTGCCTTGCTGTTTTCCACAAAGCAACTTGCTGGCCCAACCAAAAGGCTGGGGTTGCAGTACTCCCTGGTGAGCGGGCAGGCCCGGCATCTTGGGGGTACTGAGCCTTTCTGCCCACAAACTTGGGATTCTTCTTCATTTATTTAGTTCTTTCTCAAACCACAGCGTGGTTGTCTGCTCTCATAGATTGTGTAGAAGTTTGTTTGCTTTACACCTGAGTGAGTATTTGAGGTTGATGTGTTAGTATAAATGGTTTTGTGTTTTAATTTTGTATTCCACTAGTTCATTGTTTATAGAAAGCAGTAGACTTTGATCTGCTAACCTTACCAACTTCCAAGAAATTTGTTCTTTCTTTGTTTTCCATTTGTTTTGATTTTCAGCATAGTTGTATCTGTAAGTAAAGAATTATTTCTTTCTTCTCGGTCAGTATACCTTTTTCCTGTTCTTGTTCTCTTTCCTTAGCTAGAACTTTCAGCACAATGTCAAGGAGAATTGGTGGGAGGAAAATTCTTGCTTCATTCCTGATCTTAGTGAGAAAACTTGGGAGTTTCTCTCTTCAGACTGGGAGCCTCTTACCTAAAGCCTTCCTCCTTACTGGGATTACAGGTGTGACTGGCTGGCCTCCAGACACAAAACTCTTCATCTTCTTCTCTCAGTCAGGCGTGAATGTGTGAGCCACCGTGTCTGCCCTGGGATTTTTATTTTTCAATAAAATAAAATTTCAGTTTTAAAGTTTAGATCATATAGGAAATATGAGTATCTCTTTGTAGAAATGACCTTCATGTTTTTTAAAGTGTGTTTAATTAAAATACAATTGTTTATATTTTATGGTATAAAGTGTGATGCTTTCATATATTTACATTGTGAAATTATTAAATCACGCTACAGAGTATCTTAAGACCTTTTGTATTGTTTAACTTTTTGTGATTTGAAGCATGTGTGAGTCTTCCTCCATGTTTTTGTTCACTCACCTCAGCTCCTTAAAAGGAGGTCATGAATGTGTTCTTATTAACAGCTGAAGAGCTGTGGATGTCAGTAGCTTATGGTTGTAATCCTGCCTCCTCGGAAGGCTGGGATGTGAGGATCATGGTTGGAAGCCAGCCTGGGCAAACAGGCTGGAGACTTATCTCCAATGAGCCAGTAAAAAGCCAGACGAGCAGGCGTGGTTTGATTGAGTGCCCTACAGGAGTGAAAAAAGCTGGAAAGAGGATTAGGCCCTGAGATCAAGCCACAGCACTGCCACAGAAAGAATTATTGTTGATTTGCTGAGTTTTATCATGAAGGTGTGCTGAGATGTTGATAGATGTTTTCCTCCCCCCATTGATATGATCATGTGATTTTTAACTTGTTGATGGATGGATTCTAATTAATCAATAATATAATGAATGATTATATTTTGAGATGGGGTCTTTTTGTGAAGCCAGCCAGGCCTTGAACATGGGATCCTCCTGCCACAACTTCCCAAGTACTGAGTCGGAGAGATGCACCACCATACCTAGCAGATTCTATTGAGTTTTGAGTGTTTAACTAATTTTGTCTAGTATAAATCCCAGCTGGTATATGTAGATAATTATTATTTTATTTATTTTTTTTGTCGGTCGTGGGTCCTGAACTCTGGGCCCGGGCGCTCTACCACTTGAGCCACAGCGCCACTTTGGGCTTTTTCTGCTTATATGGTGCTGAGGAATTGAACCCAGGACCTCATGCATGCAAGGCAAACACTCTACCACTGAGCCACCTTCCCAGCCCCTGGATAATTATTTTTTGGTCAATTGTAGGGTTTGAACCTGAGTTCCAGGGTGCTGTCCCTGAGCTCTTTTGCTCAAGGCGAGTGCTCTATCTTATTGGAGATAAAAGTCTCATGGGGACTTTCCTGTCTGGGTTGGCTTTGAACCGCGATCCTCAGATCTCCGCCTCCCGAGTAGCTAGGATGACAGGCCTGAGCTGCTGCGCACGGCTTGAGGACTGTTGCATGTACATTTATAAGACATGCCGGTCTGTGGTTTTCCGTTCTCACGGTGTCTAGGCTTGTGGCATCGGCTGGTGTTGGCCTTACTGAAGCCCCTCTGCTTATGTCCCGGGATACAGTTGCAGCGCGCTGCGCCGCCCCCTCCTCCAGGAGGGCAGAGTTGGCAGAAGGCACCGTTGTGAAGGCCTGCCAGCACCCACTAACTGGGCTGGGCGCCGTTGTGAAGGCCTGCCAGCACCCACTAACTGGGCTGGGCGCCGTTGTGAAGGCCTGCCAGCACCCACTAACTGGGCTGGGGTTTGTTTTTTTTTGTTTTGTTTGGTTTTTGTTTGTTTTCAGAAGGCTTTTAACAGTTGAGTCAATTCCTTTTTGAGATACAGACCTATGCATATTGTATATGTATAATATGTATATGTGTAAGTTAGGTTATCAAATTTGTGGGCACAGAATTACTCTTGGTACTCCTTAGATATCTTTGGGGTATCCCTGGGATCTGTAGTGATGTCTTTTCTTTTGTTTCTGGTTCTCATCACTTGGGTTCTTTGTTTTTTCTCCCAGTTAGCTGAGCAAGGGGTTTATAGGTTTATTGGTATTTTCAAACACACAAAATGAATAAGCTACCTGTTTAGAGGCAGTGAGGTATCTTTACTAATACTCAGAGCTTACAGGTATAGAGGGGTGTCATGATGGATAAGTTCTATGACATCGTTTATAGCATGGCATTTTGCTGGAGGTGAAAGTGGTGTATCTGGGTACTTCGCTGGTCTCGCTCCTGAGCTCTAAGTCTGTGCTCCGTCTTACACTGAATCTTCCTTCCATCTTGACACGCACTGTGTCCATCTGCCCTGAGTTTGTTCTCTCCCTTCTGCCTATCTTTAGATGACAAATGTATCTGCTCCATATTGTGGGATGATTTTTCTTTTTCCCTTAAGGCTCAGTCACCATCATGGTGGCCTCTCTACCAGCTCTGTGGTTTCCAGCCCTTGCCCCCCTGCTCCTCCTGTCTTTCTTGCCGTAGGGCAGTACAGTGGCTCCATCACAGCTCCCCCACCTCTAGGATGAAGCTGCAGTTCCTCTGACTGACCAGGGAGTTGTTCCGACTGTCGGCTGCAGCTGGTGGGCAGCTATCTGGATTCTGAACATGGATGTGGTTTGGCCGAGTTGCTTTCCTAGAAAGGTACCTCTGAACTCCATGTGAATCAAGAGGCATGTGTGGTACCAGAGAGCCAGGCTGAGGGTGGCAGGATGGAGGGAACTCGGGCCTAGGGAGATTGGCACGTCGGATGGGCAGGAAAGAGGCCTAGAGGGTCCAGTGGTGCTTGTGATCATAGGGTGTGTGGAGCGAGAGTCCCAGCAAGCAGCCTGTGGATAGGGCAAGTGCACCTAAGAGAATAGCAACTTTAGGAAATTGTATTTCTTTTGTGGTACTTGGATTTGAGCCGAGTAGGCAAGTACTGCCCCTGAGCTAGCCCTCCCGCCCTTTTTTTTTGTATTTCAGTGCGGGCCTGGGCTGGCCTGGGAACCCTGGTCCTCTTTGTTCTGCCTCCTGAACGTCTGGGTTACAGGTGTGTGCCCGTCTAGACAAAGTAGTTTCAGAATCATCCGTTGGCCTGGGTTCTGCAGTGCGGCTACTCGGTTTTCCTAGCAAACCCTACTTACCACGCGAGGCCCCGGGGGAGATCTCCGGGCCACCACCAGGCCTGACCCAGCATCACTGCAGGACTCGAGAGGACTTGCGCTTCACTTCGGTGCCCAGCACGTGTCACGGCGGGGTGCACACCAGGGCCTGTCTGTCTGTCTGTCTGCTCCTGTGCCCAGCACATGTCACGGCGGGGTGCACACCAGGGCCTGTCTGTCTGTCTGTGCTCCCTGTTCCTGTGCCCAGCACGTGTCACGGCGGGGTGCACACCAGGGCCTGTCTGTCTGTCTGTCTGTCTGCTCCTGTGCCCAGCACGTGCCATGGCGGGGTGCACACCAGGGCCTGTCTGTCTGTCTGTTCCTGTGCCCAGCACGTGTCATGGCGGGGTGCACACCAGGGCCTGTCTGTCTGTCTGTCTGCTCCTGTGCCCAGCACGTGTCACGGCGGGGTGCACACCAGGGCCTGTCTGTCTGTCTGTCTGTCTGCTCCTGTGCCCAGCACGTGTCATGGCGGGGTGCACACCAGGGCCTGTCTGTCTGTCTGTCTGTTCCTGTGCCCAGCACGTGTCACGGCGGGGTGCACACCAGGGCCTGTCTGTCTGTCTGTCTGTCTGTTCCTGTGCCCAGCACATGTCACGGCGGGGTGCACACCAGGGCCTGTCTGTCTGTCTGTCTGCTCTCTGCTCCTGTGCCCAGCACGTGTCACGGCGGGGTGCACACCAGGGCCTGTCTGTCTGTCTGTCTGCTCCTGTGCCCAGCACGTGTCACGGCGGGGTGCACACCAGGGCCTGTCTGTCTGTCTGTCTTGTCTGCTCCTGTGTCCAGCACGTGTCATGGTGGGGTGCACACCAGGGCCTGTCTGTCTGTCTGTTCCTGTGCCCAGCACATGTCACGGCGGGGTGCACACCAGGGCCTGTCTGTCTGTCTGCTCCTGTGCCCAACACGTGTCATGGCGGGGTGCACACCAGGGCCTGTCTACTCTCTGTTCCTGTGCCCAGCACGTGCCATGGCGGGGTGCACACCAGGGCCTGTCTGTCTGTCTGTTCCTGTCCCTGCTGGTGGCCACTCAGGTGTGCCCTGCACGAGGAATCTGTGGCAATGGAGGCAGAGCCTGGACGGTCACTTGTGCTGCTGTTTGCTGTTGACAGTACAGGTGGCATGTTCCATAAAGTGGGGAGTAAGGTCACGGTGATACACGGGTACGACATATTGCAGTTCACTTGTACATTAGAGATTTTCCCCAAAAGATTTGTTTATAACCATTTCTATCACATATGTAAGCTAATAGGGTATTTTATCCCTCTATTTTTCTCTTCCTCTTCCCCTTTTGAACTTTTCTGTGTGTGCAGGACTTGAACTCAGGGTCTTGGCTCTGTCCCTGAACCTTTGTTCAAGGCTAGGACTCTACCCCTTGAGCCACAGCTCCACTTCTAAGTTTTTCCTGAGTAGTTTGCTGAAGATAAGAGTCTTTCAGACTGTTTTGTCCAGTCTGGCTTCAAAACATGATCCTCAGTTCTCAGCCTCCCGAGTAGTTAGGATTACAGGTGTGAGTCACCAGCACCTGGCTTGAATTTTTTATTTTTGATAATTAAAAAAATATTTATTGGGGGCTGGGAAGGTGGCTCAGTGGTAGAATGCTTGCCTTGCATGCATGAGGCCCTGGGTTCGATTCCTCAGCACCCCATATGCAGAAAAAGCCGCAAGTGGCAATGTGGCTCAAGTGGCAGAGCGCTAGCTAGCCTTGAGCTGAAGAGCTGAGGGACAGCGCCCAGGCCCAGAGTTCAGGCCCCACAACTGGCAAAAAAAAAAAAATTTATTGGGCTGGGAATGTGGCTTAATGGTAGAAGCTTGCCTAGCATGCATGAAACCCTGGATTCAATTCCTGAGTACCACAGAAGCAGAAAAGGCCAGAAGTGGTGCTGTGGCTCAAGTGGTAGCTGTGGCTAGCCTTGAGCACAGAGAGGCTTAGGGACAGTGCCCAGGCCCTGAGTTCAAGCCCCAGGACTGACAAAAAAAATTGTTTTTAAAATTACTTATTGATAGTACTGGGATTTGAACTCAGAGCCTTTTGCTTGCTTGGCAAGTGCTCTACCACTTCAGCCAGGCCAAGTATTAAACTTGTATATATTAATGTGAATACTGTACGTTTGATGCATGTATTCATGGTATACTGCTTAAATCAGGTTAAATTCTCAAGTATTTATTACTGGTTTATGTTGAAACTTTCACTATCCTTCTAATATTTTGGAATGCTTTAGCATATTGTTACATGGATGTTACTTTTATAAATATATTATAAAATCAGTAATATCAAATGAGTCTCAGAAAATATACTTGTTTCTAACCTTGAAATATTTAAGTTTATAATTAAATTTATTTCCTGCTTAATTTATGCCCCAGGAAATTGAAAAGGAAGCCAGTGATTTACAGAATGCTGGGCCTGATGAAATTTCAGCCAATTTTGAAGATGATTTTGAAGTATGTATAAAAGTTATTTTTTTTTGTTTGTTTTGGTCAGTTGTGGGGCTTGAACTCTGGGCCTGGGTGCTGTTCCTTAGCTTTTTAAGCTCAAGGTGAGCACTCTACCACTTGAGCCACAGTGCCACTTCTGGTTTTCTTGTGTTTAATTGGAGATAAGAGTCTCACGGACTTTTCTGCCTGGGCTGGCTTTGAACCACAATCCTCAGATCTCAGCCTCCTGAGTAGCTAGGATTACAGGCGTGAGCCACTGGTGCTTGGCCTAAAAGTTTTTTCTCAGTTTAACAGTAATTCTTAAAAGTCAGCTTATTTATATGTGTGTGTGTGTGTGTGTGTGTGTGTGTGTGTGTGTGTGTGTATAAATATATACATATAAAAATATATGTATATATATATAAAAATATATACATATGAAAATATATGTATATGTATATATATATAATTAGGTAACCATTTTTCTCTTTATTGTTCTTAATACTTAATATTGGATAAGGTTTGGTTGAAGTTATTTCCATTAAAGCTGACCAAGATGATGTAGTTAAATGACTTTATAATTAAACTTGTTTTTAAGTGCTTGGCACTCAAGCATGTATATTTATCTAACCATAAGCAGATACACACGTTCACTCTTAGCACAGATGTTCATCTCTTAGTGTACCTGGCTCTGTATTTTGTGTTTTACTTTTAGAGAGACAAATACAGTGATATTTACAGATTTATAATGTATAACATCAAAATCAGTGAACTTCCTTGGCTATAAGGAGACTTTGCCAATTTCAGATTGTACAGGGTGATATTTTGTTCTGTTGGAGTGTGAACACGTTTGTCTTAAAGAGTGCCCAAATCCTTATCACTGTTTGTAGGATTATGAGGATGACTTTGAAGTTTGTGATGGAGATGATGATGAGAGCAACTATGACCCTGACTCACAAGAAAAAAGTGAGGAACTTCCTCCAGCCCAGAAGAGAGAAATACAAGAAATTCAGAAAGCCATCAATGCAGAAAACGAAAGGATTGGCGAGCTATCTTCAAAACGTTTTCCAAAGCAAAGTCGGATGGAGTACGAAAAGCAGTCCCGGGCAGGTACGTGAGACGGTGGTGATCCCTGGTGTCCAAGAGCCCAGGGGCCGTGTGCGAAGTGGCTTGGGGCCTACCCAGGTGGGCAGGTAACAGGACACTGTGCAGCATGGTGACAGCAGGCCCTGGTGCTCCCTTCTGCAAGCCATGCGTGGGGGCGTTGTGCCTGGGAAGGGTCACTTTGTAAGGAGGGGCTGCGAGCTGCATCCTGCCCAGCACTGAGGTCGGAGGTGGCTGTGAGAGGCGGGCCCGGCCTGCTGCCCGGCCTGCTGCCCTGCACAGTCTGCACACGAGCCCTCGTTCCTGGTGGTGTCTCCTTGGATTTCCACAAAGGCGCAGGCAGTCCTGGGCAGGCGGCTCCCTCAGCACCACAGGGCTCAGAGACGCCACCCACAGGGCGGCCTGGGAGCTTCTGCCAGGCCTGTGCTTCCCCGACATTCTTGGCCTCCAGGCATAATAAGCTACATGTGAGAGTAAGAATAAATGTTTTTAAGTCATTTAAAGGAAAGCTGGGAAACTTGATAAAATTAGCCCTAAAAATAGCACTAAAGGTAAAATAGAACAGTTATTAAAGTATTAACGAATAGTAGACCGCTTTAAACGATCTTGTAGCCAGTAATGAGCCCATTTAATTATAATTAGTATTTAGCGTAGTATAATCCAAAAATGGGAGTCTGAAAGGGTAATCGTTAATATTTTGTCGCCTGCCTCCGAGGTAAACCGCTGAGTGGATAAACATAGCCAGGAGCACTTCTTGGAGGCCGTGGGTACCGGCCCTGGATGAGCAAGGGCGCGCCCTCGTTTTGGCTGTGTCGGCGGTCTGAGCTGGACCTACAGTCCCGCCGTGCCCCGCTGTGGGCAGGGTCAGCAGTACGCCACTCACCTGTTCTGACTTGCTGAGGAGAGGCAAGAGTCCATTCTTAGAGTTCCCATCTTGGCGGATCTAAGAATAACCAGTGTTTGGCATTCATTCCCGACATTGATACTTACGTATCCTTATAGTCTTATATATACTTATACATCCGTCAGGACTCACAGTGGCCATGGCCTAGAGCTGCACATAAAGACATTTTTCAGAGACCTTTTGGGAGAAGATTGTGATTGGAAGTTGTGGTCTCTTATTTTTTAGCTCATTGTTGAAGTGTTGCTGCAGGGTGATTTTAGTGATGTGTTGTTTGTGAGGATCACATTCTGTAGCTCTGTTCTTTCATGTCTGTGCAGTGTGAAATGCCAACACATTTTGGGGATGTCCACGTTTCTTCTTCCTCTTCCTCTTCCTCTTCCCTGTAGGTGACTCAGCAGATGGCTCCAGTTTCTCCTTCCTCAGTGCTTGTCAGTAGCCTTCTCTGTTTTCTTCTGCTTGCTTGAGTGTTGACACGCCCTCTCTACCAGGTTGTCTGCTCGCTAATTTCCTGACTCCCGGTGGGTCCCAGGAAGCGTTTTCAACCTGTCGCTGACTTCTCTCCATAAGCCCTCCCACAGTGTCTGATGTAACTTATCCATTGAAGCTTTGATGGACATTTCTGGTTCCTGCCAGAGTGATTCCCCAGCTCCGCGTGGTGTAGACTTAGGGCCCAGGCGTCTCATTGTAAAAACAAAGTAGCTTCTGTCCTCCATGTCAACAGCCAATTGGATGTGACCACTGCTGGCAGGTGTACCTGGTGAAGGCATGAAGCGGTGAGGTCCTGCGTGGTAAACACGAGATAAACACCACCTCGACCTTTTCATTTTCACAGTAAACGGATGAAGGACAGTCAGGTGTATGGTGTGTTATTAATGAGACTTGAGCTCTGCGCTGCATCTGGGCTTATCATGTGACGGAGGGCTGCCAGGTGCTCTGCCCTTCCACGGCCCACGGCGGAGCCGCCCCTGTGCTGTTGGGAAGGTGGCTTCCATCGGGCATCCTTCTCCTCCTCAGCCAGCCTTGTCAGTGGCTTCGCCTGCGGCAGCAGCTGCTGCTTCCGCAGACAGAGCCTCCTGGCAATGTTTAGTTTTCAGCCCAGGCCTGCCCCTGAGCTGGGTGACAGTCCCTGGCTGCAGTTTGTGGCGCGGCACCCCTCCCCGCATGTCAGGGAACCCCTTGCTGAAGTCTTCATCGGCTCAGTGTCTTGTGGTGCAGCCAATGACTGAAGCCATTTGCTGTTCATGTCTTCTGCTTACCAGGCCAGTGCCTGTGCGTCCTAGCCAGCCCCCTCATTCACGGCGCCTGTCCATCTTAGCCCCCCCTCATTCACGGCGCCTGTCCATCTTAGCCCCCCCTCATTCACGGCGCCTGTCCATCTTAGCCAGCCCCCACTCATTCACGGCGCCTGTCCATCTTAGCCCCCACTCATTCACGGCGCCTGTCCATCTTAGCCCCCCCTCATTCACGGCGCCTGTCCATCTTAGCCCCCACTCATTCACGGCGCCTGTCCATCTTAGCCCCCACTCATTCACAGCACCTGTCCATCTTAGCCCCCACTCATTCACAGCACCTGTCCATCTTAGCCCCCACTCATTCACGGCGCCTGTCCATCTTAGCCAGCCCCCCCTCATTCACAGTGCCTGTCCGTCTTAGCCCCCACTCATCACAGCGCCTGTCCATCTTAGCCCCCACTCATCACAGCACGTGTCCATCTTAGCCAGGCCCCTCATTCACGGCACCTGTAACTGGCAGCTTGGGGTGCAACAGCAAAGGCAGCATGAATTTTATGTTCCTTCTCAGTGTTGTGGCTAGGAGATTTGTTTTGCTGTAGATTATGGCAATCTCAACCTATGGTTTTTAAATTTCCCTGAAGTTGAAAATTCACCATTGCACTTGAGGGAAACCCTTCACGCTTCTCTTTGGCAGCACTAGGATTCCAAGATAGTTGTCTGGAAGCGGACCTTAGGAAGTGACTGGGTGGGGGTAGTGCCTAAGGGGTGAGTGTGCTGCACAGAGGGGCTTTGTCTCAGAAGGCACAGGGGAAGCCACCAGGCTTCTCAAAGTAGCATACTTCTAAAACCTAAGATTGACTTATTCTTGGAAGTTTCCACTTAATATCTTCAGACTAATTGACTGCAGGTACTGAAATCTCAGCGAAACCACATTTAAAGGGCGACTTCCATGTAATCTTTGTGTTTTTAGCAGTAAAAAAATTTGTTTTTCAGGCTGAGTGAGGTGTGAGCTGAAGACCACATCCTTTATCCTTAAGTATTTCTAAGATTCTTAGTGGTGTGATTGGCACATATAAAAGATGATCAGGCCAGGCACTGGTGGCTCACTGCTGAGATCTGAGGATCGTGGTTCAAAGCCAGACGGGGCAGGAAAGTCCATGAGACTCTTATCTCCAATAAACCACTAGAAAACCGGAAGTGCCACTGTGGCTCAAGCAGTAGAGCCACTCGCCTTGAGCTGAAGAGCTGAGGGACAGCATCCAAGCCTAGAGCTCAAGCCCCATGACCGACCCCCCCCCCCAAAAAAAAAAAGATGATCAGTAAATCTTGCCTTGTTGTTTGGATGTTTTAGATAAAGTCAGCAAGAGCAGAACTTTAAAATACAGAGGCTGTTTATTGTTATTTATCGTCGGGGACAAAAGACATGAGTATGAGTGTTATGTATGCTTCTAGTTGTTTTAATCTTGATTTGAGTTTTTATTGGGTTAGAAGTAATATTTCATTGTCACAAAACAGCTTTCTTTTCTGTACAGATGCAAACATTTCCCCTTCCAGAACTCCTGTTTGTGGAATTTTTGTGGATTTTGCAACAGCCTCACACCGTCAAAAGAGCCGAAGTCAGGCCCTTAAACAAAAGTAGGTATATTGGGAACTCTGCCACAGTTGGTTGTTACGGTTGTGTGTATATATGGGGTATTACTAAGGATCAGCCTCAGGACTAGTAATTCTTCAGTAATCCTTTTCTTCAACCTGCTTTTCAAAATAGAGCCATGCATTTTATTTTCACTGTGATTGTTTATATATATATATATATATATATATATATTTTTTTTTTTTTTTTTTTTTTTTTTTTTGGGGGGGGGGTCTGGTCGTGGGGCCTGAACTCTGGGCTTGGGCGCTGTCCTTCAGCTCTTCACCTCAAGGCTAGTGCTCCACCACTTGAACCATAGCGCCACTTCTGGATTTTTTTTCCTGCTTATGTGGTGCTGAGGAATCGAACCCAGGGCCTCATGCATGCAAGGCAAGCACTCTACCACTGAGCCACCTTCCCAGCCCCTAGATATATTTTTATTTGCATTAAAGTTCTCTTGTATGTTCATATGTTGTGCTTAGAGTGCAGGTACTAGCTTCTGAGTACTAGTGCTTGCCATCTAATATCTCCTTGGGCATCCTGGCCAGTTTGGGCTCAGACTAGATTACAGTTACACATTTACAAGTCTGGGGGTCAGAAAGCTGCTAAAGGGTGTGATTCTAGCTCACTTTGTATTGCTCACATAGTATCGCTACCATGTCTTCCCTGTCAGGTGAAGAATGAACTGAGGACTGGGACTAAGAGCACTAATGCTAGATAACGTGGGCTGCATGCTTGTGTGTCCCAGGACCCTCACACAGATGAGGAGAAAGGATCAGAATCAGCATCTGTTGAGAGACTTACTGTTGCTGTGTTAGTGTAGCATACAGAACAGTTTAAGTGAGGAAAGAACGTCTTTGGCTCGTAGTCTCCAAGGCCTCAGGTCATTATGACGGGGAGGTGGGGGGCAGAGTAGCTCCCTCATGGTGATCGGGAAACCAAACCTCTGCGCTGATGGGCTTTAAATGCATGGTGCTTGCCACCCACTCACAGAATGAATCTTCCCCACGTAGTTAATCCTCTCTGAAGAAGCCTTCAGGGACACACCTCGAGGTGTGCTTTGCTGATCTGATAGGTACTTGATAATCCATTGTATTTGACAATCAAGATAAATCATTGTAGTCTATCCAGGCAGCTTGACACCATTCCTTAAGTCACAGCATCCCACCGGTGACACCAAAAACCCCATATCCCCTGCACCACAAAAAGGCACTTAGTCCATCTCCAAGAGTTTGTAAGGTATTCACAGTTCCAACATTGTGCAAAAGTCCAAGTTCAGAGTCTTATTTCTCAAGACAAACCCTTATCTCTGAACGCTTGTTCAATTGTAGTTATATATTTACATCATGCAGCCGCTCATAGTGAGCAATCCCATTCCAAAAGGGAGGGTCAGAGGCATAGAAAAGAGGAATGAGACCAAAGCAAGGGTGTAACCCAGTAGGGAATGAGGAACCCTCTGCCGTCTGAGTCCTACAGTAGCATAGTACCAGCTTCCTAGGGCTTAGGCAGTCCAAACTCTGCGGCCTTTCCAGCAGCCTGCGTGGCCTTTCTCCGCTGCCTGTGGCTTCCCTTGCAGACATTCTGTGTTCCTGGCCTCTCCTCCATCCCTGTGTCCTAGGGCTCCATTGCTCCTTAGGCTCCACCCTCACAGTTACCCACTAGGGACAGCCCCAGGGGAGCAGACTCCTTCCAGTGACCTCGCATGTATAATGCCAATGTCTGCCAGCTTGAGCCATATCCTGGCCCACCTGGGCCGTGGCACCCGAATGGATGGATGTAGGAAACACTTTTATAGATAACCTTGTCTCTGTTTGAACCTCAGTGTTCCCTTCTTAAAGAAAAGTATTTCAAGTCAGGTGCCAGGTGGCTCATGTCTGTAATCCTAGCAACTCACGAGGCTGAAATACAGGATTATGGTTCAAAGCTAGCCCAGGTGGGAAAGTCTATGAGACTCTTTGCACCAGCCTTGAGCAAAAAAGCTGAGAGGATGAGGCCCTGAGTTCAAGTGCCTGGACTGGCAAAAAAAGGGAGGGGAAGGAAGGAAGGAAGGAAGGCAGGGAAAAGAAGATTGGAATGATGGAAGGAAGGAGGGAGGGAGGGAAGGGAGGGAAGGGAAGGCAGGCAGGCAGGCAGGAAATATTTCAAATGAGTTAAACCCCTTCTACCTTAGCCCCCCTCCATTGATGGAGTCTGGCGGAAGGGAGGACCCTTGAGGTATTTTTCCTATTGATTCAGCACTCGGTTTCCTTTTAATGTCTCTAATCTTTTCAGCCATGCTTTCCTTATCCAAACTTTACATGTGCTTCTTTCTGGGCAGACTGCCAATTTGAATGTTTCTGCTGTACTTCTTGCTTACAATCTTATTGTCAACTGGCAAAGAGCAGCCAGCAGTAGGCACGCCACAGCCGTCCCCTGCTGGCTTCATGACGTTATTGCGTCGAAAGTCAGCCTTCCACAGAGTCGCAGGGCCTGGACAATAGAATGTGGACTGGCTCTCGTCCAGTCCCCAATTGAAGCCTCCCGAACAGTTACTCCGCAGCCCTGCCCGCATCTGGTATTGTGGGCAGCCCAGCACCATCCGTTGAGCTCTGCTCAGTGTGTTTTAGGGCTTCTCCAAACTCTCCCACACACCGTTCCCAAAGTCTTGTGAGCCACACCGTCCGGTAGTCACAGCAGCTCCCTCTCTTCTCCGGTGTCGGACTTCATGACTGTGACACACATCTAGCAAAGGGAGTGAGGTTCCGTTGATGATGCCAGAGGCCGGTCAGGAGACAGGCCGTGCCGACAGGCTTCTTTCTCATCCCCTGTCAGTCCCTCAGAGCCCAAGGAGAGCCTGTGCTGTGAACTTGGGATTAAAACAATAGAACACATCATCTGACCATAAGGAATTAAACTGAAAGTCCCCCAAAGTTACAAAATTAAACATTCTTTTTAATAAGCCATGAGTCAGTGGAGAAATCAAAAGAGGAAAGATCTTAGCCAGGCACCAGTGGCTCATACCTGTAATCCTAGCTACTCAGGAGCCTGGCAGGAAAGTCCATGAGACTCTTAGCTCCAGTGAACCACCAGAAAACCAGAAGTGGCGCTGTGGCTCAAGTGGTAGAGTGCCGGCCTTGAGCTGAAGAGCTGAGGGACAGTGCCCAGGCCCAGAGTTCAAGACCCACCACCACCAAAAAAAAAAAAAAAAAAAGAAGGATTTTCACACTTTCTTGTGTGCTTCCGAGAGTTGAGTCTCACTTTGCCTCCTGCCACCGAATCACGTCTTCAGCCCAACACCCTGGACGTTGTGTTGGTCTCAGGTGCCCTGCATTGAGCAAAGACAACACATCACGAGTCAGTGTGGTCTGTTCTTTACATAGTCACTGTACAGCAGCTACTTAGTTATTCTAAACAGCTAGATCCTGCGGGTTCACACTGAAATGAAAGGTAAGTCCTTGCCAGTTACCTCCATCAATTGCTAAGATCCCCTGTTCCTCCTGTGCACATTATTCAGTGTAACTCTCTTTCCAATTCATTTTAAAGGACAAGAAGTACAAAACTACTTCGGCTTATCGACTTAGATTTTTCATTCACTTTCTCCCTCTTGGATTTGCCTCCAGTAAATGAATATGATATGTATATCAGAAACTTTGGGAAAAAAAATACCAAGCAGGTTAGTACAACATGTGCTTGCTAAGTGACAGAATGCAAATGAGGTGCACGTTTGTACTGTTGAGAATGTTAGAATTTTGGGGTGGGGAGTGACGAGTGCAGTTTGAAGGAGAAAGGGTACCTTTCACCACATGGCGTTCATTAACTAGAGAGATGACGTGAGTACACACTCCCCAGGTGTGCTGAGGCCGTGAGAGCCCATGGCAGACAGCAGAGGCACGGACCCTTTAGTACAATGTCACACGCACAGATGATTTATTTAAGGTGAAACAGTGCCAAGTTTGTTTTGGTCTTGTGTTCCTGGTGAGTATATACAGCCATAGTTGTCGACAGAAAAGATCGACAGTGCAGTGATCTCAGTGCTTGTGCTTTCTCTAACTGGACTCACTTGAAGGTCCACGCATCTCCAAGAGCCTTCACTCTTGTCCACAGGCCAGGCTGCTCTCCTGTCGGACTTAACACGGCTCCTCCGGCTCCTCCTCCTCTTTCTCTGTCTGCCTCTTTTCTACATAAACCCTGCCAGGGTAACTTACACTGGACTTTATTTTCTTTTCCAGAGTTACTGCGATCCATGATGCAACATTTTCTTCTTTCCAGTAGTGATTTTAGGTTTTAATTACTTAGGAAGTGGTCTGGCTTTGCAATATAAGGTCTGTGAAGTCTGACATCGTACTTGCCATTTTTCTTACATATTCCTGATGTGTGTTGACAGCATTCATATCGTCTGTTTGGTATACTCTATGAACAATACTTTCTGAAAGGTCACAATGTGAAGCTGAAGATGTGTCTAGTTTTGCAGCAGCACATTTGCTCTGACCTTGAGTAGATTAGTTTCTTTGGTAGTTTTCCTCACCTTAAGGCTAATAGTGACAAAATTATCTTTGCTGAAGTAATACTTGTGTGTGTGTGTGTGTGTGTGTTTGTGCGCGTGTGTGCGTGCATGCGTGCGTGCTTGTACTGAGGCTTGAACTCAGGGTCTAGGTCCGGTCCCTTAGCTTATTTGCTCATAGCTAATGTGTTACCATTTGAACTCCAGCTCCACTTCTGGCTTTTTGCTGGTTAATTGGAGATACAGTCTCAACAGACTTGCCTGTCTTAGCTGCCTTCAAACTGTGTTCCTCAGATCTCAGCCTCCAGAGTATACATAGTTGCTGCTGCTGCAGCCTCCTCCTCCTCCTCCTCCTCCTCCTCCTCCTCCTCCTCCTCCTCCTCCTCCTCCTCCTCCTCCTCCTCCTCATTATCCTTAAGTAGTTATACAAAGGGGTTCACTTCACCACGTCAGTTTAAGAGCACAACACATCTTGTTTAATGCATGTACCTTCTAAAAATACAAAAATTGTGGTTCTCCAAAGCTGTATGTTCTGACAAACAACATGTATGGTTTACATGCAGCTGTATATAGTCTTTTCAAATTAAGCTAAATTGTTTACTGTGGTTTTTCTGGAAACACTTTTGAACTTAGGTCTAATTTATCAAAAGTTTGAGATCCAGCAATCTATAGGATCTTTATATTTATGCCATAATATTTTATGGGTTGGCGATTGTGCTGGTAGTAGGCTTTGACTGTCTTTTGCTCTTGCTCTGCTTGCTTGCCATGACTAGTCCTTACCACTTGAGCCACACCTCTACTTTAGCATTTAAATCCTCCAGGTTTCAGCCTCCTGATAGCTAGGATTTTATTTTTATTTATCTTATTTATTTAATGTACTTTTCAGAACTTGAAGGGCTTATGAGTTCATGTGTCTGTCTGTTTAAGTGTCCGGCATGCCTTGACCAATCACCCTTCCCCATCCTGTCTGCCTTTTCCCCTCAGACTCATCTTGTTTCCCACACGTTATCACACATGTGAACCGAGTTCTGGTTCTTTCCCACATATCACATGTACACGAATGCTGTCACACATGTGCACTGAGTACTCTGGCCCGTGATCCCATACATGCCATTATACATGCACACACATGACGTCATACGTGTGCACTGACTACTCTGGCCAGTGACCCCGCGCCTGCCATCACACATGTACTTATGGATTGCCACATGTATGCACTGAGTACTCTGGTGGTCAGTGATCCATACATGCCACCATGCATGTACACATGTACTGGCACACATGTACACTGAGTACCCTGGTCAGTGACCTTCATATGCCATCATACATGTACACATGTCCTGACAGATGTGTATACTGAGTATCCTGGTCAGTGACCTACACATGCTACCATGCAGGTACACGTGCTGTCACATGTGTGCAGAGTACTCTGGTCAGTGACCCCCATATGGCCATCAAGCAGGTACACATTTGCTGTCACATGTGTGCAGAGTCCTCTGGTCAGTGACCCCCACATGCCACCATAAATGTACACATGTGCTGTCACATGTGTGCACAGAGTACTCTTACCAGTGACCTTGCACATGTCACCATTCATGTTCACACCTGTGCACTAAGTACTCTGGTCAGTGACCCCACATATGCCATCATGCGTGCACACATTTGCTGTCACATGTGTACACTGGGTGTCCTCACATTTGCTGTCACATATGTACGGATTTGCTACTACATGTTTATGCATATGCTGTCATGTGTGCAGTAAGTATTCTGGTTGATGATTCCCCCAAATGCTGCGTGCATTGAATATTTCGACTGTTTCCCACACATGCTATCACACGTATACATATATGTTAGCACGTGTACATTGAATACTTTGGCTGTATTTTTCCCCAATTCACTTTCTCATTCATCCAGAGTAGCTTGGATTATAGGTGTGAGCCACTGTATCTGGCAAAGATACTTATTTTCAACACAAGTGAAAAGAGTGCTAGGCTTGAAACTTTTACACTTTGTTAACTTTCAGAAAAGGTAATTTTTTTTTCAGTAGTGCCAGTGGTTCTGATGTTAAAGCTAGCATTGTATCTCTGTTTTTAAGGCATATGTTCAGTATAATGAAGATAATGTTGAAAGAGACATTCAGACTGAAGACATAGAGACCAGGGAAGTGTGGACCCAGCACCCAGGAGAAAGTGCCCTTGTCTCGGGAGGTAACACTTCTGTGCTCCTGTGCTTTTTAATATAGTTGTTTTGTTTCTTGTTCATTCTAAGTGTTTCTCTTTGGTGTGGTTCTTGGTGTAAGACTGTGGAAATACCCCACTTTTACTAACAAAGATTTGTAAATGCAGAGGGAAAAATTCTATACTGCAACCAGCCGCCTCACACTGGGCACTTGTAGACCACGTGCGCTGAGGCTGGGGGATGGTCCTCATCCGAATACAGTTCTTTCTCAGCTCCTCAGCTCAAGGTGCTCTACCACTTGAGCCACAACACCACTTCTGGCCTTTTCTGTGTATGTGGTGCTGAGGAGTCGAACCCAGTGCTTCATGCATGCAAGGCAAGCACTCTGCCACTGAGCCACCTTCTCAGCCCGAATTCTTTTATTTTATTTTTTTGTCGGTCGTGGGGCTTGAACTCTGAGCCTGAATGTTGTCCCTCAGCTCTTCAGCTCAAGGCAAGTGTTCTACCGCTTGAGCCACAGCGCCACTTCCGGTTTTCTAGTGGTTTATTGGAGATAAGAGTCTCACGGACTTTCCTTCCCGGACTGGCTTTGAACCATGATCCTCAGCTCTCAGGCTCCTGAGTAGCAAGGATTACAGGCGTGAGCCACTGGCGCCTGGCCCGAATTCTATTTCTTAAGTGCGGTTTGCCAACATACTTCATCAATATAGACTAGCAGTCCCATGATTCTACTAGGGTATCCGTGGCAATGCTAAATACTGATTTTTTTCTTGAGGAGTAGTATGCGTGTATGTGGTAGAGGTTTGTTACTCCCTCGCCTTGCGCTAAGTAATGCAGGCTGAACATTCCTTACCTGGAATAACGGAGACCATCAGTGTTTCAGATCTCAGCTCTTCAGATGAGGGGTGTTCCATCTGTACACCTAAATGTAAAGCTTACATAATGCACTGATTCCTTTCACTGCCTTCTCTTTTTTGGGGGGGGGGTCTGGTCGTGGGGCCTGAACTCTGGGCCTGGGCGTTGTCCCTCAGCTCTCCAGCTCAAGGCTAGCGCTCTACCACTGGAGCCACAGCGCAACTTCCTGCTTTTTTCTTTTTGCTTATGTGCTGAGGAATCGAACCCAGGGCCTCATGCATGCAAGGCAAGCGCTCTACCACTGAGCTACCTTCCCAGCCCCATTGACTGCCTTCTCTAAGACATTTACATAAGACTTAGCTTGCAGATTTATATAAAACAATATGCATTTTGGGGGGAATCATTCAGAGATCTAGAAACTATAATGCAAAGTATTCTGATATTTCCTTTTAGGGCTCTCAATAGTTACAACACTTACGTGAACACTAATATAAGCATGACATGACTGTGTTGGAGTCAGCCTTACTGACTTCATTTAACCTGTACTTTTTAGGTAGTAGAGACAGAGGTCTCTCTGATGCAACAATTGTACCGAAGATTGATACTCCAAGATTATCCAGTTTTCTCCGGGCAGCGTGTCAGGTATATTCTGTTGTGTGATTACCCTGTGTGTAAGCACTTAAGATTCATTCTCTACAGAATCTTAGGAGTTCTTAAAACTTTAGATGCTTTATAGCTCAGATAAACCAGAATCAGTTGTTTTCATGTATTTTCTTATGAACTATTAGTGGTACATTCATTGAGCCCTTGTATACAAAGTAACACTGGGTAAATGTGTGCTACTGGAAGTACTATCTATGTGTTTGGACTGCACAATACTAACTTCTTACATAAAATAACTTTTTTTTTTTTTTTTTGGGTCCAGTCGTGGGGCCTGAACTCTGGGCCTGGGCGCTGTCCCTCAGCCCTTCAGCTCTACCACTTGAGCCACAGCGCCACTTCCGGCTTTTTTCTTTTTGCTTATGTGGTGCTGAGGAATCGAACCCAGGGCCTCATGCATGCAAGGCAAGCGCTCTACCACTGAGCCAACTTCCCAGCCCCCTTCAATAAAATAACTTAACCAAACATCCTGAGTTGGCAAAGCAAGCTGACCTCTAAGGTGAATGTGATAAACCCATGATTTTAAAAACTGATTATGGAGATTTTTTTTTCTTTTTCTTTTTTGCTTATGTGGTGCTGAGGAATCGAACCCAGGGCCTCAGGCATGCAAGGCAAGCACTCTACCACTGAGCCATCTTCCCAGCCCCTGATTATGGAGATTTTTAAATACTTACAAAGGTAAAGGGAGTGTGGTGACTGAGTCCTGGCCCTCAGTGGTCAGGGCCTTTTGGGCCGTCGCTTTGTCTGGCCCTTCCTTCCCTGAGTGGTGACCACCCATCAATTATATTTTAGTGGCAATCTGTAAAAGGAAAGGGTCTCTAAAAGAGCTACTATTAACATTTTAATACTCTAAAGTCAAGGCTCAAAAACGCTTACTTTTCTCACAGTTTCTTATTTTTTGTATTTTTGTGATGGGTCACTGGATATTAGCTGGACACTCTGCCACTTGAGCCATGTCTCCAGCCCAGTCTCAAAAATTTTTGAGTCCAGCATTTAAAATAGAGCAAAAATAAGTAGTATGACAAATTGTTATTCCCATGTTGATTTAGCTTAAGCAGTTTTCTCAGGGTTTGTTATAACTACCTGCTAGTTACTGTTAGGGATCTGAAGTTTACAACCTTCATTAAACTTGGCTTGACTTTTTATTATTATCTGTTTTAGTATAAAGCTATGGGGAAGGAAGAAGAGACAGCACTCGGGTATACAGCTGTCCGTTACTGTGTCGTGACTACTTATTGTGGCTTCACCATATTGCAGTGTTTTTTGAGTATGTAAATAGTTATCCCTCAACTATTGTGGGAGCATGTTCTAGAGACCCCGTGGTAGGTGGAAATCCGTGAAGCATCTCAAATCCTTTCCCTTCCCCTTCAGTTCCCAAAGGTAACCTAACCTCATTAGCACCATCAGTTGTCCTGACTTAATACTGACTCAGAATACCAGAAACATGTAGTGGTGGTAGCCTGATGGTTTTTTGTTTTTGTTTTGTCTTTTTTTTGGGTTCAGTCATGAGGCCTGAATTCTGGGCCTGGGCGTGTCCCTCAGCTCTTCAGCTCAAGGCTAGTGCTCTACCACTTGAGCCACAGCGCCACTTCTGGCATTTTTCTTTTTGCTTATGTGGTGCTGAGGAATTGAACCCAGGGCCTCATGCATGCAAGGCAAGCACTCTACCACTGAGCCACCTTCCCAGCCCGCCTGATGTATTTTTTATTGGTTGGATCTTCATTCTGTTTCTTACACTGGATTTTTTTTAGGAGTGTATTTAGTGAAAACAGCAACAATGTGGAAGTTGAAATAGTGGCCATTTTGTGGCATTATTTAAAGTTACCTTTTGTAGTTTCCGTTATTATGCAGGAAAAATAAAAGTAAGGTTTTTTTGTTATTGTTGTTATTATGTGGTGGGGCCAAGCATTTATTTGCAGAAGGTAATATCATGAAAAGGTAATTTTTTTTGGAAAACATAAATGCATTGTTAAAAAGACTACTCCCTTGTTTTTGAAAGGTGGTTGCTGTTTTGCTTGAAGAGGATCGTTTGTCAGTCAGACCCAGTTGGCAGCTCACGGCTGAAGACAATTCCCTACATGTTAGTGACAGCTCCTGTCAGCTGAACACTGACCTGCCATTCCTTCAAAGTAAGAAGCCTTTCCTTAATGAGGTCTTAATCAAACTGCTCAAGATACAGTGGAAATTAATATTGCATTTTGTTTTAAAGTGGTAAAGTTTATTGTATATAAAGCAGAAAAAGACTCATGTTCTGCAAAATGGCAAAATAAATGACATAGATATTTACCATTTTTAAGTTAATGTGGTTACAGAACATAACAGGCTAAACAAATCAAGCATATGGTATCACTCACAGTGTATAACTATATGTAGTTATTTAAATCAGTTTAAACAAACTGCATTTGGAAGATACGTTGTAAATGTCTATATCTAGTAGCTTTGTCTTTCCAGATGTGGCCAGTGATATGGCTCTAGCTTGTGTAAAGCTGTGACAGAAACAGAGGTAGGCCAAGAAGTGGGGTTTTCTTCCAAAGATTAGGATGTAAATGTGCTCCAGTCATGGGTTGCTACCTATGCTAGACTTTCCTTGTCCTGCCTGCTGTTTAGAACTTGATTCCCATACATTCTTCTCTCCTTTAACATTAACCAAGATGGCACTCACTGTTCATTTAAAAATCGTCACATTCTTGAGATTCTAGTGGCTTATAGCTGTAACCCTAGCTACTCAGGAGCCTGAGATCTGAGGATTGCATTTCAAAGTCAGCTTTGGAAAGTCTGTGAGACCGTATGTCCAAAATTAGCCACCTAAAAACCAAAAATGGAGCTGTGGCTCAAGTGGCAGAGTCCTAACCTTGAACAGAAAAGCTCAGGGTCAGGCAGGCTCTGAGTTCAAGCTCTAGGACTGGCATACACGCTCAAATCACATTCTTTGAGAGTGTTTTATCTTAAAAGCATCATCCTTCAGAAAACCAGTAAGTCACTGAACCTGTAGTACTGGAAACAGTGACAATCCCCGTTCTCGCACTCCAGTGCACAAAGAAGCAAAGAAAAAATGATTTTAGCCGGGCACTGGTGGCTCACGCCTGTAATCCTAGCTACTCAGGAGGCTGAGATCTGAGGATCAAGGTTCAAAGCCAGCCCGGGCAGGAGAGACCGTGAGACTCCTATCTCCAATAAACCACCAGAAAACCAGAAGTGGCGCTGTGGCTCAAGTGGTAGAGCGCTCGCTTTGAGCTGAAGAGCTGAGGGACAGCGCCCAGGCCCAGAGTTCAAGCCCCACGACCGACAAAAAAAAAAAAAAAAAAAAGATGATTTTTCTCAAGGAACAATGTAGAATGGTGACCACAGATACATAAAAACATCCATTACTTATATGCAGAATCTTTTATTCAACACTGATTTACATTTGGTCTTAAGGCATTTTCTGTATGTGAAAGTAATGGAAGCTTTTGTGTTCTTAATTACTTTCTTATTTGATTAGGTCATTTCACTTTTGTGAACTTAAGATTTCAACTCACTAGTGTGTCAGATCTGTAGTCAGATATAGCGGTACATCAGTGTACACGGAATCCTGTCGTTTCTGTTAGTACCTGCATCTTATGCATTTATTAAGTGATTTTAGTAGGCTCAGAGGATTAGCAATGAATTGAGCAGACAGGAATCACGCCTTCATGAAACGTATCTTTTGATGGGTCAAATGGACCACAAGCTGACTAAACATGTAAAAGATGTAATGTCTTAGCAAGGGGTAAGTTCTGAGGAGAAAAGTGAAGGAGAAAGTGAAGATAAAAAGCCCACATCTGTAATCCTGGCTACTCAGGAGGCTGAGGTCCGAGGACCGGGATTAGAAGACAGTTTGGGCAAGAAAGTCTGTGAGACTTATTGCCAAAATACTACTCAGAAAAAATGTAGGTAGCACTGTGGCTCAAGTGGTAGAGCACTAGCTTTGAGCACAGAGAAGCTCAGGGACAGTGCCCACCAGGCCATGAGTTCAAGCCCCTGGACTGGCAAAGAAAACAAAGTGAAGATCGCAGAGGACTCGGTGTGAGTGAGGAAGTGTCCGGGAGGAGCCCGGGTGCTTCCTGTGGAGGGGAGGCCTAGGCAGTCTCTGACTTCGCAGCGCCAAGAGGCTGCAGAGAAAGAACACGGGCTGGCTGCGCACCGCCGTCAGCTCTGCCAAACACGATGCATATGTTCCTAGAGTCCGCCACTCTCTGCAACAGTGCCAGGGAAAACAGCACCTGGAAAACTGCCCAACTCACATCAATAGGAACCCAGTGAAACTGGCAAATTGCCAATGTGTTCCAAAGGGTTCCCCTGGCATGGTTCTCCAGAGGAGAGCCTCAGGTCCACAGGAGAGGGTTCTGGGCCTCAGATCCATGGGGGAGGGTTCTGGGCCTGGGGTCTGCAGGGGGAGGGGTTCTGGGCCTGGGGTCTGCAGGGGAGGGGTTCTGGGCCTGGGGACTGCAGGGGGAGGGGTTCTGGGCCTGGGGTCTGCAGGGGGAGGGTTCTGGGCCTCAGGTCACAGGGGAGGGGTTCTGGGCCTGGGGTCTGCAGGGGGAGGGGTTCTGGGCCTGGGGATTGCAGGGGGAGGGTTCTGGGCCTCAGGTCACAGGGGAGGGGTTCTGGGCCTGGGGACTGCAGGGGGAGGGGTTCTGGGCCTGGGGTCTGCAGGGGGAGGGGTTCTGGGCCTGGGGACTGCAGGGGGAGGGGTTCTGGGCCTCAGATCCATGGGGGAGGGTTCTGGGCCTGGGGTCTGCAGGGGGAGGGGTTCTGGGCCTGGGGTCTGCAGGGGGAGGGGTTCTGGGCCTGGGGTCTGCAGGGGGAGGGTTCTGGGCCTCAGGTCACAGGGGAGGGGTTCTGGGCCTGGGGACTGCAGGGGGAGGGGTTCTGGGCCTGGGGACTGCAGGGGGAGGGGTTCTGGGCCTGGGGACTGCAGGGGGAGGGGTTCTGGGCCTGGGGACTGCAGGGGGAGGGGTTCTGGGCCTGGGGACTGCAGGGGGAGGGGTTCTGGGCCTCAGATCCATGGGGGAGGGTTCTGGGCCTGGGGACTGCAGGGGGAGGGGTTCTGGGCCTGGGGTCTGCAGGGGGAGGGGTTCTGGGCCTGGGGTCTGCAGGGGAGGGGTTCTGGGCCTGGGGACTGCAGGGGGAGGGGTTCTGGGCCTGGGGTCTGCTAGGGGAGGGTTCTGAAGTTCGGTAGCTGGAAGTGATTACAGAGTGGATAGATCTCCCTGAAGGCGGGGAATTGGACCTCTAGGGTGGATGGTGTAGGCCATTACGTGTGTGTACATGCATGGACACATGTGTGACCTAGGAACAGCTGGGTCAGACGTATACAGTGCTCTCTCTTCTCTGACTTTGCCGCAGTGCTGTCAAGTTCTTTCTTGAGTCTTTGGTCCTTTGCTTCTTCGTGCCTGGGAGAGGTTTGGCTGGCTGCTGGGGGCTCTGGGACAGGGCAGTCTGCCAACCGTGAAGTGTTGGAGCAGAACTGTTTGCTGGGCAGTGCTCTGAGGGCTGTTCTAAAGAGAACTGAGAGTCCTAACAGCAGTGAAGACAAAGGGACTGGGGTCATTTCCTGTTAGTTCCTGCTGAGATTCCAGCTCTTTGGCCTTTGAGTGATGAGCTGGTGGGCAGGGCTGCACTGTATGGGAAGGGTTCTCAAACAGCAAGGTCAGCATCGACACAGATTTGAGTGTAGGCTGTGTGGTCATTTATTAAAATCCAGATTTCACTGGACACCAGTGGCTCTCACGGTAATCCTAGCTACTCAGGAGGCTGAAATCTGAGGATCGTGGTTTGAAGTCAGCCTGGGCAGGAAAGCCGGAGACTCTTGTCTCCAGTGAACTCAGAATAAATCTGGAAGTGGTGCTGTGGCTCATATGGTAGGGTGCTAGGCTTGAGCACAAGGAGGCTCAGGGACAGCGCCCAGACCCTGAGTTCAAGCCCCAGGCTAGCAAAGAAAACCCCAGCCTGACAACAATCCAGATTTCATATTTGTTCAGCTTTGAGGGACCATGCTTGTTCTTTTCATAAGCTGGAATTTGAGTAACGTGCGTTAATTTGACATGGATTCTGTTAAAGTGACTAAAATGCCCCTTTTTTAAAAACCTCCAGATCGCGAAGTGCTCTGCTTACATGCCTCTCAGGTGCAGAGGCAGACGGTGGTCTCCGTCCACGACGTCCCCGGGAGGGCGTCCTTCCCGCCGCTGGACAGCAGGCTCCTCCTCTGTGTGTGGGACATTTGGCAGCCCTCAGGGCCTCAGAAGGCTCTGATATGTGAGTCCAAGGTACACTGAGGCGAGGCGGCTGTACGTGCTGGTGCTGGCAGGTGGGAGACCGTGGGGACGCCGGGGTCCGGTTCCGCCTTGGTTCTGGCGAGTGATAGGACATGTGGAGGGGTTTTGATTTAACCTAGAGATTCCAAGATGAGCTCATTGAAAGGAAGCCAGGGTTATCAGGCAGCGGCTCCGGGTCGCCCACAGTTAGGCAGTGAGTGGCCGCCCGGGCTCAGCTGTGGAACCCCACGAATTCACTTTGTGGCTTGTGCTACTTAACGCCGCTGCCGTATCTGCGTCACCACAAGTGTCTACCTGGTCCGTGGTGACATTGCCTGCTTGCGTCTGCTTCCTTTTTGACTGACTTCAGAACCACTGATTTCAAAACCACATGAACACCTTCTCTCGTGCTAGTCCTTGAAAACAAGAACATTGCAATATAAGGTGTAAATAAAGTCGCAGAGGCTGCAATTGCCGTTTTTGAGGTTCACTTACTTGCATTGAAGGGAAAGGTTATTAAGCACATTTTGTATACCCAGATGTAGCTAACCACATTATAGTTGTGACCATTACAATCTTACATGGGGGTTTGGTGTCCTGATTTTCATTTAAATACTCACAAATTAAATTTTATTCATATACTACACTATAAATTTTATTTGTGTACTATATCCTACGGCTTCCTGGAGGGAAAGATTCTGTAGTGACACTCATCCATATAAATGAAAACTGTCAGATACCGTACTTAGTGAACTTGGCTTCCGTGACTGCTGTGTTGTGTTTTCCGGCCATCAGCTGTCTGCATTTTTGTTGCAGGTCACGTGCTGCTGCTTCAGCCCTTTTAAAGCATTCTTGCTGTTTGCGGGGACAGTGCATGGCTCAGTGGTTGTGTGGGACTTGAGAGAAGACTCCAGAATCCACCACTATGTGCGGCTGAGCGACTGCTCCTGGACGTTCAGGACACCGACATTCTCCACTGGTCAGTGTCATCTGTGACCAGCCCCACTCACCCCCCATTGGTCACGTCTGGGGTCTGAGCCATGGGGCAGATGAGTAGAGAAAAATAAAGTTCGTCCAAGGAGCCCTTACCTAGGGCCAGTCGTGCTTGGGATTTTTGTGTGTGTTTAATTTGTAGACTCTGAACATTTCTAAACAACATAAAGTTTAGTTTTAATATTGGTGGATGATTGACTGTGATTGTAGTCTTGAGTTAAAGCATATTGGCATGTGTGCGCTCATGTGGCGTCATCAATGGTTGAGGCAGCCGAGGGGGTGAATGGGAATGCATCTGGGAATGCAACCCACCAGGACCCTCAGTTTTATGCAGGTGAAAGGTTCTTTGTGTGCCCACCATAGCCAGCACAGCACATGGCAAATCTGCCCTATTTCTGTGAATTTCTCTAAATACTTTATCTATAGTGTGCTCGTTAGAGAGGTGACACGTGCTCGGAGGGACAGGCCTGACTCCAGCGCTGGCGTGACACCCTTCCCGACAGGAAGGGGCCCTGGGGCCTGCAGGCCAGCTCCGCTTTCTGTTGTCTGATCTCCTCCTTTGTCCACCCTCGGGAGCGCACGACGCCGTGCTGAGACTTCTCACGGGCACGGATCTATCTTCTGGCTCTCTAGTTTTGCTTTTTCCGGATGTCTTAAGGCGTTTGATTCCTTTGTGTTGCTTCATGTTTCACAATCTCATTCCTACTTTGTGTGTTCGTTCGGTTAATTCACACATCTGCATCTAAGAGCCTGTATCCAAATGTGCATACCAGTTTGTATCCCAAGCAAAATACGAGAGTTTCAGCAGCTCTGCATTCTTCCCAACATCTGGTGTTTATCATTTATTTTAAATTTAGCTCTTCTAATACATGAGTAATAGTATCTAACTGTGGTTTTTAACTTCCACTCCCTAATGACAGTGATGTTGAACATTTTTTCGTGCACTTGTCTACTGTATATCTTCACTGCTTATGCCTGTTCAGATCTTTTGCCTATTTTCTTTTTGATTGTTATTAATATTGTTGTTGTTGTTTGTGCTGGATTGAACTCAGAGGTTGACCACTGTCCCTCAGCTTTTTGTTGTTGTCGTTCAAGGCTAGCATTCTACCACTTGTGCCATACTTCCCCTTCAGGCTTTTTTGGTGGTTAATGGAGACAAGAATCTTTAAAAAAATTTTTTTTATTTTTTTTTATTGTAAAGCTATGTACAGAGCGGTTATATTTGCGTAAGTCAGGTACTGAAGTACATTTCTTTTGAACAGTGTCACTCTTGATTTCTTATACACATTTGCCGGGGGGAGACAAGAGTCTTATGGACTTTACTGCGTGGCTGGCTTTGAACCACCATCCTCAGCCCTCAGCCTCCTCAGTAGCTGGGATCATAGGCCCGCACCTGCCTCACCAGCCACACACTGCCTTTCTGGAGAGAGAGTGTGTCTCAGGGTCTTGATGTCGGCAGCACAGGGTGTGACCTCTGGGGCTCGCTCTTGCTAAGCAGGCATTCCAGGCCCTTTTTGTGATTTTATTTATTTATTTATTTTTTTGTCGGTCGTGGGGCTTGAACTCTGGGCCTGGGTGCTGTCCCTCAGCTCTTCAGCTCAAGGCGAGCGCTCTACCACTTGAGCTACAGCGCCACTTCCGGTTTTCTGGTGGTTTATTGGAGATAGGAGTCTCACGGTCTCTCCTGCCCGGGCTGGCTTTGAACCGCGATCCTCAGATCTCAGCCTCCTGAGTAGCTAGGATTACAGGCGTGAGCCACCAGCGCCCGGCTTAGCCTTTTTGTGATTTTATTGAGTAGGGATTTGTGTTTTCCTGGTGGGTGACCAGACTTCACCCCAGAGGCCGCGTGCATCCCCTGCTGTGTGGTCTTCATTTCTGAGATGGCCCTTCTTTTCCTTCATTTCTCGTGTTATTTCTTGCTAGTTCTATGACTTGTACTGACGCATGGACCCTGTGGGCCTTAAATTCTAGATGGAATCCTCACATCGGTAAACCACCGAAGTTCTCTTCGGGCCATAGAACCTGTTGCCACATCTGTCTACAGAAAACAGAGTTTCGTGCTTTCTCCTTTCACGACTCAGGAAGGTACGTGATCTCTCCTGTAAAATCCTGCGAGCTACAGGTAGGAAACGTGACTTCTTAAGTTATGGTAACTTTCTTTTCTTTCTGTTTTCCTTAGAAATGTCAGGTTTATCATTCCATATTGCTTCCTTGGACGAGAGCGGGATTCTCAATATGTGGGTAAGTCGGAGGTCAGGGCTGGACACACAGGCTTGGGGTGGAAGTGGTTGGGTGGAGAGCAGCACCTGAATTTGGGCGGGGAGCTCGGGAAAGAATAGGATGGTGAGGCAGTTTGCTAGGATCAGGCTTACTAGTGCTCTGAAGAGGGGATGGCGGGTCTTATACCCAGGGGACCTCCTGCAGGCCTTCAGGATATGGAAGGAGGGCTGGAACAAGGTATCGGAGCTAGCGCATGTGGGGACTGTCCTACCGTGAGCGTGAAACGTCACTGGGGGAGGAGAGTAGCCCTAGATCCAAAGGAAGGAAATACAAAAGTTAAAATATCAGTCCTACAGTTAGTGACCGATCTTTTTTCCAAAGCAATTATGGGACCCAATATACATAATACCTTAGTTAGAACTATTCTTCGCTTAGATTGTTATAAAATGCTTAGAATTACAATATGTACCAACACTCATTTTTCATATTTTATTTTCAGGTGGTTGTTGAACTGCCAAAGGCAGATAATGCAGGCTCAATGAGTGATTTAGGTAACTATTAAACTCAAGCGTTAATTTTAGTTAGGTTTCGCTAAAATGAGCAGAGCTTAAGGATATGCCTGTTTGTAAAACTACCATTAACTACTTGAGCCAGTTCTGTTTGATGATCAGTTGAGCAGGTGCTGGGGTGCTCCGACTGTGCTCTGCCCCTGACCGGGAGCCACGCTCCGAGAGACAGGGCGCTGATGGCTGCGCGCCCTCCTTGGCTCTGGGGCCTCTTCCTTGTGTTTCTGATTTTCTAGCGCTCGTTCGTGTGCCCTGTATGGCTCTCCCTAGGCCAGGGATGGCGGGTCCACATGGCACGGAGTTCCGCGCAAAGAAGTGACTGGGGGCGGAAAATGGAGCCCCCTGCACTTGCGCTGTTGTACGCGCTGCACGATGCCCTGGGGTGTGGGTGTGGGTGTGGGTTCCCAGGGCTCAGGAATTGCACTCTCTGGTCTCTCTGCTTCCAGCCCAGTTTCCTTACCTGGGTATTTGTCTCCAGCCTCTGTTTTCAGGTTGTGTCAGAGTGTGGACAGGTAGTGGCTGGGAAAGGCTCTGTGTGGGGCTGGTGCTGACGGGCCTGGTGTGGGATAGCAGTTACGGGCCGTGGTTTGCCAGTCCTGTGGGCTGACCCTGGGCAGGCCTGCTGGGCAGGGCCGCATCTGTGAACACCAGCCTGAACGCTCTCCCGCCACCGTGTGAGGGTGGTGGCTGCCCTGCCGCGCCAACGGCCCCCAGAGTTCTAGGCAGCACCGTGCCCAGAGTGTGGGTTCCTGTACACGTGAACCCCTATTTCCTCCATTTTCAGCAAAGAGCAAAAGCCAGCATGGCAGTGGGATGGGTAGGGAGCAAAGTGCACATGGCCGGGGGTCCCAGACATGGTGAGGGAAATGAAGGAAGGGCACAAGAGGAGCAGCCGGGAACACAGCCCTGAGGTGTGTGAGGAGGCCGAGGAGCACTGAGGAGGATGGGGAGCACTGAGGAGGATGGGGAGCACTGAGGAGGATGGGGAGCACTGAGGAGGATGGAGGGGCACTGAGGAGGATGGAGGGGCACTGAGGAGGATGGGGAGCACTGAGGAGGATGGGGAGCACTGAGGAGGATGGAGGAGCACTGAGGAGGATGGAGAGCACTGAGGAGGATGGGGAGCACTGAGGAGGATGGGGAGCACTGAGGAGGATGGAGGAGCACTGAGGAGGATGGGGAGCACTGAGGAGGATGGGGAGGCCAGGGACCCCGTGTTTGTGTTCCAAGGATGTCTTTCGCTGCGGCCCTCCCTGTGGACACTGACTGCAGTGTTTTCCATTGGTGTCAGGAGTGTGGATTAGCTTGCTGTCATGGGACAGGCGTGTGGAGTGTCCAGTGTGTGTGTTGTTATTGCAGGAGTGTCGAGTGTGTTGAGTGTGCGTGCTGCCGTGGGTGTCAGGAGTGTCGAGTGTGTCGAGTGTGCGTGCTGCCATGGGTGTCAGCAGTGTCGAGTGTGTCGAGTGTGCGTGCTGCCGTTGGTGTCAGCAGTGTCGAGTGTGTCGAGTGTGCGTGCTGCCGTGGGTGTCAGCAGTGTCGAGTGTGTTGTGTGTGCGTGCTGCCGTGGGTGTCAGGAGTGTTGAGTGTGCGTGCTTCCGTGGGTGTCAGGAGTGTCGAGTGTGTTGAGTGTGCGTGCTGCCGTGGGTGTCAGGAGTGTCGAGTGTGTCGAGTGTGCATGCTGCCGTGGGTGTCAGGAGTGTCGAGTGTGTCGAGTGTGCATGCTGCTGTGGGTGTCAGGAGTGTTGAGTGTGTTGAGTGTGCGTGCTGCTGTGGGTGTCAGCAGTGTCGAGTGTTGTGTGTGCATGCTGCCGTGGGTGTCAGGAGTGTCGAGTGTGTTGAGTGTGCGTGCTGCCGTGGGTGTCAGGAGTGTCGAGTGTGTCGAGTGTGTGTGCTGCCGTGGGTGTCAGGAGTGTCGAGTGTGTTGAGTGTGCGTGCTGCCGTGGGTGTCAGGAGTGTCGAGTGTGTTGAGTGTGCATGCTGCCGTGGGTGTCAGGAGTGTCGAGTGTGTCGAGTGTGCGTGCTGCCGTGGGTGTCAGGAGTGTCGAGTGTGTCGAGTGTGTGTGCTGCCGTGGGTGTCAGGAGTGTCGAGTGTGTTGAGTGTGCGTGCTGCCGTGGGTGTCAGCACTGTCGAGTGTGTCGAGTGTGTGTGCTGCCGTGGGTGTCAGGAGTGTCGAGTGTGTCGAGTGTGCGTGCTGCCGTGGGTGTCAGCAGTGTCGAGTGTGTTGAGTGTGTGTGCTGCCGTGGGTGTCAGCAGTGTCGAGTGTGTTGAGTGTGCGTGCTGCCGTGGGTGTCAGCACTGTCGAGTGTGTCGAGTGTGCGTGCTGCCGTGGGTGTCAGCAGTGTCGAGTGTGTCGAGTGTGCGTGCTGCCGTGGGTGTCAGCAGTGTCGAGTGTGTTGAGTGTGCGTGCTGCCGTGGGTGTCAGGAGTGTCGAGTGTGTTGAGTGTGCGTGCTGCCGTGGGTGTCAGGAGTGTCGAGTGTGTCGAGTGTGTGTGCTGCCGTGGGTGTCAGCAGTGTCGAGTGTGTCGAGTGTGCGTGCTGCCGTGGGTGTCAGCACTGTCGAGTGTGTTGAGTGTGTGTGCTGCCGTGGGTGTCAGCAGTGTCGAGTGTGTTGAGTGTGTGTGCTGCCGTGGGTGTCAGGAGTGTCGAGTGTGTCGAGTGTGTGTGCTGCCGTGGGTGTCAGGAGTGTCGAGTGTGTTGAGTGTGCGTGCTGCCGTGGGTGTCAGGAGTGTCGAGTGTGTCGAGTGTGCGTGCTTCCGTGGGTGTCAGGAGTGTCGAGTGTGTTGAGTGTGCGTGCTGCCGTGGGTGTCAGGAGTGTCGAGTGTGTCGAGTGTGTGTGCTGCCGTGGGTGTCAGGAGTGTCGAGTGTGTCGAGTGTGCGTGCTGCCGTGCCCTGGTTGTACCAGACTTGAAGCGTGCGGCCCCAGGTCCTGACCCCACTCTCTGCACGCCCCAACTCGGGAAGGGAGTTGCATTTCGTGGTATTTGTGAGCAGAGCCGTTGAAACAGTCAGGGTTTCAGGTTCGGTCGGCCTGTGCTAAGCTGGTATGAAGCGGCGTCTGGTCTGGCTTGTCGTTTCCAGGTCTCCTGCCTGGAGGGAGGATCAAGTTGGTGCACAGCTCTGTGATCCAGTTGGGTAACAGGTGAGACTGGTCTCTGCGCGCTAACACTGCCCTCCTCTCAACAAGACCCGTGTCTGGCAGGAAGAAGGTAGCGTTGGATTCACTGCACATGTCATGAAGGCACACTCTCTTGCATTCTGTTTTTACTATTTCATTTATTAGTAATGAGTAAATGTAATAATGTATATCCAAGTTCAGAGCTTTTTGATCAAAAAAGTGCTTCCTATCTTACAAATCGATGTATTTGTTTCTTTCATATTCCATCTTAATGCAAACCTGAAGTTAAACGTAGATGAGGTTTTAGGGGTGGGGGGCGGGCGTGGGCTGCAGTGAAATGGTCACTTCTTGGTGATAGCCTAGCTTGACCTGGATTGACATCACTTCATTTTTTTTTCCTTTTGTCTGTCGTTTGGCTTGAACTTAGGGTCTGGGTGCTGTCCCTGAGCTCTTCAGCTCAAGGCCAGCGCTCTACTACTCGAGTCACAGCGGTCTGACCCTGAGCTCTTCAGCTCAAGGCTCTACTACTCGAGTCACAGCAGTCTGACAGACGTTGCTGCCCAGGCAGGCTTGTGCTATGATTCTCAGATACACAGTCCCCTGAGTAGCTAGGATTACAAGCTTGCCTGTAATCCGAGGTGTGTGCCTGGTTCACTTTGATTTTTGTATATTCTTTCTAACTTATTTGAAAGAACACCTTATGTGTTGCAGCACATTTGTAAAATTTCACTGAGTTAGCATACTAATTCATATAAAGTATTCCCTAATCATTAAACATTTGCTGCTAGCATTGTTTATGGCTTTATTTTGGTATGTCTGTTGAGGCTTGGTCTCAGGGTCTGGGCACTGTTCCTGAGCTTCTTTTGCTCAAGGCTAGTGCTCTGCCACTTGAGCCACAGCGCCCCTTCTGGCTTTTTGTGGTTAATTGTAAATAAGAATCTCACAGACTTTCCTGCGCTGTCTGGCTTTGAACTGTGGTACTCAGATCTCAGGCTCGTGAAGAAGCTGAAATCACAGGTGTGGGCCACTGATGCCTGGCTTGCTTATGGTATTTTTGATAAGTTAATTTTAAATTTTGTATGTGGATAAATCTGTCAACTTTCATAGGACTGAATAAAATATTACAACTTGATATAAAGTATATGAATTTAATTATATTAGTTTTTTACTTATTACATTTTTCTAGCATCTTTTTAAAATAGTTGTCATATACTTTTGAACATATATATATATATATATATATATATATATATATATATTTGCTAACAAACACAGCTAGAGAGAGCAGCTGGAACACACATGTGCAAGCTCTGCAGCTTGCACAGGAGGGCTTGGGGCATCGAGGAAAGACTTTCAATCTCAGGCCCAAAGGATGAATGGGGTTTATGAGTCTGAATGATGAGGCCCGAGTGTACTGAGTCTGTGACAGTTAGGAGGGAGCTTCAGCCACTGTTTTAAAGACCAGAAAAGGCACATGTACCATCGGTGTGGAAAATAATGATGGAAAAGGCTTTGGACAGAGAAGCCTTCCGGGGCTGAGAGAGAGGCGCATATTTTATACAGTCTGAAAGAAACTAACTGGTAGTAAGCAACAAAGTGTATTTTGGGATTTGTATTTTGAAAAGAGCAGTGTGGCTGCTGACTTAGGAGTGGAGGTTGAGACACCTACTGTGGGAGAGCAGAGAGGTATTTGAGATGCATAGATACAGATATAATCAGTCGTGGGGCTTGGACTCTAGGCCTGGGCGCTGTCCCTCAGCTCTTCAGCTCAAGGCTAGCACCCGATCTCTAGATGGGTGAAGGGGCACGGAGGGAAGTTGAGGCCAGCTTCCAGCCAGCGGCGGCTCAGAGGCCGGGAAGCCAGGCTGAGCTGTGCTAACCTCCACTGTGCACTTGCACCGTGAGTCCCATTGGGATCTGTCTGATGCATGGAGCAAGAACCGGGGCTCTGGAACCCACTTGTTTAGCGTGGGAGAAAGCGAGTTCCCTCCCCTGTCTTGGAAGAACTTGAAATCCCAAGTTGGGTGTGGCCGGGGAGCCTTCCAGCAAGTTCCAGAGCAGGGGCCTCAGAGGCACTGGGACACTGCTGGCAAGAAGGACTCTGTGTGGCCTTGGGTCGTAGGTTCCAGCAAGAAAAGGCAGCAGTCCACCAAGCTACAAAACACGCATTGATTAGCACCCTAAAAACTCGAGCCCTTAGAAGTGAGGCTGTTGCTTCTGCAATTCAAAACCACAAATGGTTATGCAGCAGATTTAACAGAGCTGAAGGGAAAATAGGCGATCAGGGTGAAAGGTCTACAGACACTACCTACCATCCAGAGGAAGTGTGACCCGGCAGGACCCGCACCCAGTGCTAGTGCTAAGTGAAGGAATGGTGTGGCCTCGTCCCCCAAACAAGCCACTTGTTCATCGTTGCTGTTTTTTTCTTTCAGTCTTCACCGAAAAGATAGTGAATTCTGGGGACCTACACAAACACTGAGTGTCAAGTTTCTGCCTTCAGATTCTAACCACTTTATTGTTGGCACAGACCTGGTGAGCAGTAGTTTGTATTTTATCTTGGTATTCGCTCTTCTTCCCCCAGGGTTAGCTGATGCATATCTTTATATAAGATAATGAACTCTTTCCTTTTATTATAAGCTGCCTAACTTGTCCAGCCTTAGGCCACATGCTCTCCTTGCTTCACGCTTGGTCTTTTTTATTACTAGGGTTTTATAAGCCATGGCACAAGACAAGATGTGAAGGTGTCCCCCAAGCTGTTCAAACCTCAGCAACATGGTATGAGACCAGTGAAAGTTAATGTGATTGATTTTTCACCATTTGGAGAACCAATATTCTTGGTAAGAAAGTAAATTTTTTCCCCCCAGTCCTGGGGCTTGAACCCAGGGTCTGGGTACTGTCCCTGAGCCTCTTTTGCTCAAGGCTAGCTACTCTACCACTTGAGCCACAGCACCGCTTCTGGCTTTTCCTGTGCATGTGGTAATGAAGAATCGAACCCAGGGCTTCATGCGTGCTAGGCGAGCACTTCACCACTAAGCCACAAGGAAGTACCTTCTTGTAGTTGTCCAGCCACAGCTGTGTGTGCTAGTCAGGCACCCCGCCCCTGAGCTAATCCACAGCCTGGAAAGCCACTTGGTGGTATTTGTTGCCTACCACCTCCCGACCCCATTCCATCGAGAACCAGGCTTTTGGGACGTGAACTTAGGGAGGGGTTGGTTGACTGCAGCGGTGATCTGCAGTCCTAGAACACCAGACGCAGCACCCAGAGACATTCGGCTGCTCATCCCTCTTCCTGATGAGGTTTTGCAGCATGGATTTCTATTTTCATTCATTCATTTTTATTTTTGCAGCATAATTTTATTTGTTTTTCCTTTTATTTCCTTTTTAGAATTTGACTTCCACTCTTCATTTTATTTCCTTTTTTAAGTATGTCAGGGATTAAAAAGAATAACGATGAATCAGATATCTTCATAAGCTAAAATTTTGCTTAACTAAACCAGCTAAGTGTTGTTTCATGGAAATTTTAATTCAAAGAGAATGTATAGTCATACTGTGGATGCAGATGTATTAACTCTAAAAAGTTGATTTATTCATTTCTGTGTAACCAGCCTTATGGCTTGCACTTGACTCGATAGTATCCAGCCTGTTAAAAAATAAAGATATTAGTCGGGCACCAGTGGTTCATGCCTGTAATCCTAGCTACTCAGGAGGCCGAGATCTGAGAGCTGTAGTTCAAAGCCAACCTGGGCAGGACGTTTTAGGAGACTCTTATCTCCTGTTAACCACCAAAATGCTGGTAGTGGAGCTATGGCTCAAGTGGTAGAGTTCTAGCCTTGATCAAAAAGCTAAAGGACAGCTCCCAGGCCCTGAGTTCAAGTTCCAGTGCCAACACAGAAATAAAATAATAACGATGCAGGTATTCAGTAGCTATGCTGGTGGTGAGCACAGAAATAAAATAATAACGATGCAGGTATTCAGTAGCTATGCTGGTGGTGGGCCGCAAGAGGGGCGGCATTTGAGTTGAGGGTGCTGCTCACTGTGTAATTTGTGAGGATAGATTTAATGAGTTAGCTTTAGGGTCAGAACACAAAAGCCCAATGCTCGTTTTAGAAACCAGACAAAGCCATGTGCTGAACATTTGCTCTGGTTGCAGTGTGCAAGCTGGGTGCCAGTGGCTCACGCCTGAAATCTGGGAAATGAGACCTGAGGTTTGGTTTGAGGAATGTTTGAGAGACATTTATCTCCAGTTAACCTCCAAAAAGCCAAAAGAAAAGCTGTAGCTCACGTGGTAGCAAGCAAGTTCAGGGACAGTGCCAGGCCCTGAGTTCGAGGCCCAGTACTGCCCCCCTCCCCCCCACGCGCACAGAACTGCACACAGAACCGTGCAAACAGTCCCCACGCCCTGGTTGCAGGCTGGACACACACACACACACACACACACAGAGAACCGTGCAAACAGTCCCCACGCCCTGGTTGCAGGCTGGACACACACACACACACACACACAGAACTGTGCAAACAATCCCCACGCCCTGGTTGCAGGCTGGACACATACACACACACACACACACACACACACACACACACACACACAGAGAACCGTGCAAACAGTCCCCATGCCCTGGTTGCAGGCTGGACACACACACATGCACACACACACACATGCAAACAGCCCCCATGCCCTGGTTGCAGGCTGGACACACACACACACACACACACACAGAACCGTGCAAACAGTCCCCACGCCCTGGTTGCAGGCTGGACACATACACACACACACATACACAGAGAACTGTGCAAACAGCCCCCACGCCCTGGTTGCAGGCTGGACACATACACACACACACAGAATCGTGCAAACAGTCCCCATGCCCTGGTTGCAGGCTGGACACACACACGCACACGCACACACACACACACGCACACAGAACTGTGCAAACAGCCCTCATGCCCTGGTTGCAGGCTGGACACACACACACACACACACACACACAGAACTGTGCAAACAGCCCCCATGCCCTGGTTGCAGGCTGGACACACACACACGCGCACACACACACACACAGAACTGTGCAAACAGCCCTCATGCCCTGGTTGCAGGCTGGACACACACACACACAGAACCGTGCAAACAGTCCCCATGCCCTGGTTGCAGGCTGGACACACACACACACACACGCACACACACAGAACCGTGCAAACAGCCCCCATGCCCTGGTTGCAGGCTGGCTGCTCGGATGGAAGCATCAGGCTCCATCAGTTGGCGTCGGAGTGGCCTCTGGCCCAGTGGGACAGCAGCACGGAAGGCTCCGCCATCTGCAGCCTGCAGTGGTCCCCGACAAGGCCCGCCGTGTTCCTGGTTCAGGACGCTGCCTCCAGAGTCTACATCTGGGACCTCCTTGAGAGCGACCTGGGTCCTGTGGCCACGCAGCTCATCTCCCCAGACCGGTGAGCCCAGCCCCAGCTGCAGCCTCCCTCGCCTTCCTGCTTGCTAGGTTATGTAGAGTTATGTGACTTAAGTTTAAGTTGGATCTTGCTTACTTTGAAATACTTACAGGAAAACCCACTGGTTTTAGTTTCACAGCAAAACAGAGATGGGGAGGTGCAGAGCCCTCCCGCGCGTCCCCTGCCCAGATGCCCAGCGCGAGCGCGCCCGCTCCGCTGGCCTGGCCGTGGTCACGCGTACACAGAGGCTGAGACCGCTGTGCTGACCCTCCCCCTGCCCCTCTTGCCTGTAGGCTGCTGGCCATGACGGTCACGGGTGAGTCAGACAAAGCTGGTGGCAGCTTCCTGGCCCTGGCTCTGGCCCGGGCCTCTGGCGCTGTGGACATCCAGTACCTGAAGAGGCAGTGGACAGTCCCGAAGGCGGACGAGCAGAGCCAGCTGCACCTGCTCCTGCAGGAAGGCCTGTGGAGCAGCGAGCACCCCTGGAGGGGCCCGCGCGGGCCACCGCGCACGTGAAGACTGCACGGAGGACCGCTCTACGTCTGTGTGTATATTCTGTACATACGTTTGCTTTACAGCAGTGTTTCTGCGGTAGTCCCAGTAAATAAATCACTATTTTTGGAAACAAATGAACCCTTTAGCGTATGCTGAACTTCAAAGGAAGTATTAAGTCATGTCCAGATGCTTTTCTTCTAGGAGTTATTTTTGAAACAGATCTAAAACACTGTCACATTTATCACTAGATTTTAAACAGTCCATGGAAAAATGGGCTTTTTTCTTAGTCATGTATAAAATGGTACACACATGACTAGATTAAAAGGATTCCTCCATTGCAGTGAGCTCTGCTAACTGTGTTTTCTTGGGCATAACCTTACTGTTGATTGACTGTTGTTTAGTTGACCACAGTTTGCATGATCTCTTAGTACTAAAATTGTCTTTGTGTAGAAATAATACAGGTAAATAAAACTCGCACCAGCGTCGTTTCTCAGGGCCTGCCTTAGTCCAGGTTATAAGAGCAGCGGACCATTTGTCATGGTGTGAGAGGCTGCCTGTCCAGGGTCTCTGTGGGTGAGGGGGCTATCTGCCGCCTGGTGTTGCGGGGTGGCTGCTGGGGGTGGAGTCCTGCCCTGATGTGGCTGTGGGTTACAGCCACAGCAGCTGTGTGGCGGGATGGGGAGAGTGCTCCTGTACTCTCTTCTGCCTCGTTTAAAATCGCACAGACTCATTCTCAACGGGCCCCACCCCACAGCTCAATCTCTCTGTTTTTAAAATTTAGCTTCTATTAGTTATACATGTGGGTTGCATTCCAGCCAACCCGTCTCCTTCACTGCGCCCCCTTCTTCTCTGTCTTTCCCGTAACCATCTCAGCCTGTGCCATTGCTCTGTTCGCTGTTGTGCCTTACCTATTTGACAGTCTTCAACCTCTCTCCTCCTCTTGTCTCCACCCCCTGTTTGGTTCCCTTGCCCTCCCAGCTTTCGTTGAGTCTCTTCACCCCGCTTGTATACACCAGTCTCTTGACACAGTGGCCAGGGCTCAAATCCAGCTGTGGATGGTGGAAGGTTACCCACATTGAAACCTCTACAAGAGGCTCGGGTAAGTTCGGGGAAAAGCCCGACTAGCATGGCTGATGGTCCCCAGGCCCTGCTGATGGTCCCCAGGCCCCATTGATGGTCCCCAGGCCCCATTGATGGTCCCCAGGCCCCGCTGATGGTCCCCAGGCCCCATTGATGGTCCCCAGGCCCCGCTGATGGTCCCCAGGCCCCTGCTGATGGTCCCCAGGCCCCCGGTGATGGTCCCCAGGCCCCGTTGATGGTCCCCAGGCCCCATTGATGGTCCCCAGGCCCCATTGATGGTCCCCAGGCCCCGCTGATGGTCCCCAGGCCCCTGCTGATGGTCCCCAGGCCCCCGGTGATGGTCCCCAGGCCCCGTTGATGGTCCCCAGGCCCCACTGATGGTCCCCAGACCCCATTGATGGTCCCCAGGCCCCGCTGATGGTCCCCAGGCCCTGCTGATGGTCCCCAGGCCCTGCTGATGGTCCCCAGGCCCCATTGATGGTCCCCAGGCCCCGCTGATGGTCCCCAGGCCCTGCTGATGGTCCCCAGGCCCTGCTGATGGTCCCCAGGCCCCATTGATGGTCCCCAGGCCCCCGCTGATGGTCCCCAGGCCCCATTGATGGTCCCCAGGCCCCTGCTGATGGTCCCCAGGCCCCTGCTGATGGTCCCCAGGCCCCTGCTGATGGTCCCCAGGCCCCTGCTGATGGTCCCCAGGCCCCTGCTGATGGTCCCCAGGCCCCTGCTGATGGTCCCCAGGCCCCGCTGATGGTCCCCAGGCCCCATTGATGGTCCCCAGGCCCCGCTGATGGTCCCCAGGCCCCAATGATGGTCCCCAGGCCCCATTGATGGTCCCCAGGCCCCCGCTGATGGTCCCCAGGCCCCATTGATGGTCCCCAGGCCCCTGCTGATGGTCCCCAGGCCCCTGCTGATGGTCCCCAGGCCCCTGCTGATGGTCCCCAGGCCCCTGCTGATGGTCCCCAGGCCCCTGCTGATGGTCCCCAGGCCCCGCTGATGGTCCCCAGGCCCCATTGATGGTCCCCAGGCCCCCGCTGATGGTCCCCAGGCCCCAATGATGGTCCCCAGGCCCCGCTGATGGTCCCCAGGCCCCTGCTGATGGTCCCCAGGCCCCTGCTGATGGTCCCCAGGCCCCGCTGATGGTCCCCAGGCCCCTGCTGATGGTCCCCAGGCCCCATTGATGGTCCCCAGGCCCCTGCTGATGGTCCCCAGGCCCCATTGATGGTCCCCAGGCCCCGCTGATGGTCCCCAGGCCCCAATGATGGTCCCCAGGCCCTGCTGATGGTCCCCAGGCCCCGCTGATGGTCCCCAGGCCCTGCTGATGGTCCCCAGGCCCCTGCTGATGGTCCCCAGGCCCCATTGATGGTCCCCAGGCCCCGCTGATGGTCCCCAGGCCCCATTGATGGTCCCCAGGCCCCATTGATGGTCCCCAGGCCCCTGCTGATGGTCCCCAGGCCCCATTGATGGTCCCCAGGCCCCGCTGATGGTCCCCAGGCCCCAATGATGGTCCCCAGGCCCCATTGATGGTCCCCAGGCCCCGTTGATGGTCCCCAGGCCCCGCTGATGGTCCCCAGGCCCCGCTGATGGTCCCCAGGCCCCGCTGATGGTCCCCAGGCCCCGCTGATGGTCCCCAGGCCCCGCTGATGGTCCCCAGGCCCCGCTGATGGTCCCCAGGCCCCTGCTGATGGTCCCCAGGCCCCTGCTGATGGTCCCCAGGCCCCTGCTGATGGTCCCCAGGCCCCTGCTGATGGTCCCCAGGCCCCTGCTGATGGTCCCCAGGCCCCGCTGATGGTCCCCAGGCTCTGCTGATGGTCCCCAGGCCCCATTGATGGTCCCCAGGCCCCGCTGATGGTCCCCAGGCCCCGCTGATGGTCCCCAGGCCCCGCTGATGGTCCCCAGGCCCCAATGATGGTCCCCAAGCCCCATTGATGGTCCCCAGGCCCCAATGATGGTCCCCAGGCCCCGCTGATGGTCCCCAGGCCCCGCTGATGGTCCCCAGGCCCCGCTGATGGTCCCCAGGCCCCGCTGATGGTCCCCAGGCCCCGCTGATGGTCCCCAGGCCCCGCTGATGGTCCCCAGGCCCCGCTGATGGTCCCCAGGCCCCTGCTGATGGTCCCCAGGCCCCATTGATGGTCCCCAGGCCCCAATGATGGTCCCCAGGCCCCAATGATGGTCCCCAGGCCCCGCTGATGGTCCCCAGGCCCCGCTGATGGTCCCCAGGCCCCGCTGATGGTCCCCAGGCCCCGCTGATGGTCCCCAGGCCCCAATGATGGTCCCCAGGCCCCAATGATGGTCCCCAGGCCCCGCTGATGGTCCCCAGGCCCCAATGATGGTCCCCAGGCCCCAATGATGGTCCCCAGGCCCCAATGATGGTCCCCAGGCCCCATTGATGGTCCCCAGGCCCCGCTGATGGTCCCCAGGCCCCGCTGATGGTCCCCAGGCCCCATTGATGGTCCCCAGGCCCCATTGATGGTCCCCAGGCCCCGCTGATGGTCCCCAGGCCCCAATGATGGTCCCCAGGCCCCGCTGATGGTCCCCAGGCCCCGCTGATGGTCCCCAGGCCCCGCTGATGGTCCCCAGGCCCCGCTGATGGTCCCCAGGCCCCTGCTGATGGTCCCCAGGCCCCGCTGATGGTCCCCAGGCCCCTGCTGATGGTCCCCAGGCCCCGCTGATGGTCCCCAGGCCCCATTGATGGTCCCCAGGCCCCGCTGATGGTCCCCAGGCCCCGCTGATGGTCCCCAGGCCCCGCTGATGGTCCCCAGGCCCCGCTGATGGTCCCCAGGCCCCGCTGATGGTCCCCAGGCCCCACTGATGGTCCCCAGGCCCCGCTGATGGTCCCCAGGCCCCGCTGATGGTCCTGTCAGAGTGCAGGCAGCACATCAGGTCACCCCTCCACTCCCGCCAGAGCTGCGGCATCCGGCGCCCCAGAGGTGTTTGCCATCTGCCTCTCATCCGATGGGGAACCAGCCTGCACTGCGTGACAGTGGATCTACATGCTGTGACTCCCACTTCAGTCTCTGTCTACCTTCCAGCCACCCGACAAGCTTTGCGCTTGCTTCATTTACAGCATGTTAATTTACATCAGCAAAGCCTATGTGTTTATCATGAGAGTATCTGAGCTAGAATAGTTCAGACAGTGTCCTTCCAATCACGAGAGGCCGTCTGTGTCAGATGCACAGGTGGTGTTGCGGGTTTGACGCAGGCCTGTGTCAGATGCACAGGTGGTGTTGCAGGGTTGACGCAGGCCTGTGTCAGAGATGGACAGGCAGCGTTGCGGGGTTGACCCAGGTCTGTGTGTCAGATATACAGGTGGTGTTGCGGGGTTGACCCAGGTCTGTGTGTCAGATATACAGGTGGCGTTACGGGGTTGATACAGGCCTGTGTCAGATGCACAGGAGGCGTTGCAGGGTTGACGCAGGCCTGTGTCAGATGCACAGGTGGCGTTGCAGGGTTGATGCAGGCCTGTGTCAGATGCACAGGTGGCGTTGCAGGGTTGACGCAGGCCTGTGTCAGATGCACAGGTGGCATTGCAGGGTTGATGCAGGCCTGTGTCAGATGCACAGGAGGTGTTGCAGGGTTGACGCAGGCCTGTGTCAGATGCACAGGTGGCGTTGCAGGGTTGATGCAGGCCTGTGTTAGAGATGCACAGGCGGCGTTGCAGGGTTGACGCAGGCCTGTGTCAGATGCACAGGTGGCGTTGCAGGGTTGACGCAGGCCTGTGTCAGTGATGCACAGGAGGCATTGCAGGGTTGACGCAGGCCTGTGTCAGATGCACAGGTGGCGTTGCAGGGTTGATGCAGGCCTGTGTCAGATGCACAGGAGGCGTTGCAGGGTTGACGCAGGCCTGTGTCAGATGCACAGGTGTTGCAGGGTTGACGCAGGCCTGTGTCAGTGATGCACAGGTGGCGTTGCAGGGTTGACGCAGGCCTGTGTCAGTGATGCACAGGAGGCATTGCAGGGTTGACGCAGGCCTGTGTCAGATGCACAGGTGGCGTTGCAGGGTTGATGCAGGCCTGTGTCAGTGATGCACAGGCTGCGTTGCAGGGTTGACGCAGGCCTGTGTCAGATGCACAGGTGGCGTTAGGGGTTTGGCGCAGGCCTGTTGGAAGCATGCACAGACGCTGGTGTGGAGGCCATGCTTGTGGGTTCCTGTCCACTGGGTGATTTTCTGTCCTTCCCTCTGCCTATGGGTCACTGAAGCTGACGTGTGGCTGTGGGCAGACTTCCAGAGGCTCCTGGGAAGGGGAGACCCCAGGAGAGTGAGTGTCGGAGGACTGTTCATTCATGAGCCAGACGCTGGCCACAGTGCCCGGCTGTCAGTGCAGCTTAGCCAGCCTGGGCTGAAGCAGGGGCTGAACTTGATGCTGTTTCCTCGCAGAACCTGCCACTCGGGCACCCAGGGACGAAGGGAGGTCCTGGGGTCAGTCCTGCAGTAGTCGGCCTGAGGTGTTTATGGTTCTTATTTGTCGGTTTTCTAGGGTGTTCAAGACCGAAACTGATGAACGTTTTAACGATCAGATTCCATCTTAAAATTTGGTTGATATTCATGGCTTTTCTGTAGACCTCACCTGTTTGGTGAAGGGTGATTATGAAGCTAGCCACACGGGGGCAGCAAAGACCAGTGGCGTCCAGGCTGCGCGGGTCTACTCTCCAGCAGCTGCTTCCCGTCCCTGAGCTCTAGGCCAAACCAGCTTGTGAGAAGCAACGTGCATGTGTCAAGTCTCTCCTGAACCGGATGTGGCAACAGGAGGGTAGGAGTCATGGTCTGGTCGGCAAAAAAGGGGTAGACCCTACCTGAAAAACAACTAAAGCAAGGAAGAGCTGTGACTGTGGCCCAAGTGCTAGTGGGCCTGCCTGCCAAGCATGGCCCTGAGTGCAGACCCCAGTACTGCCCCAGGGGGAAAGCTGTCCACGGTAACAATAACCTGTGCCTCGCCCCAGAGGGTGTGGCTGCCGGTGCTGCCTGAGACAGGACAGGGCTGGCTTTCTTTCTTTCTTTCTTTCTTTCTTTCTTTCTTTCTTTCTTTCTTTCTTTCTTTCTTTCTTTCTTTCTTCTTTTCTTTCTTTTCTTTCCTCCCTCCTTCCCTCTCTCCCTCCCTCCCTCCCTCCCCAGCTGAAGAGCTGAGGGACAGCACCCAGGCCCAGAGTTCAAGCCCCACAACAGACCCAAAACAAAGAAAGGAAGAAAGAGGGAGGGAGGGAGGGAGGGAGGGAGCTCTTCAGCTCAAGGCCAGCACTCTACCACTACACCAACTTCTGGTTTCTGGTGGTTTATTGGAGATGAGAGTCTCATGGACTTTCCTGTCTGGCTGGCTTTGAATCGTGATCCTCAGATCTGAGCCTCCTGAGTAGCCAGGATGACAGGCCTGAGCCGTCAGCGCCGGTTTCACCCCGCACCTGAACTGTGGCGGATACCGCATGGGTGCCCGGGGGTCCCTTGGAGGGGTCGCCCCTCACACCTGAGCCGGGCGCCGTGGTGAGCAGGCCTGCTGGTCAGGTTTCTATACAGCTGTTTCACTGTGCTACTTGACAGCAACAATAGAGCAGTGCCCCTCAGATTGGTTTACATTTTACACACATTTGAGGAAAAATGACCAAAAGGCACAGAGAAATGTGATTTAAAAACTCCTTTCAGGCCAGATACTGGCGGCGCACATCTGTCATCCTAGCTACTCAGGAGGCTGAGATCTGAGGATCGTGGTTCAAAGCCAGCCCAGGCAGGAAAGTCCATGAGACTCCAATCTGCAACTAACCATCAGGAAACTGGAAGTGGAGCTGTGGCCAAAGGGGTAGAGTGTTGGCAATGAAGTACTGTAGCTTTTGAAGGGTTCTTAGACCTGCCATGCCCTCCATCCATCATCACCCAGACCCAGATCCTTCTACTTGGCACCTCTTTAATTCTGTCTACCTCAGCTGTTTGTACATCTGTCACATTGGCTATGTGAAGTCTCGTGGGTAGAGATCAAGTTAATGGCCCTTTGAAGTCCCCAGGCCTCATCCCAGACTTCTCTGTATTCTTTGTTTATTGTAGACCCACAATAATGTTTGTAGAACTCGTGATTTCTTTTTCTCTCTGCCGGTAGGGGCTTCAGTGCAGGGTATGAGTTTTTTTAGCTCAAGGCTGGCACTCTGCTACTTGAGCCATCCTCCTAGCTTTCTAGTGGTTAATTGGAGATGAGAGTTTCACGGACTCTCCTGCCCGGGCTGCTTCCAGTTGCGATCCTCAGGGTCACAGGCGTGAGCCCTGGTGCCCGGCTGATCAAGCATCGTTTTATGTGGTCATGTGCACATAGCTATTGAGCCCCTGTGGCCCTCTGCTAACACAGTGTCCTCACTGTGTGAATGTATAGAGTCCTGTTAATTAATCACGTCCAAGTGTAACGTTTTGTTTTTTACTATCTAAAGGCTTTCTAATTGTTACAAGTGAGGGAAAACATGCAGCCTAAGTCTCTTTGGGTCTGGCTTACTTTGCATAGGTTTTTCCAAGTCTTTCCATTTCTTTACAGATGGGGTGGTGTCATTCTTTCTGACGGAGGCATAGAATTCCGTTGTGTATATATACCACATTTTCTTCATCCATTCGTCCACTGAGGGGCCTCTGGGTTGGTTCCATGTCTTAGCTAGGGTGAACAATGCTCAGTTTATGCCTGAGCTTTCTTTTTCCTATTTACTCTTCCCCTGTGGAGTCATGATTGAGGGGAGGTCTTGTGAGCATCTTACACTGACCTCAAATCTCAGTCCTCCCGGGAGCAGCCCTGGAGTGACACCCTCATCCCAGTGAGTCCTCCCGGGAGCAGCCCTGGAGTGACACCCTCATCCCAGTGAGTCCTCCCGGGAGCAGCCCTGGAGTGACACCCTCATCCCAGTGAGTCCTCCCGGGAGCAGCCCTGGAGTGACACCCTCATCCCAGTGAGTCCTCCCGGGAGCAGCCCTGGAGTGACACCCTCATCCCAGTGAGTCCTCCCGGGAGCGGCCCTGGAGTGACACCCTCATCCCAGTGAGTCCTCCCGGGAGCGGCCCTGGAGTGACACCCTCATCCCAGTGAGTCCTCCCGGGATCAGCCCTGGAGTGACACCCTCATCCCAGTGAGTCCTCCCGGGAGCGGCCCTGGAGTGGCGCTCCGTCTCTTTTGTCCAGCTCAACAGGCACTTCCTCGAGGCCCAGGCCCCAGGAGGAGACGAGTGGAAAGCGGGCCTGGCCTCCCGCAGCACAGTGGCTGAGGCGGCCAGCGTGAGCTGGAGGGCCTGCGCTGCGCGCACAAGGGTTTTGTTTAACTTTGCAGCGTTTATAAACGTTTGCATAGTTTCCGTGAGGCGGGCCTTGGTTCTGCACGACTCCGTGCCGTGTCCTCCCGGGAGCTCGAGCCGCCGGCCTCTGTAAGCTGCCGCAGTCAGTCTAAACACCACCCGGGCGCCATGGGGCCGGGGCACCTCTCCGGAGGCTGGGTGCAGACACACAAGTAAACACGTGCCATCCGTCCCCAGTCCGGCCGCCGGCAGCGCCAGCGGCCTCCTCCAAACCCCATGCCCGTATTTCAGTAATACTGACATTGAGTCCTCATCCTCAGACTTCGCAGGCCGGCCGGGGTGGAGACTTAGAAACGGTGTCGGCACCTGGTTGGAGGGGGCCCCCGCCCCCTGGCGGGGCTGCCGTGCCAGGACCCGGCCAGCATCCCGTCTTTACCCACCAGGTAACTCCCAGAAACTGGACGCCTTTGTCACTGGCTTTCTCCAGGGCAGCCTCCCCCGCCTGCTGGCAGACGCGTTCCCGCCCTCCGCCCGAGCGTCTCCGCAGTGTCTGGTGCAGACCTGCAGGGACAGTCACGCTGGCCCTCCGGCCCGCCTCTGCATGCCACACAGACTTGGGGGTGGAAGAGGGGGGTTTATCACGCCGTCCTTCTCCAGCCATCTCCAGGGCAGGGCTCTTGGTCATAGGTTAAGCAGGGGCAGAGCCTGTGAGGGCATTGCAAAGCCAAAACGGGTCCCAAAGCAGGAACATGTTTGGGGGGCGGGAGCGCAGGAGTGGAGGGAGGAAGGCTGAGCGGATGCAGGCGTCACATCCATGAAGTACGTAGGGAACAGAGGAGACTGAGCAGGATGGTGATGATAAGAACAAGTCCCAGGCCGCAGGTGTGTTCAGAGACCGTCAGAGGTGGTCTGACAGTCCTGTCTCAGAACTGACCACGTGGGGCAGTTGCAGTGAGCTGCCCCGGGGGGCTGGCGGGCCTCCGGCCTCCCTGGAACCCAGCACGGTGAAGAGCGATCTGGAGAGAACGGCTCACAGCACACACACAAATGAGAGATACGCAGAGCATGCAGGCCAGACGCCACGCGCTTAACCAGTTCACGAACCCAGCGACACCTCTTAGAACTCCACAGTGCCACGCTTTTAAGGTAAAATGGTCTTGTTACTGTAAAGGTGATGTCCTGAGGCTCATGTTACAGAAGACAGGTAATGCGCTCTGCAGCACTGCATTTAACACCAAGGCAGGCCCTCGGGGGCGGGGATGACGGGTAACGCGGGACTCCAGGCCTCCGCAGCCTTTTGCCTCTCAATTCTTAGTGTGAATTGTCCATTTTGCTTGATACTGCATCATAGGGCCATTCTCTCTCCCTCTCTTCCCCCTCCCCTCCCCCTCCCCCTCTCTCTCTGCCTCCCCCCCTCCCCTTTCCCATCCCCCTCCCCCTCCCTCTCTCTTGGATGTACTTTCATCAGACATTTTGTGTATTCCAGGGAGTCCTGGTGTACAAAGCCCCCAGCAGGTGCACAGGGTCCTCCCTGCCTGCTCCTTGGCTTCCTGCCTGTGCTTGGGAGTGAAGGCCTCCTCTTGCCTGTCTGCCCTCTCTCCCCCTCCCTCCTTCCCTCCCTCCCTCCCTCCCTCCTTCCCTTCCTTCTCTCATTCCTTCCCTCTTTCCTTCCTTCCTTCCCTTCTTCCCTCCCCTCCCTCCCTCCTTCCTTCCTTTCCTCCTTCCCTCCTTCCTTCCTTCCTTTCCTCTTTCCTTCCTTCCTTCCTTCCTTCCTTCCTTCCTTCCTTCCTTCCCTCCCTCCCTCCCTCCCTCCTCCCTTTTCTCTTCCTTTCTTCCTCCTTTCCTTCCCTTTTTAATTATCTTTAGTTGTGCAAAGGGGTTTCAGTTTATGAAATGCATCTGGATCCATGTCACCCTTCCATTATTCTCACCCATTTCCCCAAACTCCACTCATCCCCTAAAGTTAGTGGACTCGGTCTTCACCTATATCCATTGAACTTTAGGACTGTTTCCGCCTACCTTTCTGCCCTCTCTCCACTGACCCCCGCCCCTCCGCCCCCCCCTCCCGTCCCAGCTGCCCTGCTGGGTGCGGAAGTGGGTTGTTTGTGTATATACGTACATAGCCCTATGCATGCTTTCCTGTGTGATTGTAACTTAGATCTGGTTTCCACATATGAGTGAAAACATCAACCTTTTGTCTCTCTGAGCCTGACTTACTTCACTTAACTAGGTTTTCCAGGAACATTTCCATTTCCCTGCAAACCACGTAGTATTCTTCCTGATGGATGCGTACCACTCCGTTCCATAGAGAGTCATGGTTTCTTGTTCTACTCATCCATTGTGGGCATCTGGGCTTTGGTGAATAGTGCAGCAAGAAACGTGGATATGCAGGTGTCTTTATCCTCACGTGAGATCCTTTGGAGAAATGCCCATGAGTGGCACCGCTGGACCATGGGTAGTCTACTAGTGCTATGCTCTGTGCTTTGAGGAATCTCCAAATGACCTTCCATCATGGATACACTAGCTTACATCCCCACCAAGGCGTTCCGGTTTCCTTCCCCCATATCCCGCCACCCTCCATGGTGGCCAGCCTTACTTGGGTGAGAAGAAATCTTTTTTTTTTTTTTTTAATTTGCATTTATTTTCAGAGATGAGCATTTCTTCATGTGTTTATTGGTTGTTTTTGCTGCTTCTGAGAAATCTCTAGCTCCATTTCCCATTAATAAAGTTATTGATTTTTGGGGGGTTTCATTCTTTATTTTTTGGGGGGTCTGGTCGTGGGGCCTGAACTCTGGGCCTGGGCGTTATCCCTCAGCTCTTCAGCTCAAGGCTAGCGCTATACCACTTGAGCCACAGCACCACTTCTGGCTTTTCTCTTTTTGCTTATGTGGTGCTGAGGAATCGAACCCAGGGCCTCATGCATGCAAGGCAAGCGCTCTACCACTGAGCCACCTTCCCAGCCCTCATTCTTTATTCTGAATATTAGTTCTTATCAGACATAAAGCTGGCAAAGATCTCCTGGAGTTTAGGCTGTTTTCAGCTTCATGCCTGTGTCCTTCACTGCAGAAACCTTCCAGCCGGATGCCCAGGGTGCCTTGTGTGGGACTCGCCTGCCCCCCCCTCCGTCACAGGCCGTCTGGCTGGCCCCCGCTCGCCCCTCCCCTCCGTCACAGGCCGTCTGGCTGGCCCCCGCTCGCTGAGGGTCGTCTCCTGAGTGTGCACAGGCTGTTTCCTGTGCTTCCCATTTCAGGTCCCATCTTGTGTTCTGCTTTTATTTCCTCAATTGCTTTGTGAACCTTTGGCACTGGAAATGGAATCTCCCTGGGGAGCCCTGCCATGGACACTTCCTAGAGAATCCAGCTTGCGGACACAGTGCAGTTACATGCCTCTTGCGGCCCAGAGTGGCCGCGGTGTGGATGCGAGTCTGGCCGGGGGCGGCCGCGGTGTGGATGCGAGTCTGGCCGGGGGAGGACGCGGTGTGGATGGGAGTCTGGCCGGGGGAGGCCGCGGTGTGGATGCGAGTCTGGCCGGGGGCGGCCGCGGTGTGGATGCGAGTCTGGCCGGGGGCGGCCGCGGTGTGGATGCGAGTCTGGCCGGGGGCGGCCGCGGTGTGGATGCGAGTCTGGCCGGGGGAGGCCACGGTGTGGATGCGAGTCTGGCCGGGGGAGGCCGCGGTGTGGATGCGAGTCTGGCCGGGGGAGGACGCGGTGTGGATGCGAGTCTGGCCGGGGGCGGCCGCGGTGTGAATGGGAGTCTGGCCAGGGGCGGCCCCTGTGCGATTGGATGTGGCTGCCTGAAGGAGGCGCGCTGTGGACAGGGAGCTGGCCAGCGCGCAGGGCAGGCCCCCAGAGGGGCCGGGAGCTGTGTAAGGAGGCTGCCCTGCCGGGCCACGCCTGGTCACGTTGCCACCTGGGACCCGGCCCGGGGCTCCCGAAGGCTGCCGCCATGGGTGACACGTGGGGACCATCCTGTCATTAGCGGGCCTTGACCTTTACATAGGAGGGTGAAAGAATGGAGAGACATGGAGATTTTGAAACCTGTACCACACTGAGTGATGCGACCATGCAGACAACTTTCCAGCAGCACTTGTGAGCTTGCTCATTAGCTTTTCTTAGCCATGCACGTTCATCCATCAGAGCCAGTACGAGAAGTGGTGTGCGGGCTGGGCGGGTGGCTCAGTGGTAGAGCGCTTGCCTCCCATGCACAAGGCCCTGAGTTCAGTTCCTCAGCACCACATAAGCAGCAAAAGTCAGAAGTGGTTCTGTGGCTCAAGTGGTAGAGTGCTTGCCTTGAGCTGAAGAGTTGAGGGACAGCGCCCAGACCCAGAGTTCAGGCCCCTTAGCCACACACACACACACACACAAAGATTAGCGAAGAGAAGTGTGCACTGCAGGAGTGGTGTAGAAATGTGCACTGCAGAAGTAGACCTTGGGGCAGGTGCCAGCTCCCACAGCACAGAGTCCTGTGAGCAAGCTTCATCTCAAAAGACAGGGTGGCGGCCTTCCCCACCTTGCAGGACGGTTGTGAGGCCCAGATGAGTTACGCAGCAAGCGCCTGTGAGAGGAGCTCAGAGCTGTGCTTGGTGCCTACGTCAAGTTCACGCCACCGATGCTGGTGTATCCCGTGTTTCAGTGAGACCCTTGATGCTTGGGCTGTGTGTCTTGTCCTGGGTCACATGAGCTAGTAGATGGCAGAGCCCGGACAAGCTGGGTCCGAGCCTGACATGGCCCTGCCTTCATCCAGGTAGCTGGAGTCGGGCCACTGGGACGTGGAGCCTTGGCTGGCGTGTTTGCCCGGCCAGGGCCCAGCCCAGCCGAGCAAGGCCTGACTCTAGGCAGCCCTGGAGAAAGTGTCCAACCTTGTCTGTGCGTCTCCAGCTTCCCAGCCTTCTGCCTGGATTGTTGTCTCCGCAGCTGCTCCTGCGGATCCCCGAGAAGCCTGCTCAGCGGGGGTGGCCTCGGCATCGGCAGAACCGGTGTTTTGAGCACAGATCCTCTCTGACAAACACAGGACGCATTAATCACTGAGCACCCTGCAGCTTCCGATTGGATCTTGTCACTCCCTAGACTTGACAGATTTCCTGTTGTCTTCAGAAAAATGTATTCCTGAGTCACATGGCCTACCTCCCCTTCCTTGAACACTTATTTATTGTTATTATTTTTGTCAGTCATGGGGCCTGAACTCTGGGCCTGGGTGCTGTCCCTCAGCTCTTCAGCTCAAGGCGAGTGCTCTACCACTTGAGCCACAGCGCCACTTCTGGCTTTTTCTGCTTATGTGGTGCTGAGGAATCGAACCCAGGGCCTTATACATGCGAGGCAAGTGCTCTACCACTGAGCCACCTTCCCAGACCCCTTTCCTGAACACTTGAAGTCCCTCCTGAGGACTTTGCTCAGATACCTCTTAGCATGCATGCACACATGCTCACGTACATAGTACACGTGCGCCCACACAGTGCACACATCAGACATACATGCACATAGGCTACATATGAGTTCACACAATCTAGCACACACACACAGTACATGAACACACATGCACACATGGATAGCTCCACACATGAGTGTACACAGTGCACACAGCAGACATGCACTTACACAAGCATGCATGCACACATGCATAGCTCTACATACAGTTCACAGTGCAGCACATAAGCAGTACATTAGCACATATGCACGCATACACAGCGCTACATGTGAGTTTTCACAGTGCAGATGAACGTGGCACACATGCACAGCCTCTACTTGTGTATGCACACACACGCACACTCAGCTCTATATGTATAGAGTTCACACAATGCAGACAAACACACATGCACAGCCTTCACTTGTGAATGCCCACACACACTTATAATCCTGGTTCATTAACCCTGCATTTGCTCTAAACAGCTTTCTTAGCTTTTTCTTTTTTCTTTTTTTTTTTTTTTTTGCCAGTTCTAGGGCTTGAATTCGGCTTTTAAAATGACCAGGGATCAATTTTTCTTTTTATAGCAAAAGGTGAAACACTCCAGTCAAATCTCTAGTGTTGTGTTTGCAATGCCAGATGCTGTCTGGAGTAAATGTTGAAGCTTGTAAGGAATCCCTGGGCACATCTAGGTCACCTTCAAAGGCCCGGCCTCCTCGATGGCAGAATCGGAGTGTCACGAATGGTAACACAGTGCATTTATTGTAGAGCACAGGCCCAGTCAGTGTTTGTGAGAAGCCAGGAAAATCCCACAACAATAAGGACAAACGATGTCCATCACACCAGCGATCGTTTAATCCAGTGCTAAGCTGGTAAGCAGGGTGGAGGGTGGATGGGGGGGAGGGAGGGGGCCGAAGCCCGGGTGTGCTCTTGGGTGACTGGCTGGTAAAGAAGCGGGGGGAGCCGTGGGACAGAGCCCGCTGCGCCCCGACATCGCAGGAAGGCCAAGCTGTGAGCACCGAGGGCCCGCCGTGAGATTCCCAGGGGGAGGATGGAAAGTGCACAGTGATGTTTGTTGCTGTCCCATTTCAGCCAGCAATCGTGTTCTTCTTCAAACGATCAGGAGAAACAACTCCTGACAAGTTATGTGACCGAGTGGCTTCTGAGCTCCCCCAGAAACTCTCTGAAGTCACCCAGGAGAGGTGAGAGTTCTGTTCTGTCCTGATCACGAATGCCTCCCGTCTCAGGCTCCGACAGAACCCAGTTCAGGCAATGAGAGGGGTCAGACCGCTGGCGTCCCTGTAAACCCCCGGGGCCCAGAGCTGTCTGTCAACCTGGGCCTGTGTGGCTGGGGACAGAGTGGTCAGCAGCCACAGGCCGCAGCCTGACTGTTGGTGAGTGCGTGGCCACGAGGGACAGCCTGTGTGGCTCGTCCACAGACGTCTGTCTTCTGTTTTCCAGAACTGGAATTCAGCACAGAGACCGAAGGCAGCCCTTGGTGCTGCTGCTTTCTTCTTGCTAGAGATTGTCTTAGAACTTAAACTTGCTGAGATCTACACTGTGCTCTGCAGTTCTCATACCCCCAGGGCCAGGGTGTCTGTTTTTTGAATAGTCTCCCAATAATATAATACACAAATACAAAATGCCTTTATAATTCAAGATGTCTTTACTCAGAATCTGGCCCTCTTAGCTGTGGTTCAGCTGCTCCAGTGGACCCACAGCTCTGGGAGGCTGCATTGCTCACGTTCTACGCCCTCCTCATGATAGAGTAAGTTTGCCTTATTCACGGATGGATAATATGTATATATTTAATGTTGTTTATTATAAAGGTGATGTACAGAGGGGTCACACTTTCATAAGTCAGGTAAAGAGTACATTTCTTTTGGACAATTTCACCCCTTCTTTACTGTCTCCTAGTATACATAGTTTTGACCACATGCAGATAAATAAACTTTCAAAACCAAAAGAACTTTAAGTTCCTGCACACGCGCTGTGCGGCTTGGTTGGCCCGAGCTCTCAGTCAGCCGTGAGTTACTGTTGGTTTTGTTTACATCTTGGTGTGGTCTGCTGAGCCTTTCCCTGCCCTTAACTTTGGGAAAATATGCAAATCATGCTCCTTACTGAAGTGGCAGGTAAAACTCGCAATTTGTTGAAAGGCGGTGTTGTCTGGCGGAAGCTGGGAGCGATTATAGGAAAAACAACAACATTGCTGTGCCATCCTGGACCTGCAGTCTGAGCGGCTGTGGTTTGTCCTCGGGGTGGTGGCTCTGGCGGTCTGTCCCTGTGGACACTTCTTCCCAAAGAGGGCCATGAGCCGTAAGGACCAATGGACTCCAAGGCTGTTGATTCATTCTGCTGCGTGTTTCCTATCACCCTGGGTGTTCACAAAGGCGCACCTTGGCCTGCATCTGTGGCCCTGGCACGCCTCCCAAGCCTGCAGCCCTTACCCCCAGACCCTCCCTTCAGCTCTGCAGAGAGATCAGATCCATCCTCCTAAGGCTGGGGAAGTAAACCCTGCTCCACGCGGCCCACGGACACCAAAATACATGAGACACATCCCCTAGTAGGTGCATGTTCATTTACTACTCAGTGACACTTCTGCCCAATGTCACAAGTGTGCTATACCTAGTAAGCGACACACCAAATACAGAAAGTCTGGAAATTAGTCTCATTTGTTGTGGACGGCCTCTACGCGTGGAGGTTTCAGGAAATGGAAGGGAGAGGAGAACTGCGGGCTCTGGATGCATTTAGCTGCTGCACAGGCAGGAGCAGGAGGAAGAGCGGACTCTCTGGCGGGCGCCAAAGGAATCTGGGGTTGGACAAGCGCTCCGGGTAGTGGGAGAAGTCTTCAGATGAACGCTCAGGGCTACTGTTTCCCATCAAGATGAGATGGGGATAAACTACTGGAGGACAGCCCAGAGGAGCGTGGAGAAAGAGCGAGCCAGGGTCCCAGAGGCGCTGACGGCAGCGGCGGGGCTGTATGGAAAAGCCGTGTGAGCCCCGCACTGAGGCGTGGTGGGCACATGGTCCCGGGCCTCGTGCCCAGAGCGTTGCCCACCGTTCTACACCCCCACCACAGCCGCCTTTAGAGCTCATTCCAGCCTACGCCCTGGAGTTGATCTGGGTAGGAAGGGCACCCAGGCACAGCGAACGACGTTTATCCAGGGCAGGGGTCGGCAGCCCTGGCTTCCGACAGGGCTTCCCTGTGCTGGAGTCAAGTTGCCCTGTGCAGGCGTCCTGTGATGTGGTGTGCAGATAGCGGGGGCTTGTCCCGGGCGGTGGTTCCTGTGATAGACCTGTGTGGATATCCGGTGACACGTCCCGTAGTTGCAGCCAGCCTCCGGCTCAGGCGCCTGCCCCGTCTGGAGCCCAGTCTTGGTGCTGACCGGGTTTCCTGCCCCTACCTTTGCCCGCTTCCTTGGCCTGACTCTGTCCATGCCCACCGGAGAAAACTGGCTCAGTGAATTTCGCCCAGCAGTGATTGGCCTCGTGGAGTTACTGCCTGGCAAAGTTTCTTAAACATGTTTGTAGATGGAAATTCTGAACTAGAATGGAATTTAATTTTCTGCATATACGTTTTTTGAAGAAACACGGGCTGCATTTTTATTCATGTACATTGGTGGTACTAGGGTTTCATTAGGACATTTCTGTGTGTGTATAACGTGCGCGGTGGTCGTTGATTCCCTCTTGAAGTGTGCATCTCCAGAGGCAGCTGCGGCTTCTGCTCGGTGCCAGGCTTCTCTGGACGGCCGCTTTCCAGTGCCCAGACGCCGCGCACTGGCAGACGCTGCCTCTCCTGGCGGAGCAGCCCCGCTGGCCTCGGCCAGGCCCTCTTCACGGTGGCTTCTCACATTCTCACTATCCCAGGCGCCTTCTCTCAGCCCCGGCCGCTCCCCTGGGGAGGGGAAAAGAGGCACAAGAGGCTATAAATACCGCAACCCAGGACATTCGCGGCGAGAGGAATGTGCAGGTCAATTAGAAGTGGTTTACATGATTGATTAAGTGGTTGTCTGGAATTGCTGGTGTGATGGAATAGACTTGATAGAGAAGAATCACCAGAGTTGTGATTTCTCTGGGCTAAAACTTTGACAATAAGCAGATTTACCAGGTAAGAGTGGATGATGTTTGTTAACTTCAATAAGAGTTGTTCATTAAGAAAGAAAGACAGTCAAGTCGGGAGCCCGTGGCTCACGCCTGTAATCCTTGCTACAGAGGAGGCAGAGATCTGAGGATCATGGGTCAAAAACAGCCCAGGAAAGGAAAGTCTGTGAGACTCTTCTCACCAATTAATCTCAAAAAGCCTAAGAGGGGCCGGGAGGGTGGCTCAGCGGTACAGCGCTGGCCTCACTTGCATGAGGCCCTCAGCTCTATTCCTCAGCACCACAGAAGCAGAAAAAGCTGGAAGTGGCGCTGTGGCTCAAGCAGTAGAGGGCTAGCCTTGAGCTGAAGAGCTGAGGGACAGCGCCCAGGCCCAGAGTTCAGGCCCCACGACTGACCAAAAAAAAAGCCTAAGTGGCACTGTGGCTCAAGCGGTAGAGCGCCAGCCATGAGCAAAAAGGGTCAGGGACAGCACCCAGGCCCAGAGTTCAAGTTCCAGGACTTGCACACACACACACAAAGAAAGCCCATCATCAGGACTTGAGGACAGAGCGTTGGCCAGCTTCTCAGCTGCCTGTTCAGGAGACGGGAGTCACTGGGTCCATGTGTGGCCCCCAGCTCCACATACATGCAGCAAAGATCCTCCTCTTTCCCGAGGACTGATGATGTGTGTGCTCCACCAGGCTGGGCTGGTCTCGCCCTGGGCAGTGTAGACTCGGTGTCGGTGCTGGTCTACACCCCTGGGCGCTTGTCCACCTGACCGTTCTGTGACCAGCTAGCACCAGCTGGGTCCCCAGGACTGCTGCAGCGTTCCACGTGTCTCCAGGGGGTCTTAGTCCATGAGATCCAGCCACAGAGACCAGGTGTGAAGACGGGCAGCACTCTCCAATTCTCTGCTTCCTAGAGAAGGCACCGTGCCCACAAAAGGCAGGGCCTGGGCTGGGAAGGTGGCTCAGTGGTAGAGCGCTTGCCTTGCATGCTCAAGGCCCTGGGTTCCATTCCTCAGCACCACATAAGCAAAAAGAAAAAAGCCGGAAGTGGCGCTGTGGCTCAAGTGGTAGAGCGCTAGCCTTGAGCTGAAGAGCTGAGGGACAGCGCCCAGGCCCAGAGTTCAGGCCCCACCATCGGACCCCCCCCCCCCAAACAACAACAACAACAACAAAGGCAGGGCCTGCAGCCACGTTTTCTGAATGAGGCTGGACTATCACACGGTTTATCAGCTCACTGATTGAGAGTTCCATCCCTGCCTTCCCCCTCCCCCTCCCCCCCACCCCCAGGCCTCTGGAGCGTTTGCTTCCCCCTCCCTGGGGGGGCGCTTCCCTGCTCTGCCCCCCGCGGGGAGCCCACGGTCATCTCCAGGGTGGGCCCTTCCTCCACGCTTCCCACCTGTGGATGCCCCCAGGTCTGCCCCCTCCCTGGCAGTGTCTGAGCCTCCCTTTAGGCCTAGATTCTGCTACCTTACGTCACTTACCTTGCCTGAGATCCGTACAAATGCTCAGCGAAATGTACACGTCTCACAGGTGGGTTTATGAGCTCGCATGCAAACTGCATAAACATCCCTAGACATGTTCACAGCTTTGGTGTGTGCCGTCTGCCACGGGCAACTGCAGTCCACGTCCTCAAAGCCAGGTGTGCTGGTGTCTCTGTGCTGAGCCTGGTGCTCCTCAGGGGCAGCGGCCTGTCCAGTCGGAGCCGCCGGGGCCCCAAGTCCCCTGCTTGCCTTTCCCGCCCCCATGGCTCACCCTCATCCATGTCTGTGTGTGTCTGTGTGTCTGTGTGTGTGTGTGTGTGTGTGTGTGGTGTGTGTGTGTATATGTGTGTGTGTGTGGTGTGTGTGTCTGTGTGTGTCTGTGTGTGTGTGTGGTGTGTGTGGTGTGTGTGTGGTATGTGTGTGTGTATATATGTGTGTGTGTGTGTGGTGTGTCTGTGTGTCTGTGTGTGTGTGGTGTGTGTGGTGTGTGTGTGTGTGGTATGTGTGTGTGGTGTGTGTGTGTCTGTGTGTGTGGTGTGTGTATGTCTGTGTGTGGTGTGTGTGTCTGTGTGTCTGTGTGTGTGTGGTGTGTGTGGTGTGTGTGTGTATGTGTGTGTGTGTCTGTGTGTGTGTGTCTGTGGTGTGTGTGTGGTGTGTGTGTGGTATGTGTGTGTGGTGTGTGTGTGTGTGTGGGGTGTGTGTGGTGTGTGTCTCTGTGTGTGTGGTGTGTGTCTCTGTGTGTCTGTGTGTGTCTGTGTGTGTGTGTGTCTGTGTGTGTGTGGTGTGTGTGTGTGTCTGTGTGTGTGTCTGTGTGTGTGTCCGGCAATCCCTTTGGGCCTCTACGGCTTCCGGCACTTGGAGTATACAGAACACACCTCAGGTCCTAATGCTCTGAATGACCAATTATTAGCTCATTTTGGCACACAGCTTCTCATGTTAGATTTCCGAGTACAGACTGGACCAACAATAAAGCAAAGTGACCCCAGAGAGGAAAAGCTCCTGGGGGAGATGTGGTATAACCAAGCACACCCAGGGCACACTCCACTGTCAGGAGGAGGCCTGAGGCTCCTAAAGTGCAGGGACGAGGGGAGTCCCGGTGCCGTTCTCCTGGACGACCGCGTCCACCTGTCCCCTGTCCCCTGTGTGGGGACCGCGTCCACCTGTCCCCTGTTCCCTGTGTGGGGACCGCGTTCACCTGTCCCCTGTCCCCTGTGTGGGGACCGCGTCCACCTGTCCCCTGTCCCCTGTGTGGGGACTGCGTCCACCCCCAGGCCTGGGTTTTCAGACCCAGCAGGCCCAGTGAGAGGCTCTCTTGCGTGCTGTCAGGCCTCAGAGGGCTCCTTTTCCTGTCCCCCCTGCCCCACCCTCTCACGTGCTCCTGGCTGAGGCCACTGAGGCACACTGCTGTCAGCAAAGTCCGCCTGGGGTGGACGCTCACTCTCCCGGGTTAACTCTCCTGGCAGCCCCTGAGAGGGAGATCCACCGAGAAGCTTCTTGTCTGGAGTTCACAGGAGCTCCGTGCACCTCACTGTCCTTTGCTCGGAGCCATGTTCCCGCTGGGGACGGTCCCCCGTCCCTCAGGGCCATGCTCCCTCTGGGGACAGACAGGTCCCCCGTCCCTCGGGGCCATGCTCCCGCTGGGGACAGACAGGTCCCCCGTCCCTTGGGGCCATGCTCCCGCTGGGGACGGTCCTGTCGCTCAGGGCCGTGCTCCCGCTGGGGACGGTCCCGTCGCTCAGAGCCGTGCTCCTGCTGGGGACGGTCCCGTCGCTCAGAGCCGTGCTCCCGCTGGGGCAGGTCCCTGTGCGGAGGGACGCAGCTGGGGGATGGGCGCTCCGGCCCCAGCCTGGCGTGCCCCCTGCCCCAGCCTGGCGTGCCCCCTGCCCCTCCCCCGTGGGCACGCTCTCCCCGAGGGCCCCTTCCCTGGGGGACTCGCCCACCCCTGCCTCTGCGGGGCCTGTGTGCCCTGTTATGTGGACAGTATCCAGCCTGTGCTCTGCCAGCAGAAGATACTTGTTTCCTTACATTGTTTTCAAGTTCTCGTGAAAAATTTAAACCTTAAACTTAGCTTTCTGCTAATAATGGGAAGAACAAATTCCCCAGGTGTTCGAAGGCATGATTGCTTGCTTGCTGGTCTGAAATGTGTTCAAAACATAAACACGAAAAGAAACCTCTCCTCTGACCTAGACTAATCTCAGGGCAGTCAGGCTGGCTGGGAGTCCAGGGGCCAGTGGTGCGTGAATCGTCGGCGTCTGGCTGTGGTCTCGGCGCGTCACAATTTGCAATATTTATGGGTTCTCTTCTGTGTCTTCCACAGTGCCGGGTGCTTGGGTCCCTCGGGGAGCCCGCAGCTGCTTCCACACGTGGCGGGAGGAAGAGCAGCACTGTCTTCCCAGAGACCAGCTCAGGCTCTTGGGTTCACAGCACCTGCTGCCCCCCGACGCAGGCTCAGCGCCTCCCTGCAGGGAGCCGATGCTCGCGCTGGGATTTCTAACTGATGACCAGGGCTGTGCCCCGGCTTGCTCAGAGGATGCTCCGCAGATCCCCTTTAACCACCTCCCGCGCTGGCTGTGCCCAGCCGCCGCACCTGCCCTTCGCGGTGGGCTGTGAGGACCCGTTGCTGCAGATGGCCAGTTCCCTCCTCACACCCCAATCTCACGGGGCAGGCTTTCGTAGACCCTGGAGAGAACATAATCGGGAACGCTTCTTGATAGTCTCCAATGTCTCACTTGGATTCTTGTTAGCTTTGATTTACGTTGAGAGCTGCTAGCGTCCTCAACCCTGAACAGTTGTGACGTGCGTAAGGCATAGCCAGTACCTCCTCTGCTAGCGGTGGAGGGGGTCGCTCCTTCCTCGGGGCTGGGCTGAGACACTGCATCCGCATTGCGGGTGAACACAGCCCAGGGCACTGGCAGTAAGAAGGGGGCTTGCTTCCTTCCCCTTCCTCCTTCCCTCCTTCCCTCCCTCCTGCCCTTCCTCCCTCCCTCCCACCCCTTCTCTCCCCCCCCTCTTTTTTCTTGTATGGATCCTGGGGCTCAAACGCACGGCTTGGACACTGTCCCTGAGGTTTTTGCTCAAGGCCAGTACTCTACCACTTGAGCCACAGTTCTACTTCCAGCTTTTTGCTGGTTAATTGGAGATAAAAGACTCATAGACTTCCTGCCTGGGCTGGCTTTGAACCACGATCCTCAGATCTTGCCCTCCTGAGCAGCTAGGGTTACAGGTGTGAGCGACTGCCAGCTGCCATCTGGCCAGGGGTGGGTTTTCTACACCAACCTCCTGAACCTGTCAGTGTAGATGAAGAAGCATCGAACTTGGGAAACGTGGTGTCACACGACTGCTTTTCATACTGCAACAGGACTGGACCCAGGATTGACGGTCCAGGGAGCTCCCAAGGCGTGCTTCTCTGTCCTTTGGGGAGGTTCCTGGGTAACTGGGGCATGACGTCCAGGCTGCTCCCCGGTCCTGCTCAGGGGGGAGAAAGGCACTCCCGGTGACCACCCTTCTACTCCTCCTGAGGGAAGGAGCCACCGTGGGCTCTGAGACCTCGCTCCACGTGAAGTGCAGGGAGACACAGTGCTCTGTAGGACGGGAGTCGGGTCCAGCAGGTCTGGGGCTGTGGCTCCACTGGCTTCGGAGTGAGCGTCCCGGGACTCCTCAGCTGTCTGCCACTTGCTCCTCTTGGCCCCAATCCCTCCCAGGCCCTGAAAAGTCCTCAGGTCTGTAGAGCGTGTGCTCGTCCAGTCCGATCTGACAGGGAGGGGTGGCCACCGGCCAACATGGAGGGTTTCCGCCATTCACCTGCCCAGGCCCGTTCTTGGCTCAGACTTCCCAAGAAGTCTTCTAAAGCATTTGAACATCACAGCCAGATGCGTTTCCATTCTTTCCACACACACATCTGTTTCAACCTGGAACCATGTTTTTATTTTGGTGCAGATGAGTTTAGTGAGGAAGAAAATGAGAACTTTGACACTGACAGACACACATGGTCATGAAGCTACACGGTGAACGTGCACCTCTGGATGGAGCCCCAGTGCCGTCCTCTCCATCCTGTCCTGTCCTGTCCTGTGCCCCAGTGCCGTCCTCTCCATCCTGTCCTGTCCTGTCCTGTGCCCCAGTGCCGTCCTCCGCATCCTGTCCTGTCCTGTCCTGTGCCCCAGTGCCGTCCTCTCCATCCTGTCCTGTCCTGTCCTGTGCCCCAGTGCCGTCCTCCGCATCCTGTCCTGTCCTGTCCTGTGCCCCAGTGCCGTCCTCTTCATCCTGTCCTGTCCTGTCCTGTGCCCCAGTGCCGTCCTCTCCATCCTGTCCTGTCCTGTCCTGTGCCCCAGTGCCGTCCTCTTCATCCTGTCCTGTCCTGTCCTGTGCCCCAGTGCCGTCCTCTTCATCCTGTCCTGTCCTGTCCTGTGCCCCAGTGCCGTCCTCTCCATCCTGTCCTGTCCTGTGTGTCAGTGCCGTCCCCTCCATCCTGACTCTGGAGAACATGACAGTGTTTTTATATTGCTGTCTACAGACAGTGCTCCTGGCAGTGTTTGGGATCTGCTGTGGGATGTAGGAGACCCGTGGCCCGCGTCTGTCCCGGGGCTTTGTCTCCGCTGTGTGTGCATCCTCCCGGCTCCTCACCCCTTCTGATCCCTTGCCCATCCTGGCCCTGAGCCTTCCCAGGACTAGAGGATGCCTCTCCGTGTCAGTGCTTCTTTCCCACATGGAAGATGTAGCCAAATGGGCACGTGCCTCTCGCTGCCAATCAGAGTTTCTGCAGCCCTGTGACGTCTGTCCGGTCTTTCCCAGCCTGTTTCCTTTCCTACCACCCACGGCCCCTCTCTATGGCACCACTGTGTTGAATTTCCATCTCAAAAGGACAAGAGGCCACATTACCCAACATCAGCTGCGGCATGATGCCTGTCATTATGAACTGAGCATGGACGCAGCAACTCTCACCACAGGCTGCCAAGCTGCATAGATAATCAGTGAAAACAGCTATTTAACAATAATGTGTGGATATACAAATTTCATTTGCTTTTATATAAGTTGTCAAATCAAGCTAGAGCCTCAGAGAAAGCCAGGTTCCCTGGAAGGCAGCCCTTAAGCCACTAGCTGGCACAGAGAAGCTTCCGGGGGCTGGCCTGGCCGGTGGGGTGCCTGGGGCAGTGGCCATGCACCCGCTGTGTGGTGCCAGGCCGTGTCTGCTGCTCTCCAGCATTCAGGAGGGTCATAGTGCCCCTGTTACCTCTGCTTCACGCTATTGGATGTATGCCAGAATCCTGAATGCTTTTGAGAGAAAGCATTATTTGCATTTAAATTTGGTAACAGCGCAAGACGGATCTGGCGAATAGAACAAAGAGCAGCACAGTCCATGGTGCAGAGAAAGATGTCTGTTCTCGTGGCACAAGTGAACATGCCTACCAGCACTGGGTGATGTTTTAAGTTCTAGAAGCAGGAGCAGATACTCATTCCACATATTGCCATGAACAGCAACTCTGCTTTGAAAAGAGAATCTGGAACCCAGAATCAATGTTTTCACAAGCTTTACCCTGAAACAGGCACAATATTAAAAGCTCTTCCAAACATGTCAGTCATTAGAAGACTTAATTTTCATGCTGTTTTTTCCTAATGTCATCATGAGGAAAACACTTGTGTTGCTGACATTGTATGTTGGCAGGGCCCATTCTGGGACAGGGTTGGCAAGACAGCCATGCTCCGCTCGGTGCTTGTGGGACAATGGCGTGCACCTGTGTGGAATAGTGGGGAAGGGATAGTGAGGGGCCTGCGGCAGCCGGCCCCCCCGCCCCTCCCCCTCCGCCCCTCCCCACCCCTCCCCCTCCCTCTGCCCCTCCCCGCCCCTCCCCCCTCCCCCTGCCCCTCTCCCCTGCTCCTTCCCTTCCGCCCTCCCCCCTCCCCTCCCCCGCCCCTCCCCCCTCTGCCCCTCCCCCCCACTCCACCACCAAGGGTCTCCGGCATCACCACCTGCCTGCCACAGCCAGCCTGGTCGCTTGAGAAGCCCAGACCTCATCAGGCGTTGTGGCGACGGTGCCGGTCCTGCTTCGCTCCTGTGAGGAGATGGGGGCTGCATCTGCCCCTGTCCGTCCTCGGGAATCAGTGGGTTCCGAGACTGCCAGCCCCAGGGCGCGTCTGTGGTGACGGACATGGCGCTCGCTTGCTGGGGCGAGGTTTTAGAAAATTAGAAGCATGGACTGTGTTTCTAGATTTTAGTGGGGCCATCAGCTCAAAATTAAAAGCATTCGAGGATTGGTGGTGAGACCAGCATGGTTATTTCCTGCCAGGAAGAGCACCTCCTTCACAGAGAAAGTGGCGGCATCTTTGCGGCACTGGCTGGCCTTGGTGTTGGTGTGAGGAGGACGTCCACACCGGCCATGCAGATGATTGAAGACGTGGTTTTTCTGGTAACCTTTTCCGGGGGTCACAGGACTTGGGGGGGAGGAGGGGAGGTTGCCATCTCCGGTGCACATCTGTGCTGGAGGAAGCTTGCCTTTTCTTGACTCCTTAAGCTTGGAGGAACGTGAAAATAATAATTAGTGATTGTATTGTTCACACTGTTTCTCACACTACATAGCAGGGATTCCGTCTAGCCGCCGAGTCCAGCGGCGGGGGGCAGTATACCTGAAGGCCATGGGGACGGACGCCCGGTTCTGCAGAGCTTGCTTTTCAGTGAGCCCTTGAGCCCTGGCCCTGTGACCTGCACGTTTAGGACTGGTTGTGTTTGCCTCCGCTCTCTGGCTTCGTCTCCGCACCTCCCCTCCATGAGATGGCTCATGTTATTTTTGTTCCACTCTAACTGCAAGAAACACCCTCCGCTTTCTCCACTCAAGTCTTCCTGCTCCACAGGCCCTGCTCCCGCCTCTTGCTGAGCAGGAGGCTAGCAACTCTGCGGTCACGCTTTTCAGCTTGCTTGCATGTGGTGGCGTGGTGTGTCCCTCCCTCACCACAGCTCCGCCAGGGCCCTTCTTCCTCATTCGGCGTCCGCCAGCACACCTTGGTTTGTACTTGATTCTGGGTACTGTGATCTGGTCGCCGCTAACGGCATTGTCTGGTAAACTTTTCGCCTCAGACACATTCATAAAGGTATAGAGAACCAGCCTGCCGGTGCTACCTAACCACATTTCACTGATTCTGAATCCCAGCTGCTGTCTTACTTCTCACTGCAGAGCCTTGGCCCTGTCAACCCTGCAGTTACGTCCTGTCCGTCCGCTTAATTTGTTTTTTTTTGTTTTTTTTTTTTGTTTTTTTTTTTTTTGGGTCTGGTCATGGGGCCTGAACTCTGGGCCTGGGCTCTGTCCCTCAGCTCTTCAGCTCAAGGCTAGCGCTCTACCACTTGAGCCACAGCGCCACTTCTGGCTTTTTTTCTTTTTGCTTATGTGGTACTGAGGAATCGAACCCAGGGCCTCGGCATGCAAGGCAAGCGCTCTACCACTGAGCCACCTTCCCAGCCCCTCTGTTTAATTTGTAACCATTATTTTCTACACCACACCAAAGCTTCAATCATATGGAGTCTTACTCCTATCAAACTCTGACAGACCCTACTGTGCTCACTGCGAGTCCAAGCTGTCCCTCCCTCCCTCCCTCTCTCCTCCCTCCCTCCCTCCCTCCCTCCCTCCCTCCCTCCCTCCCTTCCTTTCCCTCTTTCTCTCTCTTCCCCTTCTCTTTTTCTTCTTTCTTTTTTTATTTTATTTTTCTTCATTTCTTTTTTAAATTATATTTTCTTCTTTATTTCTTTTTCTTTCTTCTGGTACTGGGGCTTGAGCTCTGAGGCATGGTGCTGTCTCTTGGATTCTTGCTCACAGCTGGTATTCTATCACCTGAGCCAAACCTTCAGTCTAGCATTTTGATGGTTAATTGGAAATGGAGTTTCCCAGATTTTTCTGCCCTGGCTAGCTTTGAACTGTGATCCTCTGAGTCTCAGCCACCTGAGTAGCTAGGATCGAGGATGTGAATCACCAGTGCCCAGAAGCTGCTGCTTCTCTTCTTGCTGATTGTAGTCCCGTCCTGCCGGCTGCCTTCCTGTCCTCGGGACCAGCTGATCCGGCCCACTGAGGCGGAGGTGAGGTCACCCCAGTCACAGTGGAGAGCAGGGTCTGAGGTCCACACCCTCCCTGCCCCCTTCTCCCCCCCCCCACTGCCCCTCATAAGCGCCTGGCTCCCTGTATGAGACCTGCACTGAAGTTTCCCTGGGAAATCTCATCGGTGCCACCTGTCTCTTTAGCCCACTTTCCTTGGCACAGCTCTGTCCGACACTCACTGGTCCCGTGTTCTCTGCCTGCGTGTGGATGGGTCTTTGCTCGTGGTCACTGCTCCCGTGTTCGCTGAATGCATCACATCCCCTACTGTGACTGAGAGTTCCTGAACACTCCTGAGTCCCTCTGACAGGCAGGCACGGCCCAGAGCTGCTCACCTCTGCGAGCCTCCTGTGATGGCTGTGGAGTGCTGGGCATAAGAGGGGAGAGAGCTGGGGCAGGGGAGCTGTGTGCTGTCATGTGCGGGTGGCACGCCGTCAGCCTGACAGAGCAGGGGAGGGGTGCAGCATAGAGGGCCGGCATGGAGCGCACGGGAATGAGGAGCCCGTGGCCTGGCGATGCAGACCTTCCAAGGAGAGAAGGCCGGACTCGACCGTGAAGATGCTATGGGCAGGGTGCACGGGGGCGGAAGGCAGTTTGGTCAGGAGGAGGTCACCCCAGCCCTGCCCAGGCCAGCGGGGCAGCCAGCCAGCTTCGCACCCGGAGGAAAATGGCTCTGTCCTCCGGGCTTACATGAAGCAGGCTGGCTAAGGCTGAAGCCCCCTCCAGAGGAAATGTGGAGTCGGGGGGCTGAAAACAGATGTGTCAGCTCAAGTTAACCCCTCCAGGGCTGCACACGCGGGAATCTGTGATGATTTTGTGTACCCTCAGTGAGACCCTGGCCGCTGAGCCTTCTGGCCTGGAGAAGGCAGAGGTTCCCGGCCTGGCCTCTGCCACGGGAAGTGGAGATGGTTCTTGGGGAATGCAAAGCCCAGAAGGAGATACCTGTGTGCTGAGCACTGGTCGGAAATGTGTGACAAAGCTCTCAACATACAACAGACCCCAATAACCACTTAACAGTGTGACCTAGGCTAGCCACCAGTGGCTCACGCCTGTAATCCTAGCTACTCAGGAGGCTGAGATCTGAGGACAGTGGTTTGAAGCCAGCTTAGGCAGGAAAGTGAGACTCTCATCTCAGTTAACAACCCCAAATCTGGAAGTGGAGCAGAGCACCAGACTTGAGCATAAATGCTCAGGGACAGTGCCCAGGTCCTGAGTTTAAGACTCAGGACCAGCGCACAACAACAACAAGGAAGATGACCTTGCGGAAGCAGAGGGAACGGCGTGGATGGCCTGAAGGAACGGTGTAACACAGGGGGAACGTGGGGAAGCAGAGAGGCTCCAGGAAACCCCAGTCAAAACTGACAAAACGAGAAATTCAGCAAACATCCTAGAAAGTAGAACAAATGACAAGACTTAAAAGAACAGTTCACAGTTCAATCAATATCCGACAGGAATTAAGGGAAAAGAATGAATAAAATAGAGGGAAATCGCAGAAAAAATAGGACATTCCGAGTTAAAGCACGTTGGTTCTCAGATTAAATGGAGCTACCAGGGCCCAGGAAAATAAAGGAGAAGGCAGGCATCAGCAGCCCAGGACACCAGGGCAGGAGTGGAGGTGGAGAAATGTAGATGGCTTCAAGACCCCACTGCTGCACTGGAACTAGGAGACACAGGAGCACGCCCTGATCATTTGACAAGAGGAAGGGCTTTCAACCCAAGCCAAGACAACTTATGAATAAGATATGGCAGTAGACTAGTTATTTAGTAGATTCATAATCTCAGATGCTTTTTTCTCTGGTGTACTTTTTAGAAGGTTACTTGAGGATGCACCTCAAGAAAACAAGGCAGTAAATCAAGAACAGAGGAGGCATGGAGGTCCAAGAAAGAATGCAGCCCAGCAAACCTGGAACAAAGATGGATAATGGAGTAAGCCCAGCCCGAGGAGCTGGTGTGAGAGAGATCGGAGCTCCCTAGGTAGAAGAGTGTCCCCACAGGGTTGAAGTTGGATGTGTTAGTGTTATAAGAAGGACACGAGAGGGCTGGGAAGGTGGCTCAGTGGTACAGTGCTTGCCTAGCATGCATGAAGCCCTGGGTTCCATTCCTCAGCACCACATAAGCAGAAAAAGCCAGAAGTAATGCTGTGGCTCATGTGGTAGAGCGCTAGCCTTGAGCAAAAGAAGTTCAGAGACAGTGCCCAGGCCTGAGTTTAAGCCCCAGGACTGGAAAAAATAAAAACAAAACAAACAAAAACCAAAGAAGACCATAATGGCAAGAGGAGCAAGAGAAAGGAAGAAAGAGTTCAGGGTCTCTGGGAGGAATGAGTAGCAGTACAGAGGGGAAATGCAAATGTCAGAAATGTCAGGCTGCTTAGGTGCTAGCTAATCATGTCACGGTGATTTATTTTTTGTTTATTCTGTGTGTGTGAATGTGTGCAGCGTGTTTATGGGCTAGGAACCCAAGCTCTGTGGCCAGGCTCTCCACCACTGGATACAGAGCTACAGTCATTTTTGCTTTCATTATTTTTCAGACTCAGGCCTCACTGTTATGTCCAGATCGACCTTCCTGTTTATGCTTCCCACATAGTAGCTAGGACAGTGTTTGCAACCACCCCCAGATACTGGAGGAGGTGGGGGTCTTGCTAACTTTCGAATTGGACTGGCCTCAAACTGCCTTCCCCTGATCTCCATCTCAGAAGTAGCTGGCATTTCAGGCATGATCGACTGTGCACAGTTTGATGGTTATCTGAGTTAACATCCAGTTTAGTCATAGAGGGGAAGGACAGGTAATGAAGTGTATAAATGACACCTTTCTACCCAGATAGGAAGTCAACATAAATACATATACAGTTGGCAAGGCAAGAAGTAGCGTTGTAGGGCTGTCACTGGAGGCAGGAGGGGGTCGGGTGTGTGGGGGTGTGGGAAGGGTCTCCTTAGTTCTTCATCGGAGCACTGCCTGGAGTTTTCATCAGGGATCCACTTTATGTCGGTTGCTGCTCTGAAAACGAATAATGCTTTTTGGGCCGGTCTTGATGCCAGCGTGACTGCTGTTACTATTCTGGTCCTACTCGAGCTCACGGTCCACAGCCTGCGGCTCCCTGACAATAGTTCCTGAGGCTTCACAGCTGCTCTGACCAGCAGCCTAGCAACATCACAACAAGAAATGAAAGACTGCGCAACCCTGGTGGGAAAATGTGCCGGTGTATTAGGCTGTCCTGAGAGATAGTGGTCTTCTCTCCTCCTGAGCCCAGGGCTGAGGCCACGGAGCACCACGGGCGGTGGGGTGGACAGCCAGGCTCCCATGCCTGGGGCAGCGGGCTAGGGAGCTGGAGGTTGGGGAGGGGTGTCCAGTCTCCAAGCAGAGCTGCCTCAGCCAAGCCAGACTGTTCCCTGCAGGACTGGAGGCCATACCTGTGTCCCTGCGCACTGAGTGCATACTCAGGCACAAGGCGGCGGAGGAGAGCTGCCTCTGTTCAGCCAGTCTGGTTCACGCTCTGCCTGCTGGGCAGGGCCAGGCCCGTTTCCTGACCTTTCTGGGCCCTGGCTGTGTGAGTTCAGTGTGTCAGGACACTTTGAGTCTCGTTGGATTACGATGATTACCACTTGTCATTACCGGTGTTGTGATAGAAATAATCTCAGCACACGCCCCTGTGAGAGAAGCACCGTGTGCCGTGTGTGCAGAGGACAGAGGTTGGTATCTGTCCCCAGGGGCTGCTTTGCCCTTTGGCCATCTGCTCCCCGGCCAAGAGCTCACGCAGCCGGGGCAGCCCGCTCGGGCCCAGGGCTCCCGGGGGCCGGGGCCCGACTCCGGGAAGGCTGGAGCGGGGTCCCGGCGTGGGGTCCTGGTGGCGTGGGGTCCTGGTGGCGCGGGGTCCCAGCGTGGGGTCCTGGTGGCGTGGGGTCCTGGTGGCGCGGGGTCCCGGCGTGGGGTCCTGGTGGCGTGGGGTCCCGGCGCGGGGTCCTGGTGGCGCGGGGTCCCGGCGTGGGGTCCTGGTGGCGTGGGGTCCTGGTGGCGTGGGGTCCTGGTGGCGTGGGGTCCTGGTGGCGTGGGGTCCTGGTGGCGTGGGGTCCTGGTGGCGTGGGGTCCCGGCGTGGGGTCCCGGCGTGGGGTCCCGGCGTGGGGTCCCGGCGTGGGGTCCCGGCGTGGGGTCCCGGCGTGGGGTCCTGGTGGCGTGGGGTCCTGGCGCGGGGTCCCGGCGCGGGGTCCCGGCGTGGGGTCCTGGTGGCGTGGGGTCCCGGCGTGGGGTCCTGGTGGCGTGGGGTCCTGGCGCGGGGTCCCGGCGCGGGGTCCCGGCGTGGGGTCCTGGTGGCGTGGGGTCCCGGCGTGGGGTCCTGGTGGCGTGGGGTCCCGGCGTGGGGTCCTGGTGGCGCGGGGTCCTGGTGGCGTGGGGTCCTGGTGGCGCGGGGTCCTGGTGGCGCGGGGTCCTGGTGGCGCGGGGTCCTGGTGGCGTGGGGTCCCGGCGTGGGGTCCTGGTGGCGTGGGGTCCTGGTGGCGTGGGGTCCTGGTGGCGTGGGGTCCCGGCGTGGGGTCCTGGTGGCGTGGGGTCCTGGTGGCGTGGGGTCCCGGCGTGGGGTCCTGGTGGCGTGGGGTCCTGGTGGCGTGGGGTCCCGGCGTGGGGTCCCGGCGTGGGGTCCCGGCGTGGGGTCCTGGTGGCGTGGGGTCCCGGCGTGGGGTCCCGGCGTGGGGTCCCGGCGTGGGGTCCCGGCGCGGGGTCCCGGCGCGGGGTCCCGGCGGCTCTGGGGCCGGAGCGTACTCTTCCCTCTGGCAGCTCAGGCGCCGGCAGAGAAGGTTCCCGGCTGGCCTGGGAGGCCCCGCTTTGTGCGGGGAGAGCCGCAGTGGAGAGGTGGAGAGCGCCCTCCTCCCAGGTGTTTGAGACGGGGCTGTGCTCCGCCGCGCAGGGAACTCACGCTCGCCCTTGTCAACGAACCCTGGCTTTACTTGATGCGCTTACCGGCCTGGGTGTGCGCGGCTCGGCGGCCGCCCGCGGAGCTCCCGTGAGCGGCCCGCGGAGCTCCCGTCAACGGCCCGCGGAGCTCCCGTGAGCGGCCCGCGGAGCTCCCGTCGGCGGCCCGCGGAGCTCCCGTCGGCGGCCCGCGGAGCTCCCGTTGGCGGCCCGCGGAGCTCCCGTGAGCGGCCCGCGGAGCTCCCGTCGGCGGCCCGCGGAGCTCCCGTGAGCGGCCCGCGGAGCTCCCGTCGGCGGCCCGCGGAGCTCCCGTGAGCGGCCCGCGGAGCTCCCGTCGGCGGCCCGCGGAGCTCCCGTGAGCGGCCCGCGGAGCTCCCGTGAGCGGGGCCCGCGCAGCTTGGTGGCTGCAAGGCCCGGGTGGGGGCAGGGCGGGCTGGCCGCCGCCCCGTCACGCCGCTCCATCACGCCCCGTCACGCCACGGCCCCGTCACGCCCCGTCACGCCGCCGCCCCGTCACGCCGCCGCCCCGTCACGCCCCGTCACGCCGCCGCCCCGTCACGCCCCGTCACGCCCCGTCACGCCGCCGCCCCGTCACGCCCCGTCACGCCGCCGCCCCGTCACGCCCCCGCCCCGTCACGCCGCCGCCCCGTCACGCCGCCGCCCCGTCACGCCGCCGTCCCGTCACGCCCCGTCACGCCGCCGCCCCGTCACGCCCCGTCACGCCGCCGCCCCGTCACGCCCCGTCACGCCGCCGCCCCGTCACGCCCCGTCACGCCGCCGCCCCGTCACGCCCCGTCACGCCGCCGCCCCGTCACGCCCCGTCACGCCGGCCCCGTGCTGAGGCAGACGGCCGAGGAGGGGGGCCAGCCCCCCGGCCGGCCTGGGCGCGTTCTCTTAGCCGCATCACACTGCGCCCAGCACCGAGAGACGGGACAGGACGCCGAGAGCAGCACGGACAGCCCGCCTTCCCCGGGGACAGCCCGCCTTCCCCGGGGACAGCCCGCCTTCCCCGGGGACAGCCCGCCTTCCCCGGGGGGGGGACAGCCCGCCTTCCCCGGGGGACAGCCCGCCTTCCCCGGGGACAGCCCGCCTTCCCCTGGGGGGACAGCCCGCCTTCCCCGGGGGGGACAGCCCGCCTTCCCCGGGGGACAGCCCGCCTTCCCCGGGGGGGGCACAGCCCGCCTTCCCCGGGGGGGACAGCCCGCCTTCCCGGGGGGGGGGACAGCCCGCCTTCCCGGGGGGGGGGGACAGCCCGCCTTCCCCGGGGGGGGACAGCCCGCCTTCCCGGGGGGGGGGACAGCCCGCCTTCCCCGGGGGGGGGACAGCCCGCCTTCCCGGGGGGGACAGCCCGCCTTCCCCGGGGGGGACAGCCCGCCTTCCCCGGGGACAGCCCGCCTTCCCGGGGGGGACAGCCCGCCTTCCCCGCGGGACAGCCCGCCTTCCCCGGGGGGACAGCCCGCCTTCCCCGGGGGGGGGACAGCCCGCCTTCCCCGCGGGACAGCCCGCCTTCCCCGGGGGGACAGCCCGCCTTCCCCGGGGGGGGGACAGCCCGCCTTCCCCGGGGACAGCCCGCCTTCCCCGGGGGACAGCCCGCCTTCCCCGGGGGGGGACAGCCCGCCTTCCCCGGGGGGGGGACAGCCCGCCTTCCCGGGGGGGACAGCCCGCCTTCCCCGGGGGGGGACAGCCCGCCTTCCCCGGGGGGACAGCCCGCCTTCCCCGGGGACAGCCCGCCTTCCCCGGGGCACAGCCCGCCTTCCCTGTGTCCCTGATGGTCTCAGGCGGGTGTGAGCGCGAAGGGCGGCCGACCAGTGGCCGTCGTGAGAGTCAGCCGTGCCGGCTCACAGCGCTGGTCTCGGTTCTGTGTTTCATTACAGAAACACATAGCAAACAGGAGCGGGCCGCACTCAGAGCCGCCGCCGCCCGCCTGTGCGCTCTGTGCCCAGGGCCCCGGGCTCCGGAGTGCCCCGGCCAGGGCACGGCCGCTGTGGCTCAGGCCCTGTGAGACCCCCATAGCTCAGGCCTCGGATGGCAGGATGAGCACTGACTGTGCAGAGACGAGGCCGCAGCTTCCCGCCCGCGACATCGGGCTGGAGAGAGAGCAGCCGGACGCGGCGACCCGGTCAGAACCCTGCCCCGACACGGCCCTGTGCCCAGCTCCCGATGGAAGTGCAGGCACTCACACAGGTGAGCGGCAAGCGTGAGGTACAGTGTACGCTCCAGCCTACACGGATCTGGGCATTCGAACCTGGAGAAACCAAGAACAAGAGCCAGGTGTGAACACTTGCAGTTAGCGTTGCGGAGCGTCCTCTTTGGAGGGAGTTGTGTGCTGGGTGTGGCATTTGAGCAAGGCTCAAGATTCAGGGTGTGTGTGCATGCTTGTGTCTCTAAGCCAGCCAGCGTCAGCCTGGTGCGGCCGCCCGGCACAGGCCCGTTGGGGTGATGCCTGGGTGGGCATCCGCTCCCTGGGGGGCAGGCACGCCTGTGACCCGTACCCAAGGCCTCCCTCAGCACGCAAGGGTCCTGGCTGACACCATCAGCACCTGCGTGTCATGGGGCCATAAGTCATAGGTCTCGGTTGACACAGGCCATCACCAGGTTTGAGATGGACATCTTGTGCTTTGTCTTGGACTCAGGTTTTGTGATCCATCCACATCTTATACTAAGAAACATAAACATGGAGAATCCAAGGGGGCCTTGGCCTGGCAGAGAGAGCGAGGTGCACGTGAGTCCTCAGGGCACAGCAGGGCTGCTCGGCACCGCCAGCCTCAGCTTCGCATCTGCTGGCAGAGCCTTGGGGAGGCGAGCCTCGGGTCCGTTCAGCCTCCACGGCTGATTTCCAGCCTCCCGTATGTAGCAGCACTTTGAGACGTGTTCATGTGACCTGGTTCTAGCACATTCCTCAATCAAAGCCTCGCCGTGCTGTTCCATGAGCTCCCCCCAGCTGGCTTGAAGCAAGCGGATGTTCTTGATAAATGTCAGAGCCTTGTCCACGCTGAGAAATCCTAAAAGCAAATACTAGGGTTTCCATGATGAAGAAGAAAGTTCTTCTATGCCTGTAGACTATATCCTATTTATGGCCAGTCCCACGGGTTTGGAACTTCCAACCCTAGGTCCCACAAACAAGTTCCTCGACGTACCTCTTTCTCTCACCGACGTACCCATAATCCACACTTGCATCTGCACCTATATTAACATGGCTATTCTTGGGAGTTTCCTGGATGAAATGAAGTAACATGAAATATTCTGGAGTAGGGAGTAGACAGGAGGGACCGTGTTCGTTTGTAGTTTGAGTGTGTGGGTAAAACGGAAGGGTTAACATGTATTTTGTTGTCTTGCTGTGAGCTGGGGGCTGATGGGGCCAGAGGAGTGGCCCCTCATGGCAGATCTGAGAACTACGCCGGGACTTCTCAGAGCTGTGTGACCTGGAGTCGGTCCTCCAGCCTTGAGCACCAGCATCCACTCCACAAAACGCACCTGTGCACCTGTGCGGCCCTCGGCCGGTGGTGTGTGCAGCTGGCAGGTGAGAGTCACTGGCTCGTTTGCCTCTGTCATTTGTTACTCACACACCTGCAGGCCCAGGCAGCCAGAGCTGTGAGAGAAGTTACTTTCTTCCTGCTAGTATTTGAATGTGGACTCTCGCTCTGCTTGTTTGCTTGTCTGGCACTCTACCACTTGAGCCACACCTCCAACCTTGCTTTTTGAGGGGATTTTGGAGATAGAGTCTTGTGAACTTTTCTTCCCATGCTGACTTTGAACTGTGATCCTTTGGAGTTCAGCCTCTTGAGTAGCTAGGATTACAGGCATGAGCCACCAGCAACAGGCAAAGAGGTTGCTTTTGTTTTGTGCTGAGCCTCTGACATCTATTATATGAAGTAGATCATTCCAGAAGATACTCTGCTGGGTCTGTGTTGAGCAATGGTCCAGCTGTTAATGCAGGCCAAGTTCCGCTTTAGTGAATTATCTTATAAATAATTTCTGTATTATCAAAATGATTTATAATCCTCAGAATAGAACACACTAATCCTGCAATCAACACCATAAAATTCTAGGAAAGCGTCCAAATCACAGTTGAGCAGCATAGAAATGACTGCTTCTAGGGCCAAGATCTCCTAAGATCGGAAGGTGGACGTGGAGCGGGAGGGGCTGGGATTCCTCCCCCCTCCGCCGCGTGAGCAGTAGGCATGTTAGCTCTCTTCCAAACTTGGACTCGTGGTTTCTAGAGCAGGCTCCTGCGGGTCTGATTTCCTCCCGAGTCGCCTGGGGTCTCGGTGAGGCAGGAGGATGGAGGGCTCGTGGGTGAGCCCCCGGTGCGGCTGGTGCACGGCGACTGCCCTGACCGTACTGCCCCTTGGCCTCAGGCTCAAGTCCCTCAGAGGCCACTGCGCCCTGGCTGGGCTGAGCCCGGGGCCCAGGGAAGGGCGTGGCCTCCTCAGAGCCCTCAGCTCCTCTGGAGGAGACCGCCCTGCCGGTCACCCACGGCCTCTGCAGCTCCGTGCTGGCCATGTGAGCACCAGAGCCCAGGCCCAGGCCCCGGCACAGGCCCCGGCAGACGGGTTGGTTCTCCAGGAAGCCCCTGCGGGCTGAGGGCCGCGTCACGGTGCCCGTTATCCGCCGGGTGCTGAGGGTTGTGCGGGAACATTCACCCAAGCCCCACAAAGAAGACTGATGCACGACCTACTGGAGGTCCTTCCATGAAGCTCTTTGACCAGCTGGGAGCCAGGGTGGTGAGGGTTGGGGGGAAGGAGCCACAGACAGAGATGAACACGGGCGTCCAGCGAGGCTGGGACCACACTGCCCAAGTGTCAGAGCACCGAGTGTGTCAGAGCACTGCGTGTGTCAGAGCACTGCGTGTGTCAGAGCTCTGCGTGTGTCAGCACTCCCCATGTCAGAGCACTGTGTGTGTCAGGACTGCGTGTGTCAGAGCACTGCATGTGTCAGCACTGCGTGTGTCAGAGCTCTGTGTGTGTCAGAGCTCTGCGTGTGTCAGAGCACTGCGTGTGTCAGAGCACTGCGTGTGTCAGCACTGCGTGTGTCAGAGCTCTGCGTGTGTCAGCACTCCCCGTGTCAGAGCACTGCGTGTGTCAGAGCACTATGTGTGTCAGAGCTCTGCATGTGTCAGCACTCCCCATGTCAGAGCACTGCGTGTGTCAGGACTGTGTGTGTCAGAGCACTGCGTGTGTCAGCACTGCGTGTGTCAGAGCACTGTGTGTGTCAGCACTGCGTGTGTCAGAGCTCTGCGTGTGTCAGAGCACTGCGTGTGTCAGAGCACTGTGTGTGTCAGCACTGCGTGTGTCAGAGCTCTGCGTGTGTCAGCACTGCGTGTGTCAGCACTGCGTGTGTCAGAGCACTGCGTGTGTCAGAGCACTGCGTGTGTCAGAGCACTGCGTGTGTCAGCACTGTGTGTGTCAGAGCTCTGTGTGTCAGCACTGCGTGTCAGAGCTCTGCGTGTGTCAGCACTCCCCGTGTCAGAGCACTGCGTGTGTCAGAGCACTATGTGTGTCGGAGCACTGCATGTGTCAGAGCACTATGTGTGTCAGAGCTCTCTGCATGTGTCAGTACTCCCCATGTCAGAGCACTGCGTGTCAGGACTGCATGTGTCAGAGCACTGCGTGTGTCAGCACTGCGTGTGTCAGAGCACTGCGTGTGTCAGCACTGCGTGTGTCAGAGCTCTGCGTGTGTCAGAGCTCTGCGTGTGTCAGCACTGTGTGTGTCAGCTCTGTGTGTGTCAGAGCACTGCGTGTGTCAGCACTGTGTGTGTCAGCACTGCGTGTGTCAGAGCTCTGCGTGTGT